>NW_026067949.1:36490675-36549943 GCF_014885135.2 Alexandromys fortis
TTGCTCCTTCCTCAGCATTCAAACAATTCAAAGAGAGCATAATAGTATACAGTATCAAGATTCTCTGTGTATTTTCCATCTTTGTATGCTTTATTTTAATCTCTATTTTATTTATTTTTACTTTTATTTTATATTCTCTGTATCTCTTTGACCTGGAATAACTCTGTAGACCAGGCTCTCCTTGAACTCTCAGAGATCCACCTGTCTCTGCCTCACAGGCATTGGGATTAAAGGTGTTTGCTACTACACCTTGAACTCACAGAGATCTGTTTGTCTCTGCCTTCCAAGCATTGGGATTAAAGGCCTGTGCTACTACACCTTGAAGTCACAGAGGTCAATCTCCCTCTGCCTCCCAAGTGTTGGGATTA
Source organism: Alexandromys fortis (assembly GCF_014885135.2). Taxonomy (NCBI): domain Eukaryota; kingdom Metazoa; phylum Chordata; class Mammalia; order Rodentia; family Cricetidae; genus Alexandromys; species Alexandromys fortis. The sequence goes on from NW_026067949.1 coordinate 36,491,044, forward strand.
AAGGTGTGTACTACCACACCAAACTATTCTCTTTGTTCCTTTTTTTTTTTACTTTTAAGGACTTTTAGCTTGCATATATTTTTAACACACTGTACATCATTTAAAATTTTCTTTGTCTTTGAATCTGTCTTTACTATATATCTCTCTTTTTCTTAACACACGAGTCTTTAATTTACTGAGCGATATGAGTAGGATTAAAGCCGTGGCTTTGCCAGCTAGATCCCGTCCATTCCTAAGTTTTCCAGCCTCATGGCTGAGGTACTGGCTATAGCCATGTTTACTGCCACAACTCTATGGCATTTCAAGTTCCCTGCCAGCAAGCGAGCTTCAGCAGCCTGTGCTTGGAAACCGCACGAATGCCTGCGTAAAAGAGTCAGAGTTTGCCATGGCAGGACAGCCCAGAAAGCCAGCATTTTTAAACAGCACAGCTTTTTTCCTGCTACAGCTGAAAACGGAAAAGCATGCGTTCAGCTTTTTGCCAACACCGTTTAAGTGTTTCGTGGCAGGACCTCTTAATGAGCTGCAGGGTTTTGCAGCTAAAGCTGAGTCAGAAAGCCTCTCTTAGATGAGAGCGCTTGCTTGCCTCTAGCAAGCAGAGTAGACCCAAAAAATTGTTGCTACCAAGAAAACATGCATGCTTTACTCTTTCCCAAGCTTTCTCAGGCTTTCAGTGGATTCAGTTGTCCACACGTCTGGGAAGTCACACAGAAGCCATATTAATTACAACACTATTTGGCTGATGTCTCAGGCATATTTCTAGCTAGCTTTTACATCTTAAATTAATCCATCTCTATTAATATATGTATTATCACGAGACTGTGGCCTACCGGTAAGGTTCTGCTTTCTTTTTCCTTCATTAGCTACATGACCATCTGCCTTACTCTGTCTTCTTTCTCTCTGCATTCAGTTTAGTTTATCTGTCTTGCTCTATTCTGCCCTGCCATATGCCAAAGCAGCTTTTTAATGAAAATTCCAGCATAAAGAGGGGGATCCCACACTACATCTCTTAATGTGCTTGCTCAGGCTTATGATAGTCATTTTGTTGTTACTAATGCAAGTAGATTATATTTACTGTATTTGTAATAGGAGCCAAATTTCTTAAGTAAGAGACAAAGAAATGTTGTGATAACTGAATATTTGGTAGAAATGTATCTGGTAAGGTTTAATTAGAAGCAAATAATACGCTGGAGATCTCTACCTGAGCTTGATAAGATGCTGGAAGGAGAAACCAACATGATAATAACATAACACAATAACAAGTTTTCATTTATTGAACAGTAAAAGGAACCAGGGAGGCTGAGGGAAGCATACCTGAGCTTTTCATCCTGTTCTAAATAAAATATATGAAACTATGAAACATGCTTCTTCCCAATTCTCAAATGACAAATAAGATAAAACTACTAGAGAAGTTTAATGACTTGTTTTAGTCCACATAACCTATAATCAACAGAGAGAATGTATAATTCCAACTCTTAACATCCCAAATTCAATTTGAATCACTTATGTTTTCTTCCATTATATAAATACCAAAGTGGAGGAACAGCAGTGGGATTTATTTGAAGCTAATCATTCACCTTTAAATATTAATCTTTTAAATCATTTTTCATAATCGGTTTATTGAGGACTAGATATATGAAACACTTAGGTTAAATAATAAATTTTGTATCAGTATTCACATATTTAGACATCTAATGTAATCATAGCAATTCACCTAGTTTTTCCAATATATTGTCAGAGACAGAGAATAATTTGGGATTAAAGAGTCACATTATGTACCATGATTAATTCTTCCTTAATTTCATTATCACTTCAAAGTACCTAGGCCTAAGTTATTTGTTCTTAACACAGGGCAGGTGCAAATCTTCCTGGCAGTACCACACAAATATAAAGATGGGACAAGAGAACATTTACCATGGTTATTTACTTTGTAAATAAATGAGTTAAAAATTCATTTTGATAAGATAGCCACCTATCTTAATTAAACCTATTTAATTAGAAAGCCACCTTAGTTAACAAATGCTTAAACTATGCTTAGTAATCTGATCTTGTGCTAGGAGTGCTAGAACACTTTATATGACAGCATCCCACAAATGTGTTCTTTACATACTTCTATTGCTTCATATAAAGCTTCAACAGAAAATGCTCTCATGAAGTCATTACCATCATATTTCTAACCTTAGATATGTCTTGATTATTCATTATAATTTTACTGATAAGGCCTTGACAAGATATAGACATCCTTTAACCTTCCTTATTATTTAGCAGAGGAAAATGCTTAACTGGAATACATTATAGACCATGAAACTATAAAGGAGAAAACTAATATTCATTACTTTATATTCATTGAAAAATCTTAACCTTTAGGAATCATTAGTTTCCAGGATAGTCTATAAAGTTAAACCGACCAGCACAAGGGCAGATGGGGACGATCAGGGAGGAGAGAAGATCATAAACACATTAGCATATAACATTTGTTGAATGGCATTCTTCTCATCTCTAGACTTAAGCAACAAAATATTTTCAGATCTGAGTCCTCTCAAATAACCTAGTTGAAAGAAAGTATAATTTGATTTTGATTTTGATTTTTAATGCAATACAATTTTATAAGGCTTCTGGAAAATGTGTTTTATAGTTGTGGATGAATATGGAAGTCTTACTGCTTGTTACACAATGCAGATCATTGTGGCAACTACTCAAACACTTTACCCTTGTCACTTTTGTTGGACGTAAAGAGTATTTTCAAATATTTTTTTCTGTATGAGCAGTGTGTGTCTGTGTGTATGTGTGTGAATCTTCTTGTGATACCATAATGAATGTCAACACCATATGATAGATTAACTACACACATTTACTTCCCACATTTCTGGAAAAGAACAATACCGATGACCTTATCACTATGTCTTCGGGGGTGACCCTGCCTGAGAAAAGGAGATTTCAGTACATTTTGAGCTGCCTACAAGTGGGATCTCAGAAGTTCTTGCTTAAATAATTGTGATAAGGACTTTGCCTTGCACATCTGGTCAATTTCAAGGAATTTGTGACACAGCTTTTGTTGTTGTTGTTGTTGTTGTTGTTGTTTTAATATGCCCTCCTGATTCTTAAAGCATGTCTATTAGAGAAAAAATGTTCCACATAAAGGAAATTGTTGGACAATACCACTCCGTTGCTGGGGTCCTGAAATGAATAAAGAAAGTAAGTTTTCCCCAAGTATTTGTGACTTTGAGAACAATGTGGTCAGACGCCTCTTGCTCCTGCCATCATACATTTCCCTACCATGATGAAATGTATTTCTTGGGTTAGAAACCAAAATAATTACTTCGGCTGTTTAAATTGCTTTTGTCAGTTTTCTTCATAATAAACATAAACTAATTCAATGTGTGGTTCCATAATCCATCAAATAAACCACTCCAAAAATCATTATCTCAACAGAGCAATTTGTCGTAGCTGTATGGGATACAGGCTAGTGTTGACTATAAGGCTGGATGAGGTGCTTCCTTATCTTGGAATGCACCAATCATGTTCAGATATCAATTATATACTTCCATTATATTCAAATTTCACCTTGTGCCAGTAAAAGCGATACAAGGGTAGAAGATGGAACACAGGAAATAGAAACATTTATTTTAGAGAATTCATTCCATTTCCTGACATCTGAATTCTCAAAGCACCATGTATTCATCATTACATCACAGTGCATCACAGAAGGAACATTACTTGGAGTGAAAAGTAGAAACTATATTATCCTCACAGTTCATGAGGGAGTATTAAAAAATTAACATTAAAATAATCTCTCCACAAATAAAAGTAAACTGAAAAGTCTTAGAGTTCTTAATGAATGATACTTCTTCATCTTCATATAGAGAATGAAAAAATATTCACTTAATGTGTATCAGATAAAGTATCCCTGATAATGAGTAACCAATTCCAAAATAAGAGATCATAGACCAGGTGTTGTAGCAGAAAGGTAAGTCTAACACTTGGGAGACATATAGGTAGGTCTCTATAAGCTAGAGGCTAAAATCATGTAAATGAAGTTACCCAGGCAAGCAAGGACTACACAATAAAACCATGTCTCAAAAGGGTGTGGCAGCTGTTCTGAGAGGAAAAGTGCATCTTTGGTATGACTTGGCAGGGAAATATTTTTCTATTGACCTCATTGACAAAGGTTTACCCAGACAAAACATGTTAGGGGACAACATTGTAAGTTATGGTGGTTATGGAGCATGACCTCGGTCTGTGTCATGAAAACTAGGGCAAAAGAAAGTTAAGAGGACATATAAGGAAAACTAGAACTTAGAGTATATAGAAGAGATAAAGGTTCCTAAAAAAGACAAAGGAATAAGGCATAAAGAAATAAAAAGCAACACGAATCTACATTTTTAAAAAAAGAAATAATAAGCAACAAATGACACATAAACAGTTAAAGGAGGATATATAACCTCAGGATGACAAAACTCCTTTTTAATTGATAATTAGTATACTTTTATGATAGGAGATGTGATATGTACATACATGGAATGATTAAATTAAGCTGAATAAAAAAACTTTTTGTATATTTAGTATGTATTGCTTTTGGAAATATTTAAAATCTATTCTCTTAAAAATTTCAATCATGTAATATATTATGAATTACAGTCATCATATACCTTTAAAATTTTCTTCTCTTTCTGTTTTTTTCATTATTTGTTTTTTTTTATTTTGAACAGGATTTCTTATGAATAGCTGCTTTCTATGTTTTAGCACTGTATTTGTTTTCTAGTTTATAAGACTAAATAAGTTTATTTAGTTAAATTCTTTCATTGAATCTTTAACCTCATTGTCATCATTCATATATTGATTTATTTAACTTACTCTATACATCCATGTTGACAGATATTTCTGTCCTACCTGGTCCCACAGCTATTCAGTCCCAAAAAAAACACACAGAGGTCTACATTAGTTAAAAACTGGTTGGCCTATTAGCTCAGGCTTCTTATTAACACATAATTTACATTAGCCCGTAATTCTTGTCTGTGTTAGCCATGTGGCTTGGTACCTTTTATTAGCAAGTCATTCTCATCTTTCTTCCTCTGTGTCTAGGTGATGAATGCAGAGTGAGTCTTTCCTCAGCCCAGAATTCTCCTGTTCTCATTACCCTGATTATATATCCTCCCTGGTTACTCCATTGTTGAAATAGGAGCGGTGGCAGGGCTGCGTCCCCGGCACCCGGCTGCCCACATGGCTAGGTTATGCCCGAAATAATTACACGGAAACTGTATTCTTTCAAACACTGCCTGGCCTGGCTAGGTCCAGTTTCTTATTGGCTAGCTCTTACATATTGTTCTAACCCATTTCTAATATTCTGTGTAGCCCAAGAGATGGCTTACCAGAGAGGATCTTAACCTGCATCTGTCTGGAGAGGGAGAATCATGGCAACTCAATAACTCAGCTTCTTTTTCCCAGCATTCTCCTCTGTCTACTCCGCCTACCTAATTTTCTGTCCTATGAGGGCCGAGGCAGTTTCTTTATTATTAACCAATAAAATCAACAGATAAGATACAAGACCCACCTCCATCACTCCATCTATACTTCCTGTTTGGGTACTGGCCAATCAGAATTTTATTAGAGCAATACAACTGACAAATCTTTACAGGGTACAAGATTATTGTCCCACAGCACCCCTCATTTTTTTTCAAAACATGAACTCTGAATCTATTATCTTTTGTTTTGCTTTCTTCCTGACCATTATCCACAACAACTTGTAACCAACACTCTAAACAAAGAAAAACATTCATAATCCAATTTTTGGGATTGTGGATGTAGTTTTCCAGACTACTTCCTGCTGATTGGAGGTGCTGATAATATTAGGGGGCCCCAAAAGATTTAGAATTTTGATTAAGTCCTTACTGGAATATTCTGTGAGGCTTGATTTTCTCAGCCAGCAGTCTTTAAGCTGTTTTAGATGTAGATCTCAGACATCTGGGCTATCTGCTCTTATTGGACATTTCTTCAGATGGTCTTCCTTAATCAAACCTTATTTTTTCTTAACCCAGAATAAATCCACAACCTCTCATTTCCTGTGGGAAAAAAGCAAAACCTTTTCTCCAAAGCAACATATTTTGACTTAAATTTTGAAGTCAAGGAATTTTCAATATATATACATTGGATTAATCCAGTAGAACTTATGATTGAATGTCTTTTAGTAGCTATTGCTCTTTCCTCAGCATTCAAACAATTCAAAAACAAAATAGTAACATACAGTATCCAGACTCTTTTTGTATTTTCCATCTTTACTTGGCTTTATTTTAAAATCTATTTTTTTTGTTTTTAATTTTTTGAGACAGGGTTTCTCTGTGTATTTTTGGCTTCCCTGGAACTCACTCTGTAGACCAGGCTGTCCTTGAACTCACAGAGAACTGCCTGCCTCTGCCTTCCAAGTGCTGGGTTTAAAGGTGTATTCTACCACACCCAACTACTCTTTCTTTTTTTCTTTCGTTCGTTCGTTCTTTATTTATTTTCTTTGAACTTTATCCTTTTTCTTTTCTCTCCAAAGCCTACATATATTTTTAACCACACTGCAAACTGTTTAGAGGTTTTCTTCATCTCTGAATCTGTCTTTACTGGATATCTCTCTATTTCTGACCTATGAGTCTTAAATTGCTAAGTGATATTGCTAGGATTAAAGCCATGGCATTTATGGATGAATTCACCCCATTCCTTAGCTTTCTGTGAGTCTAGCCTCATGGTGGAGGTACTAGCTGGAACCATGTTTGTTGCCACAACATTATGGAGTCTCAAAGTCCCTGCCACCACCAAGAAGCATGCTGTTAGCTACTCATAAACACCATATTAGTGTTTTGTGCTAGGGCCTATTAAAGGGACTGCAGGGTTTTTGCATCTGATGCTGAATCAGGAAGCTTCTCTTAAATGAGATGCACTTGCCTCTAGTAAACAGAACCCACCTGAGAAAATGCTGCTACAAAGAAGCCATATTTTAGTCTAGAATTACTTCCAAAACTCTCTCATTGCCTCCAATCCTGTCAGCACTGAATCAGAACAATTCCCAGGGTCTGGAGTGACAGTGGGTATTTCCATATAAGAAGCCTGAGAAGCATCAGTACCCAAAGAATTTTAGGGGAAAGTATTTCAGAAACAATGGAATGTCCAGGAATGATCACATCTGTCCCATGCATGATTTAAAAAGTGAAAATTAAATCTGTCAAGAGTGCCATTACTATTACAAAAGAGAAGAGAGCATTCAGACCTTGCAGTCCCAGCAATATTCTGCACTGTCTGAAAGTCTACTGGACCTTGCCAAGTGAGACTGTCTTTGAGGTCTTTGTATCATGGAGACTCCTTGGATAATACTCATACACTGATCCTATATTGGGGCACAGGGCTGCCAACACTCAGTAAGTTCTATTTGTGTGCATAATTTGTTTCTGTGTGTGCTTGTGCATGTGTGTGTGTGTTTGAAACAATGATAATTAAAGAAGAAGGAAACACGAATTTTGGAGGAGATACGAGATGAGTTGGGGAGGAATAGATTTAGTGTTCATGTATGTAGTTTATAAAAAAAAGTCTGTTAGGGCTGGAGAGATGGCTCAGTGGTTAAGAGCGTTGCCTGCTCTTCCAAAGGTCCTGAGTTCAATTCCCAGCAACCACATGGTGGCTCACAACCATCTGTAAAGAGGTCTGGCGCCCTCTTCTGGTCTTCGGGCATGCACACAGAATATTGTATACATAATAAATAAATAAATAAATATTTTTAAAAAAAGTCTGTTAATCCATTTTTTGTTTTTCTTATATTGTGTTAGATACCTGGATTCCTTAAATATTTTCTCTGTAAAAACACAAATTAAGACAAAGATTTCATCATTAGTAATTTGTGTAGGAGGTTATCTCTAAATGCTTATTGTCAGTAGACCTTAGAAAAGCAACCTAGCTACTATTCTATCTAGCAGAGAAAAAGTAGAGGAAATGCCTGAGGCTTATTCTACCTCATCAGGAAGAGTCTGGGGATTTATACAACTACTCCAATGAGCAATTAATTATCCAGTCTGCTGTGTTTGCAATATTCTAGGAAGAGTTCTAATGGTGAGAATGTACTCAGGCAGGCCAAAAGGTGGGGAAATAAAGTATGGAGTCAAACTGAAGGAGTCTGTCCACAACTGTTGCTCTCATATTTCTATGAGAAAGAACTATATTTCCAAAAGTAGGTGTATCACTGTCTTCCCTTCCTTTAGGATTTGAATTTCATCATGGGCAGTGTCAACATTTTGAAATACGTAAGTCAACATTCTGCAGAATCGAGTTTTTGATTTGACAAGAAGCATGGGAATGGTAGTTCAATTCTGAATAGAAAAAGGATATGAAATATTCATAGTCTTCTTGCTTTCCCATCACCTTAAATACTTTACATGAATGAAGATTTCAGCACTCTTCTTTTGAATTACATGTTTCTGGTGCTGGATGTTATACAAAATACTACTTTTAGTGTAAAATTAACAGGCAATTTAGGACTATTATAAAATACGCACTTATGACATCATCTTGTCATTCTAAAATTATTGAAGGTGTCGAATAATAAAACATAAGGAACACAACTTTACATGCATAAAGAATAATGCTGAAATAAACATTTTGCTTACATTGCCTTAGTAAGGAAAAGACTTAGTTTATTGGCACACTAAATATAGCAGTGTACTGAACACCTGAGGAGTTATTGTAAAGAATTATTGCTGGTTCCATTCATGCCTGATGTTAGACAGCTACTATTTCTGAGAATGATGTCACAGGTGTTAATCAGGTCCTCCACATCTGTTGTTTCCTCATTTATGGATTTAACTAGGTACATATAAACATAGTTTAAAATTTAAATGCCTGTGCTGAATATATTCAGACATCTATTCTCATTTCATTATTCCATGATTCATTCTAAATTTATTCCATTATTATCTATAGAATACAGAATATGACATAACAATCATTTAAATCATTTAAATTAAATAGTATATATATTGAATTAATTATTTAAAATAATCTAACAATAATTTATTTTATACATGGGTGTTGTATGAAATGATGTTTCTTGGGAGATTCAATACACGTATCTACTCACCCCAGAGAGCAAATCCTTGACAGGCCAAAGTATAGATGCCACCACAATCCATCTTGGTGAACAAATGAGTTTTATTGGAGTTACTTACAGAAATATGGGTGAAGGGATACTCATGGGAGCAGAAATAACTCAAAACAACTGTATCACCAAAGCTCACCCCTGCATAGATGGCATAGCTTCTTGCAAATCTAAGAACCTGGAGGGCACTGAAGAGCCTGTAGGCAGTTCAGCAGGTTGGAGAATATTCTTTTCAGTAGCCCCATTTGCTCTAAACCTCTTCTAGATAGCTTGGCTCATTTCTGCTTCTTCCAGGAAAGTGTTCTGGTTTTGAATTTTTTTTTTTTTTTTTTTTTTTTTTTTTTTTTTTTTTTTTTTNTTTTTTGCGGCTTCTTTAAATCTGAAAATACTTCTGGGCAACACTGCTTGTTGTCTGTGTCTTTGTTTCATCTCAGCTTCATCTCAGCTTCCTGTCATTGAGAGGGACTATTGGTTACTATGATAGGGAGGGCCTAGTGATTCTGTTCAGTTTTAGGAAATTCCTGAAGCTATTTTGATTTGTTTACTTTCCTGCTAAAAGAGATTCATGTAGGATGGAATGTTTCAGACTTGAAGGAAACTGTTACACAACAACGGATATTTGTGTAATTTAGAGTAAAACATGATGTGATTTACTAAGGATATGTGAGCATCTTCAGGTTTTGAGAGACAAATGAATCTTAGAACAAACTCCTTGTTAATTTTCAAGCACACAAAAGCACATGCAATGAGAGGGTTTTTTTATTTATTACTTGCATATATTATTTAAGTAAATAAAATATATACTTAGCCTAACCTATATTCTAATAACTCTCATAACAGCAAATATTATGAAAATTTTCTAAAATACCATAGAGATGCCTGTAGAAATAAAGAAATTAAATACTTGAACTTTGCACTGATGTGTCTAGAATAAACTATCTTGACAACAAAGAGCATAGAAAATTTTAGATATTTTTTAATCACTGAACAATGTAACAAGTATTTCTCTGTACTGTTAACTCTCAAATAATGACATGCAGGCTTATTATTAATTATTAAAGCTTGTTTTTAGCCTAGGCTTGCCTCTCTATCTCTTATAGTTTAAATTAACCCATTTATTTTAATCTATGTTCTGTCACATGTCTTGTTACCTTATCTCTCCATATTGCTCCTGATGCTTTTTCTGCATTTGGCTCATGACCCCACATTTCTTCCCTGAATCTTCTCTGTACTCAGAAATTCTGTCTAGCCTCTTACTGCCTAGCTATTGGCATTCAGCTCTTTATAAAACCAATCACAGTGAAAAATCTTCATACAATGAAAAGGAATATTCAACAGAAAAATATATTTAAACATTGTAATTTTATATGAAAACAGAAACATAATGAATAGTATAAAACAAATAAATATATAGCTTCTCGTTTCCAAATACATAATAAATACCCAAGCTTAGTTCAAGTAGCCCAGGTGACTAACAACTCTGAAGTATGTAATTTCAATAATATATGTAATTTAAGTGTAGATTTCTGTCTTTATTTTTTAGATAATATTTTATCTTAGTAACTACATAAAAGTTTATTTCTAAGTTATATGAAAGATCATTGTTAGAAATTCCATGAAATAATACATAAGAATATGCATGGCTAAGTCATATATCTCAGGTTCACATTTGGTTTGTTACTTATCTGGCATTTTTATTTGTTTCTCTGAGCCTCAATATTTTTATGTGCAAAATGAGTTTTTAGTCAATTAGAAGTCATATAGTTGTTAAAATTATATGAGGTACACATAGAAAAATAATTGTTATTTTGAAGAAATATTTTTTCTGTGAGACATGAAATTAATATTTTCTTTCTTTTTTTATTTTGCAAATTTATTTATTTTTGAAATTGATTTTAATATGTTATACATTTTTCTCTGCTCCCCTTCCTTTCCTGCCTCCCCCTCCCCTTAACCCTCTCCCATGGTCCTCATATTCCCAATTTACTCAGGAGATCTTGTCTTTTACTACTTCCTATGTAGATTAGATCCATGTATGTCTCTCTTAGGATCCTCAAGGAGATTAATATTTTCTTTCTAGACTCTAATTTCTTAATCTAATTAGAAAACTTTGAAGTTAAAAGACAGAAATCATGAAAAAAGTTTGAACCACAAGACAGATGGAAATTCATGAGAGAAGAGGAAAAAGAAATTTTCTGGTAGGTAAAGCCTAGAAGTGGAAGAAATTTGGGCACTCTATTACCATTTACAGAGCTTAGGTACCTACAAAGAAAACTGAGTAGAGAAAATAGAAAAAAAATCCTGAAAAGAAAAAATACTTGTTCTCTACCACATAAGATAGGTAAAGCTAATTTACAACACAAATTAGATGAAAAAATCCTAGAATTTGCACATGTGTATTGGTTAGCATGAAAGGAAGTAAGTTATATTTGTGCTTTATAGTCTTCATAAAATGACAATGCTGAGCATATGCTTTGAAAAGAATAAAAATCAACAGTGTTTTCCTAAATGACATTTCAAAAATTTCCCAAGTAATAGTATTAAAATACAAATGTAATGCCCTAGTTATATTATAACTGCACAAAGCATGCAGAAAGCTTGTGAACACATTTTTCTCTTTCTTTCCATTTTGAGCTTTATTAAAGGGTGGATTTTAATATAAACAGTTACTGTGGGAAAACCATAATTATCATGGTGAAGGCAACCACGATGCTTTCCTCAATTATTTTTACTTGTTTTTTTATATCAAAATGGGAATTACAAAAGAAAAAAATCTAGACTCATTGACAAATGAGTTGAAACTAGTTTTTAAGTGTTTATTCCCTACTTTCTGATTCATTTCATACATGTGGTTTTATTCATATATTTTTAATTTCCTTTTGAAATAGAAATAATTACATAGTATTTTACTCAATTCTGATATCACTTAAAATTTGAGTGAACAATGAATTTAGTTGGCAGGTGAATGAATGATTCATGACCTATACAATCAATATGCAAAAAATTGAGACCCATTTAGGTAAGCAGTTAATTATCCCTGCTTCTTTTCATTCATTCCTATTTTTAGACATGTATTCATAAGTGGGAATTCAGTGCAGATGTCTGCTCTCAGCAATTTTGCTTATAACATTTTAGGGATGATATTCTCATTGCTTCATAACAATTATTTAAAATGAGACATATAAGTAAAATTCAGATCTTATAAAAAGGAAAATATTCAATTGTGTGATAAAAACCTACAAGGTGATTAAATATAAGAATAATTTCATTTGAAGCTCAAATGTATGTGTCATTCTAGTCACTCCAGTGCAGTAACTTGCTTTATATCATAATAAATTATATTGAATTATATCCTAAGAACTTATGTTGAATTTCTGATAGTAGTAGAAATTTTAAGTACTCTCAATACATCCTCAGTACATTACTGTAGGCAATATATGCAGTAACCTTTAATGTCATGTACTGAAAAAAAAGAACTGAAAATGAATTTAAAGTTCAAGCAAGGACTATTAATTCAATAATAACACATCCTGATATCAGCATAATAGAATCCTTTTATTTATTTTAATTAAAATTATTTTTCATGCAAATTAATGTGACTTCGGTCTCTCCTCCACAAACGCCTCCCAGTTCTCTCCATCCTCCTACCATTTAAATTTATGCTCATTCTTTCTCCTATTCTAAAATAAAAGAGAAAAACAAAATACAAATAAAACACAAAAATAAAAATCAAAACAAACAAGTTAAAAGCAAAAAAGACAAAAACAAATGTCCAACAAAAGCAAGTGAAACAAAGTCCATAAAAGAAAAAATAAGGTGGAATTTTTTTTTTTTTTTTATGGTTAGACGGCTACTGAAGTTTGGTTTATGCACCCAGTGACATTCTATTGGAGAAAGCTGATTTCACATTGCCAGCAGGTGTCAATGGGAAATAATCCTTAGTCCTAAATGGCAATTGTTCATCAAAGTGTCACCTGGGCTCTGTGTGGCAGAGGAGGTGGCAAGATGGTAACAGACAGAGTTGATGGATGCATCAAGAGAAACAGTGTCTTATGGATTTAATAGGACCTATGTGTGTATATACACATAGATATGTAGAAATAAAAAATGGAAACTGTATGTCTGTTTAACAATAGCTCCTTATTTCCCTCAATATCTGCCATTGAAACCACAATTTAGTTCTTTGTTTCTATGAACTTGACTATTTTGTTTAATCAGAATCACATTTTACTTGTGTTTTTGTTGTTATATTTGATTATGATAATATCAAGATTTACCTGCTTGCATCATGTGATGCATATGCATCTTTTCATGGATATAAATTGTTTTCCACTGTGTGCAATACCATATTTCCCTAATGCAGGCATTCCATGATGGACACATAAATTGTAAACAGGGTACAAACATCTCCTTAGTTTCTTACTTTAACTTTCTTGGATATGCACTGAAAAAGAATTCTTACACATAGATCTTTATATTTCAATTTTGAATTAAATATAAACTGCTACAGATTTGATTGTGTAATGTCAGGAAACTAATATACATAGTTGATAAAACTTACTAATGTAATCAAAATTAATTTTATTGAAAAAAATAAATCAAGAATTTAAGTTGCAAAATATTACTGTCATTCATTATCAATTTTACTCAAAGATAGTTTTAAACATTACTCTTCTGTGGTTAAAACAGAAGTCAATAAAAGGTGATTCAGTCATAAACTCACCAGAAGTAAAGAAAGCAAGGCTAAGGGTGTTTAATAGTATCAAAACAGTAAACCTTTCACTCAATAATAAGATTCTTCCCCTCGAGGATTTCAATTACAAAAGTAAGGCAAAGATGGGATAAGAGAGATAAAGGCAATCAGTCAAATGCAATGGGGAAGGACAATGTATCAATGGACATGACTGCATGTTAGATTAAACATGTTCCCAGTTTAACAAATGAATAGTAGGAATTCTAAAGGAAATGTTGGACAAAGTCATGAAGAGGCTTTCAACTGGGTGAAATTAGTGCTTTCAGATTTAAAGTCAAGATTCTGTAATTAATAGTTTGTGATTTATTAGATAGTAAAACAAGCAAGCAAGCGTAAAAAGAATAGGATTATTTGCGACTAGAAGAAATTAAATAGTACAGGGAGAACCTATAACAATGGAGTTTATTTAGGTGCACTTGTTTGATTACCATTCATCATTCTGGTGCCTTTTGTAACACAAAATTAGTAATTTTCTTCCTTTCTTATGAGAGTAAATTGCATTGGTAGATTTTGATATTTATTTTTCAGCCCAGCTTCATGTCAAATGTTTTTCTTCCCCAAGAGTAAATAGTAGATGTTTGAAAACTGAGCATGTAGGATGTGATTATTTTGGGAAACATGAAAAGTATCATTCTGCATAGAAGTGACTCTGTTGTGTGCATCTGTGAGAGTTTGTGCACATACAAAATGCCTCAAAGGAAATAAGATGACTTTGTTCACTTATTAACATAGTCATAAATAACCTCAACAGAGTTAGTAGATGATTGGAAATACCTTAACTCTTAAGCTAATAGGACCTGCTAGGAGTTTAGCTACAGTCAGCAGCAGTTGAAAGTCTGGTGTATTAACCTGTCAATCATTATATCCTCAACAGTTAACTGTTTTTTTTTTTAAATGGGAAACTATTTAAAAATAATGAAACACCAGCTGGTATGATATTGTGTTTTTGATGACTGAGTTTGATGGAGGCTGCTTTTCTTCACAAAAGGAGAAAGCAGCAGGTACAAAAAAAGTCAACAAACATGATTTTTTTCCCCTATTGCTTGGTTGAAAAAAATATGTGGGATACAGCTAATATAAAGGAATCAAAGCTGATTTAAGAACAAAAAAGGCCATTATATAGTTTGATCATTACTCAACTATCTTGTTAATAATTGCCACTTAGCAAAATCATTGTAATTTATCCATGATTATCTATCTATCTATCTATCTATCTATCTATCTATCTATCTATCTAACATCTATCTATTTATCTATCATCTATCTATCAGTCTGTCTATCTATCTATCTATCTATCTATCTATCTATCGTCTATCTATCATTTTATCTATCTATCTATCTATCTATCTATCTATCTATCATCTATCTACCTATCAATCAATCATCTAATCATATGTGTGTAGCAATAATAGTACAAAACAGACCATGAATTTAAATGAAAATTATGAACCTGAGTTTTCTACCCATCAGCTAAGGAGAAATTTAAAAACATAGATGTTTTTTATTACTATAGAAACTAAAATCACAAAGGGTCATAGCTGGAAAAATTTATTAGTGGATTCTAAAGATTAGAACTGTTTCAAATATGATTTGTTCCTTTGATACTTGGAAGCGGAAATGCTTCTGTTTCTCCATTTCTTTTCTAGTAGATGATTTTGTTACCCAATGTCGGCTGGTTTCCATTCTTAATACACTCTAGTAGGTTTCTGTTCCCTGATAACAGGTTTCTCCACTGATTCAGTAAGCCAGATCAAACAAAATTAAAAAGTATACAACAGGTTTATTTGAGTGAAGCAACTCCCATGTTGGTTCTTCAGTCACTGAGATTGAGGCCAGAGAAGCTGCACCCACAAATGAAAGCAGGGAGATTTATAGGTTGTAGATGAGGGGTGAAATATCTGCCACAAGCTGACTTTGTGCCTAAGTAAAGTTAAAAGCTGAGCAGTTTAGGCAGGGACTTGTGTGGCTGGCAACTTCTGGGGAGGAAACTGCAATAGTTGCCAAGAATGCAGAGCTGGGCTTTTTGGAACCTTTCCTTTTTTCAGAGATTCTCTGAGTGGGTAAGGTTTGGAGGGGCAGTCAGGAATGGGGCTTTCTGGATTATGCAAGAGTAAGCTGAAGGTTCTAACTGAACATATTCTATATAGACTATCTAAATATTTCCTTTATCACATAAAATAGGCAGTTTCTAATTTTTATTTAATAATCTCACACATAAATGCACAATGAATATAAACATGAATCACTTCCACTTCTTCCTTCCAACTCTACCCTTGGCTCCCCCTACTCTCAGTCAAATACATAATTTCTTTTTCTTTCTTCTATAATTATCATCATCATACACATATGAAACTTAATCATCCTCATCACATTGAGTATATTTAGTATTGCTTTTTGTGTATATATTTACGGATGACCTCTTTGGACTGGATAACCTCTCTATGGAGATGTGAAAGTCATTCCTGGAGATGAACGAATCTTCCTCTCTCAGAAGGCATTGATTATCTGCAGCTCTTCATCTGTGCATGGATACTTGTGAAATTTACTTCTTTCATGTTGACGTGTAAATTGATATTTTCATCATACAGGAGCCATCTGAAGGGAGTGGCACTAGTAGGAGGCGTGTCCTCGTGGGAGGAAGTATGTCATCGTGGAGGTGAGTTTTGAGGTCTAATATATGCTTAAGTCATATCTAGTGTCTCAGATCTCTTTCTGTTCCTAGTGAGTCAAGATGTAAGAACTCTCAGATACATTTCCACGGCCCTATCTACCTGCATTTTGCTTCAAATCATGATGATAATGGACTGAGCCACTGGATTCTAAGGAAGCCACCACAATTAAATGTTTCCTTTTATAAGAGTTGCCACGGTCATGGTGTGTCTTTACAGAAATAGAAACACTAACTAACACAGAAGTTGGTACCTGGGACTGGGGTATTGCTGAGATAGGCCTGACCACATTTTCCTTTGGAGTAATATGAACTTTAGAACTTTGGGTCAGGAAAGCAGTGGAATACTTTGAAGTTCTGCTTAATGGATCATAATAGTAGGAACTTCAAAGACAGTGGTACTAAAGATTGTTTGAACTTAGGAGTGGGGGTGGATCAAGATGTTTAAGAGAATTTTGTTCTGTGGCCTACAGATCATTCTTTTGATGTTTTGGTGAAAAAAAAAAAATGTGCCTGCTTTTTGTCTTTGTGTGAAGAGTCGCCTGAGGCTCAAGTGAAGAGTTTTAGATTAATTTCATTGGCAAAAGAAATCTCAAGAGAATCTATCACTAATAAAGTCATGTCATTCTGGCTTTAGAGTTAAAGATAGAAGAACAGCATTATGGAATTTGCCTCCTGACTAAGGAAAACCGCTGAGGCCAGGCATGTGTCAGAGTTGTTCCTGAATGGAGCCCTGGAGAGGCAATTTTAATGAGACCGTGAGTTTGAAGCATGGAGCCCCAAAATGTTGGGGATGCCAAAACTGTGGAATTCCTGCTGAGGAAACCTGCTAACAGGCAGTGAAAACAACCCAAGTGAATGAAGTATGTTGTGGTCTGTAGTCGGCAAAGCTGAAAGGAGTTGGAGATCTGAAGAATGATTTGTTATCAGACATGGAGATGCAGAGTTTGGAGTTTTCCTAGTTAGTTTTTGGTATTACTATGCTTCCTCCCCTACGTTTTCGAATGATAGTGTGTTGGGGTCCAGTGCTAGCCCTGACCATAAATTATGTCTCTTGATAAGACCCAACATAAACTATCTCTCTGCACCAGAGTGGAGGTGCGGGAATAAAAACACAACTCACATGTTTTTATTGTGAAGGAGATTCTCAGTGATTCCTCACGAAGTCCTGCATTTACATCCTGGAGAATTCCTCTCCTTTATTCTCCAAACAGGGGGTAATACATTAGCATTCTGTTTCCTAGGTAACCAGATGAATGGCTTTTAGTCAAGTCTACCTCTTTGAGCACACTTTTCTATGCTCATATTTTCACATTAGCAGTTCTGTCACTAGCTTGGAATTGACACCTCTTCTCAGGCAATCCTCATAATTACAAAGCAAGGAGAAGCATATCCTGAGCTTTTGTTAGGATAGCGACAGCCTGACTGGAAGAGTACGTGACCACTTCAATATGGCCTATGGCTTTTGAGCCTGGCTGCCATACCATATAGAAATATGGGCCTACAATAGTGTTTTTCCTTTGAGGTGATATGATGAAGTATGTGATCTGTGTAATTGAAGGTTTCTCTACCACCTACCAGTTCCCAAAAACCCACTCGGAGCCTTAATATTACTTACAAATGTTCGGCTTAATGGCTTATAACTAGTTAACTCTTACATTTAAATTAACAAATTTCTATTAATTTTTATATTGTCTCATGGCTGTGGCATTACCTCATTTGGTACATTTCTTGCTTCCTAGGCTGCTGGTTGGTGTCTTCTAGGTTTACCCTTCTTCATCTGATTCTCTGTTTGAATTTCCTGCCTAGCTCTATCCTGCCTTGCTATAGGGAAAAGCCACTTTATTTATCAATCAATGAGAGCTGATTCACAGCATACAGAAAGACACCCTACAGCAGTTCTGTGTTTTGATTTTTATTTTTATAGAGACTTTGAAGTTTGGACTTTTAAACATTGATGATACTGTGATAGACAATGGAGGCAATTGAAGTTAGACTGAATGAATTTTGCATTATGATATGACTGCAAGCTTTTGGGAGTGAAGCTAAGAAATGTGATGGTTTGAAAGAAAATGACCCCAAAGGGAGTGGCATTATGGTAGGTCTGGCTTTGTTGGAATAGCAGTGGTCTTATTGAAGGAAGTGTGTCACTGTGGAAGTGGATTTTAAGGTCACATATATGCTCAAGCCATACCCATTGTCTCAGACCTCTTCCTGTTTCCTGTTAGTCAAGATATAAGAATTTGAGAGGTGTTTTTTATTTTTCCTTTTATTTTAATAACACATTATTTTCCAATTATATTAAAGTATTAATAAAGATTTTGATCTTAGCCATTCTTACCAATGTAAAATTGAATCTCAAATTAGTTTTGATTTGCATTTCCCTGATAATTAAGGATGTTAAACATTTCTTTATGTGTTTCTTAGTCATTTGAAATTCCTTTATTGGGGATTTGCTTTTGGATCTGTACCTCATTTAAAAAAAAAACTAGATTAATTGATTTGTTGATGTCTAGTTGTCTGAGCTCTTTATGTATTTTGGATATCATCCCTCTATTGGATGTGGAGTTGTTGAAAACTTTTCCCATTCTGTAGGTTTCTGTTTTGAAAGTGTTCTTTGCCTTACAGAAGCTTTTCAGAGTAACGAAGTTCCATTTACAGCTCACGCTGGTGAGGATGTAGGTGAAAGGGGAACAATTCTCCATTGCTGCAGGGAATGAAATTTTGTGCAGCCACTATGGAAATCAATACTGAGATACCTCAGAAAATTAGGAATCAATTTACCACAGCACCCAGCTATACCACTATTAGGCATATACACAAAAGGATCTTCACCCAACTTCAGGAACACTTGCTCAAATATTTTAATAGCAGCTTTTCTTCTAATAGCAGAAACTGAAAACAACTTGATGTTCCTCAGTCAAATGTGGTACATTTATATTTCCAGATGCTTAAAAAACATCTATAGATTTTTAAAATGATGCCACTTCAGAACTGGAAAGGTGGCTCAGGAATAAAGAGCAGCATCCACTGTTCTTCCAGAGGTCAAGTTTGGCTCCCAGGACTCACATGTACCTTTAACACCAGCTCCAGCCATCTAATGCTAACTACTGGCCATGGAGAACATTGTAATCACGTGTATATATCCACACACAGACACATACTCTCATGTAGGCATAAATAATTATATAACAAAATATTTAAAAACACTTGCCACAAAAATGATACCCCTGAAATGAACCCAAACACGAGTAAATTATAGGAAAATTAAGATACATTAAAAGCAAACAACCTTTATTTTTAGTTTTGTTTTAAAATATAATACACATAACATGTCTCAGCATAAAGATAAGTAAAATAAGTCAACTTTACATGTTCACATGGAGGAAATATTTTATTGTATTCTGTAAAAATTATCAATATTTATTGAAAAGGAAACTCATAAATGTATATTAATCATAAATATGATTGGGAGATTATTTACGAGAACATAAAATGTCAGAATAGACAGTACTATATTCTCATTTAGCCAAAAATTGAGCTGCAAGGTTGCATTTAAATTTGAATGTAAGAGCTGGAGAGATGGTTCAGTGTTTAAGAGCCCTGACTGCCCTTCCAGAGTTTCTGAGTTCAATTCCCTGTAGACATATGGTGGCTCACAAGCACCTGAAATGAGATATAATGTGTTCTTCTATTCTACAGGCACACATGCAGACAGAACACTGTACATAATAAACAAATAAATAAATCTTAAAAATCTTTTTTTAAAAAGGAATATAAATGCCTTATTGTTGGTGTTAATAGATAATAAAATCTGTCTCATTCAATAGTTATCACATGTTAATTTTAGTATTCGGATGAATTAGTAGTCTAAAGGCTGGAACCCAAGGAAGGAAAATACCAGGAATATCATAGCCCTGGTATGTCCGTTTTGATTTAGAGTGGCAGCAGTTTCATGAGTACCATCACCTGAAAAGAAGTATTTATTTCAGCATATTTCTTTCACTTGAAAATAGCAAATATTTAGACACCTTTGGCTACACAGTAAGGATTTTATAAAAATGGAGCAGATCATATAAACTGACTTCAAGTTCTCAGCACTGTCCAAAAGGTAAGATAGCATATTTTGGTTTTCTTTGTTGTTCATACTATGATGAGATAATCTGCTTGTTTATCTTAGTGGGCACAGGATGTGCATTAGAATACTTTCAGATTTCTTTTTTTTTCAATTTTTTATTGATTTTTTATTGATCTCTACATTTTTCTCTCTGATCCCTTCCCTGCCTCCCCCCCCCCCCCGCCCCCTTCAACTCTCCCTCAAGATCCCCATGCTCCCTGCTTACTCGGGAGATCTTGTGTTTTTCTACTTCCCTTGTAGATTAGATCTCTGTAAGTCTCTCATAGTGTCCTCATTGTTGTCTAAGTTCTTTGGCGTTGTGATTTGTAGGCTGGTTTCTTTTAAGGGGGCAGGATGTTTTTCAAATGTCATCAAACACACTTTTTTTTATTCTGGCATTTCTCTCCTTTTTTGAGGAAAATTTAGTTCTAGAAATAGCTTGTTTCTGAAATACAGCTACATAAATTTGTAACTCTATAAAATATTTCTTCCTCTTGCATTAATTAAATATACTAGTTTTTGGGAGTAGTGCAATTTAGGAGTTTTTAATGTGAAGAACAGCTAAAAGTATTATTATAGGTTTAGAGTATAAACCCAAGTTTTCCATTTTTTATTCACCAAAACATCTGCATTGTAGTTTGTTTAAAAATTTTCCTATGCCTTAGTCTCTGCCAAAACAAGTGTTTGTTTCTGTTTTATTTAACACTTGATTTGTGTTCATATTGTTGTGAAACAATGTTATGGTGTTGAATTGCCTCATTTTGTTTTTGTATCCACCAAAGTTGCTGAGAAATAGAGATAATTATACATCATATGGATTGGAGAATCATTTTTATAAATTATTTTATGTATGATCTTGGGTCATTATTCTCTATGCATGAGTTTTCTTATCCTAAATCTGAAGTGTTTACAGGCTATATTGAGAAACAAATCCTGGAAGCCATATGTGCTCCTTTGAATAGTGGTGCTAAAACCAGAACTACCATGTGATTTTTTTTCGCCAGCCTTCAACCTACTTTTTAAATCTTACACAACTGTAATTTAGTGGAATGCTGGGGTGCTAGTGATTGATTTTACTTACATTCATCTACGCTATTAGATATCTAAAACAAAGACGATTAACAACAGTTATTTTTAACTTATTCTTTAAAAATATTCTATATTCTTCTCTGATATTACCTACTTAGGTTACAAAGTTAATTGATTAGTATTTACATTTATTACTAAGTAAGAATAAGGAGAAAATCCAGAAAAAGAAAATAACAGATCATGATATCTTTTCCTCAGTCAAAACAAATACAAAGAACATAAATCTTTGAAGTTACTCTCTGGAAAAATAATTACTACATATTTTATTTGTAGTAGCATTTTTTAGAATGCTAAAACATGTTCTATAACTGCATCCTTCTAGTACGCATCAGACAGGTAATGTTATTGTTCACTGATACTTTTATAGCAAGAGGGTAGTTCTCTGTGTCAACCTAATTGGATCATCAGCTGCTCAAATATTAGATGACTTTCATCTTAGTATGACCCTAGAATATTTCAGAAGATTTGAACTGGTAAACTAAGAAATTTAGCATGCCTACATAAAGGGACATCACCAAATCCCTTAAAGCAATGAAAATTAAGCTTCTAATGATTGCATACACAGACACACCTCAGTTATCCTTTCCACTTTTCTACAGATCCTTATCTTTGGATACTTTGAAACTGAAAATAGTTCCTAAGAAATACAGTTTTTAAGAGACAATTTTAGTAATTTATTTCTTGATTTAAGAAATAGAGTTTCTGTCTGATTATATCTAAATTGGTCTTTATTTCTAATTTCAAAAAAAACACTTCTAGTCCTCAGGATTATTAGCAAGGATTCATTTTTATGATTTTTAATTTAATATAATTTCTTTATTGATTCTTTGGGAATTTCACATTTTGTAACCCTGCTCGCCTACCAAAACCCCCATATCCTCCCCTCTCCCTGCAACTGTAGTAAGGAACCGCTTGTTTGTCCCAGCTTATCAGAACCGAAACAATCACATAGAAACTGTATTAATTAAATCACTGCTATGCCCCTTAGCTCTATCTAGCTTCTGCTTGGCTAACTCTTACATATAAATTTAACTCATCTCCATTAATCTGTGTATCACCATGTGGCAGTGGCTTACCAGGTAATGTCCCAGGCATCTGTCTTTGGTGGGGCTACATGACTTCTCCCTGATTCTGCCTCGTTTCTCCCAGCATTCAGCTTAATTTTCTCTACCTAGCTCTGTTCCCCTATAGCTCTGCTATATGCCCAAAGCAGTTCCTTTATTAACCAATGGCATTCACAGCATACAGAGGGAAATCCCACATCATGCAACGACCCCCCAAGAAAACTAAAAAAAATAAAATAAAATAAAACAAAACAAACAAAGCTATCAAGCAAACAAATAAAACCAAAACCAAAACAAACCCCCAAACCTCTTATTTTCCATCTTTTCCACCTCTTCAACACCTCTTTTTGACATTGGGGGCAATGTGGCACACAGTATACACTATTGTCCAATCAGCTTTACTAGTAAATGCTCATTGCAGTGAATCACTGGTCTGCTTTAAGGCCTTTGGTTTGCGGATCACCATCATCACTGGATCCTCACGGAAACTCCTCTGGGACATCCCATGGCCACCCTAAGTAATAGAGACCCTGTGGGTATCTTTCCACAGGACCAGTCATTTCTCAAGCTCCAGCAAATCCTAGATGGGGTAGATGTTATGGCAGTCCCACACAAGTCCCTGTTGTTGGCCTGGGTGGTAGCTGAGTTCATCAGTCTTAGTGGTTGGGGCACCTGCAACAGGCAAGGGGGTGGAGCCAGCTCCCCTTTGATCACACCATCAGGGTTAGTTCTCCTTCACCTGTAGGGAGAGCCAAGGCCAGCTCTCCTGCAGAATCGTACCTGGAGAGGCAGAGCCAGCTTTCCCAAGGCCGGCGAAGGGCGGAACAGTCCTTCTGTGTTCTTCATGGCCGGCTGAGGTAACACAGGCCAGAGACATCAAGCAAGAAAGGTTTTATAAAAGTAACAAACACAGGGGCTATTGGTATCCATCACTGACATGATATAATTAAAATCCAAAGATTTCTAGAAAACTAGGAAATTCATGAAGGTGGCTGTTTGCTTGTTATATCACTGTTCCAAAGAGGGATAAATAAGGATGATCACAGAGACCACAAGTCCCAGATGAAACACCCCGTGCATTATTTAAGTGTTTTTGAGTGTCCTGAAAGAAACCTGTTCCTCCTAGAGCAGTGCTGAATGAGATTGCTGAAGTCAAATCCGAAATCCCATGCCGCAGCTGTCTGAATTAAAGTGGGATTCAGAGCATCCCAGGGCATATCTTGTGAAAGGGGCAAATAAAGAAAGAGATCTTGTAAAATGGGGTGGACATATGTGGGAAGACGCTAATGAAATTAAGGCCAGAACATCTCCAATTTTTGATGTGACTCCATCCCCCCCCCCCAAAGGAAGTCTAGAGTACACAGGTAAGAGATGCCAACTATTTAATTCTATTTTATTTACTTTTATTCAGGATCGGTTTAAATTTAAATAAATATTTGGGGATGGTTACTCTAGATTACAGTTCTGGACAGGGAGGATTTAATTTATAGTGATAAACATGTTTGGCTTCATCCAGCTGATCAGTCCTGAGATAGGAACTCATACAGTTTTGCTTCTCAAATAATCTTTAAACAACTGATCATCCCCATCTAGTTCCTGGAGGAGGCACTGGAAACAAATACTATGTTTCTCATTTTACATTTTTTCAGGGTCAGAACTTGCAGTAATAGGCCTTTTGTTCAGTAAAGTTTCCTTTGACTTAGCAGAACAAAACCAAATGGTAAGTGGACAAAACAAAGATGAAGTTGGAAATACTAAAAACAGTACCCAAATCAAAACCAACAGATTACTTTGAAATGATGTTTCTTCTTCTCACCATAATGAGTACTTATCTCTTCTGTTGTTGGTTATGTATGTCCCATGCTTTAACATAAGAATTATCATATGTTTGCTTGACAGGAAACTTTTATTGTGATCCGTATTGTATTGTCTGTTTTTTTGTTTGTTTGTTTGTTTGTTTTGTAGAACACTCATAAATTCTGTTGGGGACTTTGAAAAATTTAGAAACTTTTCTCTTTTCTTGTGGGCTTCCACCTGTGTTGTAGACTTGTCCCTGCCATTTTCTCTGTACTTTTTTTTTTTTTTTGACTGCTTTTCAAAAGCTTGGTGTTTGCAGATCAAATTATTTTCCAGCTGCAGTCAGTCAAGACAAACTTCTCTGTGGTGAGGTGACTGAACCCTATCATTCTTTACCTATCCTTAGCTTTTTTAAGTTGTTCTCTGATTTCCACAATGTGAAATATTCATTGCGACACTCAATCTTATTCAGATAAAATTATAATGCTACAGTTAACCTGTTGTAATAATGTCAGAGACTTCATATTTAAGGGATGCAAAGACATCCAATAAAATAAGAGGCATAAATGAAATATGAATGGCTTTTCCCTTCAACTTATAAAGAAGGAGCAATGTACAAAAATAAATCAGAAGAGCCAACAGTGTTCAGTGGGTTTACTTTCTTCTCGCCAGGAGATTTGGTTCTTGTAGAAGAAAGTGAAAGATGCACAAAGTGAGCTATCTATTATTGAATGTCACCAAATAGTGGGGACCATGATAGTGCTGTTGTAATCATGTTTCTTGTGTGCTGTGTAGTAACGACATCGAGGATATCATATCTTCTTCTTTATATACTCCCAAGTAAGAAGTCCTTCATTTCTGAGAATTTACTTCTACATTTACACCTTTCAAATTTAGTAAACAATACATTCCCAAACATGCATAATAGATGGGCTTTCATGAATAGCAGAGTTTTGAAATAGATCAAATGAAGATGCCAACTTCAGAGGGACTTTAAATTTAAGTTGAAATTAATCTTCAGGAGTTGTAAATGGTTATACTCATTGACAATTACAAAGACAGGTTGCATATTAAATGCACATTTGTGTATAGGCATATATTGATAGAGACTAAGATTTCTTTTCTTAATAGTTAATGGTCATGGGACCATTAGAATGAATTTTATTTCTTGCATCATCAGAGTTAACATCAACTGAGAAAATGTCTTTCTAAGATCTGGTTGTATGACATTTTCTTAAATAGTGATGGGTGGACGAAGGCACAGATTACTGTGGATGGTGACATCCCTGGGTTGGTAGTCCTTGGTTCTTTAAAAAAAAGCAGGCTGCGTAAGCTATAATGAGCAGGCCTCTAAGGAGCATCCCTCTATGGTCTCTGCATCAGCTCCTGCTTCCAGGTTCCAGCCTTGCTTGAGTTCCTGTCCTGACTTTCTTCAGAGGGAACAAGATGTAGAAGTATAAGACAAACAAACTCCTTCTTCCCAAATTGCTTTTGATTGAACTGTTTAATCCAAGAAATAAAAAGACCCCATGTGAAAATAAATAAAAAATAATAAAAAAGATGGTTCACTACTTTTCAGAGTATTAATATAGTAAAGCTTAGGTTTTAATAGGAATTAGATTAATAAATAACTTTATATGAAGCATCATAGTGAAATAAGTACTTCAGTGTTTTATATCTAGTATGGTATATGATTTCTTTCCTTTGATATGAAACTAAATACCATTTTAACTTGCTATCGTGTTTAGGAACTGTTTAAACTTATGCATAAGAAGAAATTACTATAAAGCCATATTATTTTACCTTAATTTTGTTCCCAATATTTGCTTATGAGAGTTCACCAACAACAAACAAAATGTATTTGTTACACATCATGCATTATGGGTAGAATCTTGAGGTTTCCTGATTTAGAGCATTTTACTTTAGATAAATGCACTTTGATATTTTAAAAAGGTTGCTGTGAATGCTATCAACAAAAATCAGAAGGAAGAAAAAAGCTCGAAGCTGGTGTGAATAACACACCATCAGTGAACTTCAGATTTCCTATCCCCGACTGCCAAAGGTGTAAATGAGCATCTGAGGCCATTGCTAATTACAGCAGTCTGCAGACAGAAACTGCTGTTCTGAATGTAGGAAGCAAAGTGAGATGCGGCAGCGATTTCCA
Organism: Alexandromys fortis; assembly: GCF_014885135.2. Lineage (NCBI taxonomy): Eukaryota > Metazoa > Chordata > Mammalia > Rodentia > Cricetidae > Alexandromys > Alexandromys fortis. Next base: position 36,517,814 of record NW_026067949.1, read on the forward strand.
CAGCATGTGATTTTAGAACTCTTCTCTGTGACACTGTGTATCTGATCTTACCAACCACGGCTCACAGTCGTATCACTCATCTGGAGCATTTTATTTAAAGCTTTATTTTTTTTTAAAGTACACATGTGTGATTAATAGCAATCCAATGATTTCTAACTAGCAACACTCTCTGCTGCAGTATTCCAGTTCTATGATCTCAGTTAACTTGGTATTTTAAAAAAATGTTACTATTGGTAGCCTTTCAAAACTTCAGATCTTGATAAAAGGCTATAACTGTTTGGTTGATGAGGAATTAAACTAGGAGGTTAAAACAGCACAGTCATTGTCTTGCAAAAAAAAAACTAAATTGTTTTTCATATTTGACATCTTACACTTAGTCTCAAAAAATTGTTTTTATTGATTTAAAGAAGGGCTAGTACTTGGTAATTTCTGATGGGAAAATGATAATTTTTGTCAGTTTTCTTTTAAATTTAATATTCTCTTATACAATAAATACCAAGCACAGTTTCCACTCCCTCCACTCCTACCAGTCCTCCCCGCCTCTCCCATATCCATCCCTTCTCCTTTTACCTTCAGAAAATCTCAGGCCTTTCACTGAAAAAAACTGAACAGTGCATAACAAGATAGAATAAGATTACATACAAACCTTCAGCTCAAGACTGGACCAGGCAACCCAGTAGCACAAAAAAGGGTCCCAAAAGCAGGCAGAAGGTTGAGAGACAACCCCCACTCCCACTGTTAAGAATTCCAGAAAGACAGCAAGATAATAAGTATAACAAATACTCAGAGGACCTAAGCACAGACCCATGAGATTCTGTGATTGCTGCTTTAGTCCCTGTGAGCTTATATGAGCCCTGCTTTTAGTTGATTATATGAACTGTGTTCCTGTGGTGTCCTCACCTCTCTGGTTTTACAATCCTTCCCCTTCTTCCACTGGGTTTTCTGAGATCTAAGGGAAGCAACTTAATGGAAATTTCTAGTTTGGACTTTCTCTCCACCTACTGTTTGGCTGTGGTCTTGGGTATCTGCTCCCATCAGCTACCGGAGGAAGCCGTTCTGATGACGATTATGCTAAACACCAATCTATGAGTATCGTTTTCAAAAGTTGAACACCTTCACCCATTACCTTCTTCCCCTCTCTCCCATGCAACTTTGAGATTAGTATTTTTTCTTCTTTCCCCATCAAGTCCAGTTTCTATTGCTTTGCTCTTCTTGAGAGTGGAGGACTCCCTAATATGTGATCCTCCCTTGTCCAATAGCTATCAGTTAAAATAACTCCTCAGCTGGGGGTAGAATATTCTGCCAGTGTTCTCACATTTATGCTGGGATTTCATCAGGCTGGAGACTGTGCATTCCTGGTATATGCTGTTACCATCACTGTGAGCTTACATATGCATCTGTATTGTTTTGCTGGAAAACCAGTTTCTTTTCATAGCTTTCCAAAATCCTTTGTATCCCCCAGTCCTAGCTGATATCGTGGGCTGTCTTCAAACTGATATAGTTTTATCTGGATATTCAATAGGGGAAGAGAGAATATCCTTTGTTACATGACATTGTCCCTAGCATACACTAGGCAGAAAGATATTTAATGATTACTGTATTTTGCCAAACTTTAACCTAGTACTTATCCAATTTCCATTTTTACTTTTTTTAAGCAATGAGACTACAAAGGCCCTGAATAAGTGAGCCTCATGAATAATTCTTTACCTTCATAAATAAAAACCATGTTTTCTTAATCAAGTTGTTCTCATAGAAAAAAAAAAAAGTTCTCTTAGTATACTTCTTGGACCTAGGCAATGCCAATCCTTTGGTCATGAGCAATATGTATAATGGAACGTGAGTGATCCAAACACAACAGAAGATAATCAAAGCATTTCCAATACTAAGAGAAACTATGTCTTACATCAAGTATCATGTGGGCAATAATTTTAACCTAATAGGCTCATGAACTCTGTATATTAAACTTGATTTCCTTTACCTTGTCATTCTTAACCATATTTTTTTTAAAAAAAAAAATATACCGGCTTGCTAGAGAGACTTTTGCAGAGATGTGGTAATTCTATTTTTTTTAATAAGTAAGAGTTCTATGATTCAGTTCAAAGTCTAATAAATGCTAAGTCAAGATGTCTCTCATTTACATACATCCTCAGGTACAATGAAGACTTCAATTTATTTTTTGTGTATTCAATTCTGATTTTTTTCCTCTCTAATTTTTTTCTTCCTTTTCAAATTTCCAAAGGGTCCGCCCTCTGGTAACCAGCCCAGATCAATATTATCAAACTTGTTTGTTCATTTTCAGGATATGTTGTGTGGCCAATGAAATCCACTTGCCCACATTCTGTATCAATTACAGAGATGGCTGACGTGTTGAAATTGCTTATTCCTTTCTGACATCCATTTCTGACCAGATAGAAGCTGAACATTTCTTTGACATGACTTGTTAGCATTTCATTCTGGGGAAACATAATGGTAAAGGGCTCATTGAAGTCACCACCAGGAGGGGGCTAGGAGTATATGTTTTTGATATAAGTATAAACCATTCTGAGAATATCAGGAGAATGGTGCTTTTTTCTTTGAATTCATATTGAACTTGATTGTTCCTGTATACTCATGGAAGTGAAACTACACCCTCCCCCACTTCTGAGTTTTTAATCCAGTACATTAGAAGTTGCTTCTTAAATGTCTGCCAGCAAATAGAACACAGTACTTCATGGTGTGGATTTTTAGTAAGCTTGTGTTTTAGGGAAATATAGGACTACATAGAATTTATAAGCGACTAGAATAATTTACCAGTTACAGTTTTCTTATGAAACATGTCAGCATAAACACAAAAGAAACAACTTACATAAAAATTGTATTAAAAGTTACAAAATTGTAAATTATAGTCCTATTTTATCCTTCACTCAGCTAAAACGTTTATCAAAAGGCTACTATTTATGAACCATTTTTCTAAGGCAAGAAAAAAATAGAAAGGCAAGATTGGAAACTGTATCTCAGCTACTTGAAATTACAACATGCTAGGGCTGATAAAAAGAGGAACAAAACAGGCAAAGGCAGAAAACATTCAGAGAAAAAGACTCAAAAGGAGGTATCATAAATAGAGCTCAGACAGTAATTGTTAAAAGCGCTCAAATAATTATGAGGCCCCTAAGTGTCGCCCATGTATTCAGAGTTGTTTATTTTGTCCTATTCCAAGTCCTTAATTAGAAGGCTTTTTTATAATTCACCCTTTTTTGCTTAACAAAAATAAAAAGGAATTCTTTCCCAGGACTTATTCAGGGCTGCTGAGTGTCAAAAATCCTTGCAACTGAAGTTTCTCCTCTTCTAGGGGCTTCCTTCATTTAGAGCTTGTTATTGCCTACATCTGTTCTTCAGATTGTTCACAATTTAATTAAAAGTGATCTTTGAGTTGTATACAGTTGAATTCTTCTTATTAATTTTTCTCTTCTTATGGACACCAGTTCTTTGTAATTATTCTTTTAATTACGAATATTTTCTGTTTATTTTACAGATGAGACATGAAAACGACAAAATCATTGGCAGCAAACATTTTTTTTCTAGCTTCTTTTCTGTAAGAATAAAACATACATTTATTAACCTTCAGTATATTTTGTTTTACACGTAATATTTATTTCAATAAAGACATCTTTACTTTGAACTAACACAGCCTTTAAAACATATATATATATATATATATATATATATATATATATATATATATAGCATGGAAGTTGTGTCTGGAAGGGGGAGATAGGATGATTTCTAATTTAACTTATACAAAGAACTATCTATGTTAATACCTTCTATGAGAAAATTATAATCACAATATACTAATCTGTAAGTATGCTAATTTGCAGTTAAATGAACATTGAATTGGCACATAATTCCCATTATTTGTAACTTAGAGTTGTAGGAAGCTATGCAATGAATAGAATTGGTTGTTTTGCTACATAGAATTTATGTTAAAAATGAATAGAACAATTTAAGAAACATTTTAAGGGAGCACTGGAATACAAGGCAAATCCTAGTCTCCACTCCACTATTTGAATCTGGTGTAAATTGTAGTAGTATACAAACAGTAATATAATTTTATTTGGATTTATCAATCCTTATTCAAACTAAATTAAATTTTATTTTGAAAGGGTTAAATTATTATAGTTAGAACAAAGGTCCACCAGATTGTTGAAATAAGAGCGGCAGGGCTGTGTCCCCAACACCCCAGCCGCTTGCTAGCTCATGCCCGAAATAACAACACACAAACTGTATTCATTTAAAGAACTGCTTGGCCCATGAACTCTAGCCCTTACAGGCCAATTCTCGCACCTGGACTAGCCCATTTCTAATGATGTGTGTAAGCACCCCAAGGTGCGCTTACCGGGAAGATTCTAGCCTCCGTCCATCCTGGTGTCTCTGCTCCAGAGAGCAGAGCTGTTGGGTCTCTCCAGGAGCAGAGCAGAGTCTGACCTCACTTCCTCTTCCGCCCAGCATCCTATTCTGTTTACTCCTCTCACCAATGCTTTAACCTATCAGGGCCAAGCAGTTTCTTTATTGCTCAGCCAATGAAATCAACAGATTGATATGACACTCCCACATCACCAGATGTCTAAGGCGACAGCAGCCACCTCTGTCCTTGACTAACAATCACAGGATGTTGTTTCCAAAACTTGTGAGAAGATGGTGGCTGTAGCTCCAAGTATCTCAACATGAAAAGTCATCTGTAAAGAGAGCATCCTTCTTGAGTTTTACTTTTTTATAGAAAGAAATGTTCCCTATATCGTTCTGTGTACTTGCTCGACTATTAGATAGTATGTCTGCATCTAAACCACTTGCTGACAAATGAACGGATCGACAAATAGAAATATACCCAAAGCTGAAAGCAAAAAAGCACTTCTTCAGGGATGAATATTAGAAATGTTTGTGATGAACACTTATAAAACATTATAATGAAATATATTGACTTGCATAATCAATATAAGCAAATAAACAAATTAACATGCACATCACTTTCTTGGAGAAGGGAGATATCTGACAGTAGTGGACTTTCGGCCACTTGGAAGGGATTGCGAACAAAGGCTAGAGCTACAGATGTGTGCTGTCCCAGTTTACAGTTCTATGTGCATTTCCTTCAGTCTCCCAGAAATGTACATATTCAAAAATGAGACCTTGACAAGTTTGATTTTCCCCAATTAGAGACTTGCTGTGTCAGGATCAGAAACTTTATCTCATTCCAAAGTTTGTGTTCTTTTTCCCAAGCCACTCAGTTTAATGCTGAATCCTGGATTATCTAACAGCATGTTCAAAAGTTCCATTTTTCTCTAATAAAATGATGATAAAATAAAAGTAGCGTCAGAACGAATCCAAGGAAAAAGTTGAAAGACTAAAAGCCTCTTCTGTTCCTTATCAACTTTTTTTTTCTCTACGTTTCATCGTTTAATCAAATCCTATTTAATTGAGGAGTACTTTATGTCAAAGTAAAGCACCTTAATGATTACATACTTGGGGTTCAGGTTTTATTTAGAGTATCCACAGGAGCAGCAAATCGAGTGCCTTTTAATATTTTTTCGGCAAAATGATCAAAGGCTGATGGAGGGAAGATTTTTTTCTTCTACTTGCTGAGAATTTAAGAGAACTTGAGATGTGAGGATTGGTACATACCTTAGTCAAAATAATTAAAACGGGCAGAAACTAGGTTTGCTGAAACTTTGTAAGTTGAAAAACTGGACAAAAATGATGTTTTTCTACTTACAAGTTTTAAAAATGTTGGGTCTCTTTGAAAGGAAAACAAGATATGAACTGAAGATGAAAGCAGTTAAGAAATATTTTCTTGTGTAGACTTCACACTACCGCAGGGTTGTTTAAGAACAGAATGTGTAAATCTTGGCTAGGTCATTAAATCAGACACATGACCAAAGATTGCAGGCCAGATGTAACGAACTAAAGCTTTCATCCTTCATCTTTTATTTCCCCCTTTATTGAATATATGCTATTTCTCATATAATATACCTTATTATTGTTTCCCGTTTTTATACCTCTCTATTCCCCCCACCTTCCTTTCTAATCTGATCCACCTCTTTCTGTCTCTCAGTAGAAAGCAAACATGTTTCAAGAAATAACAATAAAATAAAGTATAATAAGATAGAATGAATCCTAGTGCATTTGAATAGGACAGAAGAAGTCAACAGGGGAAAAACAGACTCACAAAAGATATAAGAACCAAATAAAGACTCCTTCACACCCTACCCATCCCATTAAAACACTAAAAATAGTAGCTATAATAAGCAAAGTACTGTAGTGTAATAAGAGAGAAAAATAATAAAATAGTAGATGGAATCCTTATTTTATAATAAATGGGAAACTGATGTGTATTATATGTTATAGACAGAGAAAGCAATTCTGGCTTGTAAGTAGTCACTGGGCACACTGCATCAGCAAACTCCCAGCAAGTTCTACTTTCCTTGCCTCTAGTCATCTTCCTATATACAGTCTCTATGTAGAAAAAAAAATAAGAGAAAATCAGAAAGAAGGGTATAGTACCATATTTAAATTTTTCAACGTAGATTTCCAATTTTAGTTAAGGAGGATAGGTAAAATTTAAACCCAGGAAGAACTTGAAATACAGGGCCTGCATAGGTTTCAGCCAGAATTGTTCCCAACTGTGAGGGTAGGCAGAGTGGACACAAGGTCCTATTGCTGAGAAATTATCTCCAACTGATATCTGCTTTCAAAGAGAAAATGTAGTTTTCTCCAATGGAGTCTCACTGATTGTATTAACCACACTTAAGGCCAGGCCCCATGTGCAGCAGTAGATAAACAACACATAATAAACTCAGTGGTATTTTTATAGACCATTTGTCTGAGATAGCTATGTTTGACCTTTTCCTTATATATTATGGTTTCTATTTTTTTATGATTTTTGTGTGTATGTTGTATGGGTATGTGCTTTTTGTGATTTTTTTCTGTTTCCTTTTTTAAAGACATTCTGTTTATTTGTTGTCTTATTTTCTATTTTATTTCTAAAGAGAAAGAAAGGTCTGGAATTGGGAAGATTTGGAAATGGGGAGAATCTGGGAGAAATTTGGGTGTTTGATCAAAATATATTTACTGAAAGAAAATTATATACATATATATTATATAAATTATACATATTATACTAATTTTATTATAATGAAATTATACTAGTTATCTAGGAAGAAAATAAATAATGTTTGATTTTGTAAAGGTGATATTGAGAAATAGAACATAAAATCTACTATTATATGAAAAAAACAAGCTATGTGAGATATCATTGTATTCAGATCTTTCAATAAAATTCTTGCAAACAGGTTACACTTCAATGAAATAATATGGCTAATTATTGGAAAGAAATCCTTAAAGTCAAAGTAAGGCTTTGGAGTACATTACTGAGTTCAAAGTTCTTTGTTCTATTCATTTCTACCTGAAATCTTGTCAAATGAATTTTATCACCAAATAAAGTCCAATGTTAGAATAGTTTACACTAAGATAAATGAGACATTAAGTTTTAGTGTAAAGTTCCACGAATTTCATTTTTATTTATCATTTTATTTCTTTCTTTGCCCACTCATTTATTGAGACAAGGCATAGGTTTTTGTTGACCATGTTCATAAACCATGGTTACTTTTGATATTTTTGTTCAAAGACACAGTTACTAATGCTACTTGACGTTTATTAACCACTGCTAAAGAAAGGTATAACAGACTCACTCAACCATTCACAGAGCAATCCCAAACTGTAACCTCCTCGAAGTTTTCTCACATCTAATCCCCATTCACATATCAAGGAAACTTTGTGCCATGTGATTTCCACAAAAGAATCAGTTGGGACTCTTAGACGTGCTGGATTTTCTGAGTGTGTCATTCAAATGTTAGTTTTGAATGCTTAAATGGTAGCCTTTAGAACTGCTTTGAGATATTCCTTTTATTCATGGAAATAATGATTTAAAATCAAATTATGAGGTTTTTCTTTTAATGTTTACAAGATATAAAGAGGGAAACCAACGGGACTGACACATTATTTTAGCAAGGCTATTAATTATTACTTCAAATTTTACAAACAGATGTAACCATATACATATTGTCTACTTACTCTTGTGTAAAACATCTAATTGATCACAGGTTTGAACATAGTGTGGTTAATAATTATCATTTAAAAGCCTCCTATTGATCACAGGACATACAGTGCTTCTTTCTTTCTTTTTTCAGTATTCTACATGTGTGACATTTTTTGCTCATAGCATAACTAGAATACAGTTGGTTGCATGTACTTTTGGTTTGCTAACTTTAAGTTTCTTTATTTTATGTCTGTTTTTGATTCCATTGACTACTAATCTATTTTGATTTTGCCTGCCTTGTGTGAGATTCAGTATCACCTCAAGAATTTCATATATTCATTTATTCACTTATTCATTGATTAATATTTCAATAAATCAACAACTCATGATGAACTCAAATTCATGCTTTAGGCTCCCAGTACAAAAAATTGACCTGCCTTTATTTCATGCCTACTTTCTGTATTCCTAAACTGGAAGCTAAAATTCAATCTAGTGTTTCATATTTTTATTTATTGACAATAACATTATTTGTTCTGGAGGGGAAGATAATTAGGTTATAGCAGTATCATCACAAATTTCTGAGGTAAATTTGTATATTTATTTTTAGAAATAAAAATTGTATTGTCATATATATTTCATAAATTTATGAAGTAATTTAACTTCACTTGACCAGTTTATTAAAGTTATATAGTTAGTCTTGTACAATTATTATGTTCTTTAATAGATTTCATATATGACATGGAGATTTAATTAATTAATAAATACCAAGATAGACTTTAATACAGGGATTCTAACTTTGTGAATAGTAATCCTTCAAGTGATTTCACTGTTCTTATTTTAATCTTATTTTTAAACTTAACATATTTATATTAATAAACATACTGTAAGCACCCCTTTAGGCAATGAAAATTAGACTTAGAATTAAACTGTCAAGGTGCACCACTCTCTCAATAACTACATGTTAGAGGAAAAAGAAAAAGTCAATAGACTGAAGAACATCTCAAAATTTCGATTGAAATAAAACCTCCAGTTTGATGGAATTTAGATGCTCTTTCTGCAGGTGGTTAGTTATGGAGGAGTTAGTACTTTTTTTGGAAGAAGTCAAATACCCTCTGTGGAAGTTTCTATTCCCAGTTTTCTCCCATTCTGCTTCCAACTTGAGGATGAGAGAAAATGGGGAGAACTGAGAGGAGTGGAAGTTTGGGAAAAAAGAAAGAATAATAAAATAAAAAATTGACAGTGTTTAATCCTTTGTCCCATATATAATGGCATTCTAAAAATTTCAGTTGAGATCTTTGGTAACCGTGTAATAGTAAGACATAGAATAAGTGTGTTTGATACCATATAAGAAATAAAAGACATTTGGATTTCAATAATTATTGTAATGTGGTATTTGTGCTTGTTACAGATTTAGTATTTTTAAACAGGTATATATACACACACACACGGTATGAACATACACTAAGTTTAAAAAATAAGCACTCATGTCCAACTAGTAACAAAAATATTTTAAAATTTTGATGTTTATAACTTATGGCTTTAAGATTTTAATGTCATTTTAATGGCAATAATTATCCTTATTGATTTCAACTTAATTTCAAGCACAGTTATATTCTAATTATAAATTAGATAGTATCTGCCTAAATGTTCTGTCCAAAGTTCTATAATTATAATGAGGCTGCTCCTTGTGACTACTGAGAAACCTTTGAATGTCATTTGAAAGAAAAGATATAAAAACTGCTCCACAGGAAACATCATTCCATAAAAAAATTGACATCAACAGAGTATGTTCTGGATCATTGTATTCACACTCAGCAACATGTATAACTCAGTAAAATGTTTAACTGAATATTTGTTTCATTTGCCCCAATGCCATACAGAGGAGGCTTTGATTGGCTTTACATACCTGTGTGTTAACTTGATCTACATGACATATATTCTTATTAATTACGAATCTCTAAATGAAGAGAATATACAGTTCAAAAACTCTGCCCATGACACTTCACTAAGTAAAGTTAATGAGAAAAATATTTCCATCTCTTTTTCTTTTTATACTATGAAGTGGTTCTATTTATTATACATTGACTTTATTGTAATTCTAATAAGTAATAGAAAAATTGAATTGCATGATAAAATCTTAGGAAAGTGATCTATTTATTGAAATTTCAGATTTCAAATTTACTCTTAATTTTGTTCACTTGTAGCTAGAAGTTATTTTGTACTTTACATCAGAATTTAAAGTACATTTGATTACCCTGAAGTTCATATTTCCAATGCTATAATATATACAAAGAAAATAAATTTCCAAGCACTGCAAGATGACAACTTATCTCACTACATTTAAAATGTCTTGATAGAACCTCTCAAAAATTCTTTCTCTTTATTACGTAAATGAAGCTATATATATGTGTGTGTGTGTGTATATAGTGTACACAAATATGTATTGCTTACTTTGATATATGGGATCATATTCTAGTATAAACAAAAATTCCATTAGAGTAAATTATGCTCTGTGGCTGCTATTTAAATAAGCAGTAAATGTTTCCTATAATTCTCTACATATACATTATGCTATTTAGTCTTTGTCAACTTGACATATGCTAGAGTCAGTCATGGGAAGAGAAAACCTCAGTTCAGAAAATCTCTCTGTCAGATAGGCAACTCTGTGAATTATTTCGTTTTCCCTTTTTACAATTTTAATTATTACTTCATCTGTATGAGTGTATTGCCTGCAGATATGTGTGTATACCAAACTTGTGCCTAGTTCCTGTGAAGACCAGAAGATGGCATCAGATCACCTGGAACTGGAGTTAGAGATGGTTATTGTATTAATTACTTTACTATTGCTGTGACAAAATACCATGACCAAGACAACTCATGGAAGGAAGGTTAGAGTTCCAGAGGGATAAGAGTCCATCATTATCACAGCGTGGGAGCAAGGCAGCAAACATCAGATACAGCAGCAGGAACAGATGAGTGCTCACATCTCAAACTCTATTTAGGAAACAGAGCACAACCCTGCAATCGAGCATGTTTCTTCTAACATCAAATCCCATTCCTGGTAACGTACTGCTTTCAGCAAGCCCACGCCTCGTAAACTTATCTAGATAAGACCATCAACTGGAGATCAAGTATTCAAATCCCTAAGAAGAGATCTCATTCAAGTAACCACAGTTGTGAAATATCATGTAGAAGGGAGCTAGAACTGAATGCATCCAAGAGTATTGAGAATGAAACTCAATACTCTTAAGTGTTGAACTATCATTTTACTGAGGCATTTTCTTGATTGAAGATCGATGCTTGAGGGCCCAGCTCTCTGTAAGTGATGCTACACTGTAGACAATCCAACCCAGTAGCAGTATTCCCTTAAGTCCTCTAGTTCAGTTTCCTTGAGTACTGGTCCTGGTTTCTTTTAATGTTGGGTTATGACAGATAAGAAAAAAATAAATGATTTTATCTGCTCTCCAAATCATAGTACTTATCAAAGCAATAGAAAGCAAAATGGGAAAATTTGAAATGTAGAAATTTCTCTGTCTTATTGTTAACCTATAGGTGTTAGGGGTGGCGTGCTAAAAGAGAGGTCAGAGATTGTATGTATTTGAGTATTTTATTTTTATTCAAAATCTTAAAATATCAAGTTTTACTTTTTTTTTTAAAGCAAAGAGTCACTCATTTTTGTATATGTTTTATAAATGTAGATTCCTGCAGGGGCCAGAGAAGAGAGGTAGGCAACAAGCTGGAGGTAGGCATTAACTGTCTGCTGTACTATTGGTCTTGTGAAGAGAACTCTAGTCCTCTTGAGGAGTAGGAAGTTCTCTTAACCACCAAGATAACTCGTTGGCTGGAGTTTGGATTTAAAAAAAAAAAGGAGCAGAGAACACAGTGATGTATGATTAAATGCCCCCAAATATATGGAAATAGTATATGTACTAAGAAGCTTCATACAATTTCTTCTAAAGGATTCCCTAATTTTTGCTTATGCACTTAGTGAATACTTAAATTATAAATTTTGATAGTTTTTTTTCACTTTAAATAATATGCTATGTGTAGAAGTTCAAGTGGGGGAATGAAATGACCACACAATATTTACTTAAAATTTATGAAATTCTTAATCTGTTTGCTCAATTAAAGAAAAGATTACTTATAAATACATATATGAGTCTTTGATAAAACTCATAAATAAAATATATAAATAATATACAAAGGTCTGTAGAAGACTATACAGATGCAGAGAGATATGTAGATAACTGGACAGGATAGAGAGAGACAGAGATATAGACACAGAAAGAAAAAGAGAAAGGAGGAAATAAGAGGAAGAAAAAAAGAAGGAGGAAAAGGAGGAGAGAAGAGGAAAGGGGAAGAGAGGGGAGAAGAGGGAGTGTGAGCATTCAACAATGGGTGTCTGTTTGCCAGACAGGCAGAGACACCGGAAACCTTAATTTACAAGAACTTCATACTTGGCAGTACCAATCCGAAGTTAATAGCCTAGAAGACTCAGTTATTGCCCTTCAGTTCATGTTTGAAATCTAAACAAATGAGATCTGATGCCAGTCAGGACAGCAGAAACTAGAGTGTTAACTACAGCAGGGATAGACAAAATCACCAGCAAGCTGTAAAGTTGGACATCACAGAACTGGTTTGGTCTCTATTTGAATCACCTGCGTGAAGCCACCTACTTCTCTTAATAAGAGTACTCTCTCCCTAGTTAATTCTTTCCAGAATGTTCTCAGAGATACACTTTGAGTTATGTTTCTAGGTTGAGCGCAAATCCTATCAGGTTATCAGTCAAGATCACCCATCAGCATGTGAACATAGAAACAATGTAGGGTCCACGCAGCAGATATTAATGGTGTATGTACAAGTCTTATAGCTAGCCTGATATCTTAATTTGTAGTCTGTTGTTTACTTCAGTCCTGGGCTTAAAATTACACAGAAACCATATTAAAGTACCAAAAAGTTCCTATTTCAAGTAGAGACATGTGTATGATTCTAAATCTAAGCAGATTGCTTAATTTGTAAGATTTATCTTTCTGCTACACTAGTTTCTCAGGTTTTGAAGATAAGAAAATTTATTCTTGGAAAGCGATTGTAGCTTAACTAAACTTTGAAGAAGAAAGAATTTAAACAGTTCATTTTTTATTGTCTTTACTGAGTTATGTATTTTTCTCCACTCTCCTTTCCTCCCCTCTCCCATTCTACCCTTACCCATAATTCCCACCCTCCCAATTTACTCAGGAGATGTTGTATTTTTCTATTTCCCATGTAGATTAGAAAAGGTTCATTTTTAAATGGAGGTCATACTTGAAACTATAGTGCTGTTTCCAAAAACAAAACAAAAAAGCCAAAGCAAAACAAAAGCAAAAACAAACATTTGGAAACAAACAAACAAACAAAAAAACTGGTTTCTTTTAGTCATTCATTGGCCTTGACTCTTACAATGTTCCTACCTAGTCTTGTACAAAAATTGCTAAGCCCTTGGAGGACTGAGTGTGATATAGAACTCTCATTTAGGACAGAACTTCCCAAGTTTATTGTTCTGTATACCTTGACCATTTCTAGGTCTTTGTTTAATCACCATCAACTGAAAGATGAATATTTTCTGATGGATAATGAAAGCTGTACTAATCAATGACTACAGATTTAATCAGAGAGTATAATTAGAAATTTAAATTCTCTCTTAGTGATTAATCAATACCTTGCAAAAATAAGATGACCATGTTAATTCATGAAAGATTTTTTCCCCTTCAAAAATCTATTATTGAATATAGGTGCATTATGAAATAATCTCTTCAAATAATAGGGATTCCAGAAGTCACAATTTTTTATTTTCTTTTTTATTTTCCTATTTTTTTCAAGGCAGGATTTCTCTGTGTAGCTGTGGCTGTGCTGGAACTCACTCTGTAGAGCAGGCTGACTTCATATTCAGAAAATTTTACTACTTCTGCCTCCCCAGTGCTGGTATTAAAGGCTTGGGCCACCATAACATAGTTGGAAAGCAACAATTTCAATCTTTACTTTTGAAACTGGTTTGTGGTTGTTCTTTATTTCGCATGGCTGGGGAGTTGGTCTGTGGTTTGTACGCTATAACATAAGCCTTACAATCAGAGTTCAGGTCTCCAAAATCCACAAAAAATGCCACCTGGCACTTGTAAGGCAGAGATAGGCGATGCCTAGAGCAAGCTATTAACATAGACTAGCAATCTCAGCAAAATGCAGATTCAGTATTGAGACCCTGCCTAATGAATAATGTAGAGTTATATAGGGAGCCTTAAAAAATTGGGCCTATACACATGCAAGCTTGCAAATCTACATATATGGGCAACATACACACAGATAAGAATATTATTTAAAGAATACTATCTTATGGACATAACATGGCTATTGCACACAGAAATTCACAGTAAATGAGATTACTTGATGAAAATCAAATAAGCCAACCAATTTTGCTATTGATAGTTGGTAGCTACCAAGAGAAAGAGAATCATTCCTTTTAGAGAGTTTTTCCCTAAGTAGTCTTCCTTTAAACTTATGTTTCCTTGGATAGATATACACACATGCATATATGCTCAACACTAACCAGACTATGTGGATAATCAATCAAACAAACAATAACAAAAGACATGGAGTTAGAAGAGTCACAAGCTAGAACAATTATGGGAAAGTTTAAGGATGGAAAGGGAAGGCAGTATAATCATAGTTGTATACATGTATAAAACTTTACTACAAATTATAATTTAAAAACAAATGGAATTTTTAGATTATAGAATTAACTGTTATAGGGAAATTTTTCTGCATGCTCCAAGCAAAGACAATTTAGTTATTTCAATGATGAACTTATATTTTATTGAATAAACTTCATATTCAAATTAGTTTGAACATCAGCCAGTTAGTAACAAAAGTTCCTTAATATATGAAACAAACATTAAAGTTTTTCCTCTGTGTTCAGAAAACACATCCATCCTCAATGAATACTGACAAAATTTTCTAATTATATTCTCTGACATAAAAATAGTAGTCATTGATTTATTCACCTTTTAATATTCATCTGAGAAGCTCAATCCTTCAGTAGATTCTAACTAACACAGATGTCCAGAACTGGTCTGGAGTACAAAGAATAAGAGACTTTCGGATTTCAGACCTGAATAGAACATCTATATCACACTCAGTCAACCCCAGGGTTCAGTCATTATTACACAAGCCAAGGTGGAAACATTGTAAGAAGCAGACAAAAAGGAAAGAGCGTTTTTTGTTTGTTTGCAGAAAAATTTCCCTATAACAGTTAATTCTATAATCTAAAAATTCCATTTCTGTTTTTAAATTATAATTTGTAGTAAAGTTTTATACATGTATACAACTATGATTATACTGCCTTCCCTTTCCATCCTTAAACTTTCCCATAATTGTTCTAGCTTGTGACTCTTCTAACTCCATGTCTTTTGTTATTGTTTGTTTGTTTGATTGATTATCCACATAGTCTGGTGGGACAATTTCAAGTATAAAGTCACATTGGCTAAAAAATCATGCATAAAACCTGTTAAACCTAAGCCAAAGAACATCCCAATATGTATCAGGGAGGTGGGAAGAACACCTCTCTCCATAGCTCAGGTCCTGTTAGCAATGCATAGCGGCAGGGAGAGGAATAGTCAGTTTCCTTTAAATGAGTCCCACCCAGAAAACTCACCGTATTTAAGAAGGTATGGACCTCCCAAACTGGACCTGGTCAGTTTAAATAATAAAACAAAAGGGAGAAACGGAGATAACCTAAGTTGGGTAAGTAGGAAAAAAAAATGAATCTTAGAAGAGTTGTGGGAAGATGATGAATGTGATCAAGAAAAATGTCATTCTTAAAGAATTAATTATAATTTATGCAAAACATAGCCATCAAATAAAAATTAGTACCTTAAAATTTAAATGTAAAATTTGCTGTTTCAGATATTAACCTTTAAAGCAAAACTCATTGAACTATTATATATTATGGCCAAGATGCAACGTTTTTCTAACTTTACAAAGTTAAGTCATGGTTTGTACATGCTTTTCTATCTCATCCACAGGTTTCTGAGATCACATTGGTCTGTAATATATACTACATAAAGTGGTAATATGCATTTTTGCTGCATTCATTGCGTCCCTGTTTTCTTCAAATGCTCTCAGTTAGATTTTTGTGTCATCATTATCTAAGTACAGGTTATTTTTTTATTTTATTTTACTTTGTTTCAATTTTTGGACCTCTCCCATGTTGAAAACCAAAATATGTTTAATTATTGGCAGTATTTGGTATGACTGGTCACTTGTCGCTGTTGCATAAACTATACCACATTTCTTATTCATCTGATCTTAACTGTTGTTGCTTCTCCATACCCTTCCAGGTGTCCCTGACACTCACTCACTCTGACCATTTATGTTCTCAGGAGCTTAGGGTTCAGGCCTCTTTTATATTCTGACATCTTCTTTTCTTTCTGTAAGTATTGGAAGATCATTAATTAAAAAAATTTACTAGTCATGTTGAGACTAGGGAACAGCTTGAAGGAATTACAAAATTAGTTATTTACTTTTGCAGTGTGAGTTCCAGGTCTTCAGAATTGGTAATGTTCACCCAATTATGGTAGTCGATCTTATCAACCCTGCTTCTAAAACTCATAAAAAATGTATTTACTTGCTCTCACTAAAGCATTTTTTTAACATGTCTAGAAAAATGACATGGGAAATAATACAATTTTACACTTTGTAATTTTGTATGCTTTTGTATTGCTTCTTATTTTTGCATTTTTGGATCACATATCCTAAAAGAGGAATAACACCTACATTGTGATTTCAACTTAGGTTTTAGAACATGTCTTCATCTTTAAGTTTTGGAAATCCCTGTATCTTCTTCTTCCATCAAACGCTGTTTCACTCAATGATCTGAATGTTGCTTTCTGATGTCAGTTATGCTATTATACAACTTTTGATTTGACAACGAATTGCTGAAGCTTTCTGATGTAGGGGAAACCCAATATTGCTAGTGAAGTTATGGAATCCATTTTAAATAGCAAAATCTCCTACTCCCTGTCTTTGTTCTTCTCAAAGGGAGATCTATTCTTTGCCTAACAAGTTCTCACGTTAATTCTGATAAAAATGACTCCTTAAGCTTATTTATTATAAAACAAAATTATGCTCACTGCTCTTTGGTCTAATATATCGTGGATGACAACTTCTGTATGAGATTTCATATTTCTCATGTAGGAAGGATATTATCATTGTCTTAAGATTTCTGTTTCTGTGAACAGACACCTAACCTCAGTAACTCTTACAATGGGAAACATATAATTGAGGTGCGGGCTTACAATTTGAGAGGCTCAGTCTACTATCACCTTGGTGGGGAAGATGGCAGTGTGCAAACAGACATAGTACTGGCTACATGGAATAGAAGACAATAGGAAGTGGACCATCTGCCATACTGAGGGAAGCTTGAGCAAAAGATATCACAAAGATAGCTTCCACAGTGATACCTTTCCTCCATTAAGGCCACACCTTAATTCAACAAGGCCACACTTTCCCATAGTGCTACGTCTTTTGTGGGCCATTTTCTTCTAAACCACTACAATCATTTTTGTATTGAAAATATTTTATATATTCTTGAGAATTTTATATAATTATTTTAATCATATTTGCTGCAAATTCTTAACTCTTTCCAAATCCACCTCCACGTGTCTCTGCCCCCAACTTCGTGTAGTCTTTCTTTTTCTTTTTTCTTTAAATCAATAACCTGTCAACTCCAGTTTTTACTGTTTTATATTTCTGAGTGTGGGACTAAACACTGGAGCAGATCGACCTACCAGGATTCACACTCTTAAGGACAAGATCTCCTGAGTAAATTGGGAGCATGGGGAATCTGGGGGAGGGTTGAAGGGGGAAGAGAGAGGCAGGGAAGGGAGCAGAGAAAAATGTAAAGCTCAACAAAAATCAATAAAAAATGAAAAAAAAATAGTCACATGTAAATCTGTTTTTTTTAAATTGTTAACTGTGGTGAAAAATTAAACAAATTAGCAGATTTTAGAAGCCATCAACTTTTCATCGCTCTTCACTTAGGAAAAGAGGCCCATGAGACCTTCCCATTTCTGTGTTACGATGGTGACTGGTATGATATTGTGGAGTTCTTGTTAAGGCAGTCACAACTGCTGTGATATCAGCATCCCGTCATGTCTTGAAGACACTGCTGAAGTCCACACAATCTCTGGCACTCCCTGAACCTCGAGGAGGAAATGTGACACTGACAGCCCATTTGCAGCTCTGCATTGCAGTGACATGTCTTAGTTCTGACTAGCTGTGAGTTTTTTGCTTTAATCACTGTTAACTGCGAATCATCTTTGATAATTTTCTGAGAACTGTGATGATGTGTGGATTGAAGAAATGTATGCATTTAATTTACTATAAAACTAGTAGTGATAGGTGCATCTATGGTGCCTGTCAACTCCCCAGCCTTGGGACTGGGTCAGATTTATGGTACCAGACAAGTGTTTCCCCCTTTTAATGGGCCTCAAATTCAATCAGAAAGTCATTGTTATTCCCATTACATTCATAGCACCAATGTACTCAGAGTTATATTATCCCATAGTAATCTTTATTTCAGCCTACAGGGTTGGCAGATGGTTAAGACTATTGATAATCTACCCTCCACACTTCCAGTTGTTTATTAGCAACCTCCCCTACTGCGAGAGCTGGTGGATAGAAACATCTTGATCAGAATCCACTTGATTTCTCCATGTCTTGTGACTATTGCATGTGATGTCTTTAGCAATGGGATCTCATCATCAAGTTCTGGGGTAATCCAAAATGAAAGAATCAGGATGGTCTATATTGTTTAATGATCTCCAGTATACTGACAACAACTTAAAGGGGACCATCCCAAAACTAAAACTAGGCTTTTACTTTGGCAAGCCAGAGATTCTGGAATAAACAAGATCTTTTATGTGAATAAAATAACAATTTTAAGTATCACATTCACATTTGCTACCCTGCTGATTCTTAAAGGGAAGCCCCTTAACAATATTCCCTTTCACTCTAACAAAAAAAAAACAAACAGGAGATATCTTACATCTAGTTGACCAGGCCGATATCTTACCTTGTATGGATTTGCAGAGGGGAGGTTATTGAACCACAGAATTATGTACAGCCATTTATCATATTGCCTTAGAAAATAAGAAAGACATTTCATATTTAGGTCATGATTATTTTAGGATGCATCTTTTGACTGAATGACTATCTTTTAAAAAAGATGATTATTTTACTATTATGTTTGATTTTATGTGCATCACCTGTGTTCAGGAACCTGTGGAAGCAAGTGTTTGATGGATCTTGTGGAACCAGATTTACTGGCGGCCATGATCCATCATGTGATTTGGGGAACAAGGCGTGGGTTCTCTGCAAGTGGAATGTGTAGTCTTAATCACTGGGCCATCTCTCTGTCCTCTAAATCTCTCTACATACTGTCAACAACCATTTCCAACAAGAAACACTTTATCTGTATTGTGTGAAATGGCTTATATTTCACACGGGTGATGTTATTGCATATCAAATTAAAACCATGTAGATTGCAATACAGATTAGTTATTTAGAAATTGATTTTTGTATTATAAAAGAACACTCTCACACATTTCAAAAATTCAGCTCTCTGTTACATATTTCTACTTTCATGGCTATAATGAGTTGGTTTAATCTTTCGACAAGCTGACTAGTTGTAAAACAACAATAGCAAGAAAGTCAATCAAAATAGTTTCATGTTTACAGAATCTCTTTTGGCTGGAATCTCCAATTTTCTTGGCAGAGTGGCAATTATATTACTATCAAGTAAGGGTAATTTGTTTTCTTGTACTCTGTTATTGCATTTGTTTTGGAAAAAGATATTTTCTTTTTATGTTATATAAGTTAATAATTGCTTTAAGTATTTTATCTATGGAAATGGAAAGTTCTCATTTTCAGTAAAAGAAAAAAAATGGATAATATTTACTGAAAAGGCCTCCTGTGTAGGCACAGAGAAGAAAAGCTGGTACATTGTTTCAGTGGCGTGATGCCATACCCAGGAGCAGTCAGCTGATGTATCAGAGCCCTCTGTCAGATGGCATTAGACGAAGCTGCACACATGTGACAAATCATGGTAACAGAAACAGCTGTTAATATTGACAGTATAATTGAAGGCAGAAACAACGTGACAGCAAATGTGTCTTAGTTAGGTTCGTATTGCTGTTAAGAACCACCATAATCAAAGCAACTCTAGAAACCATTTAATAGAGGAGACTTACAATTTCAGAGGTTACGTCCATTATCATCACAGACTAGGGATCATGGTGGAATGCAGGTCGTTGTGGTGCTTGAGCTGAACGTCCTTACATCTTGACTCAGAGGCCACAGCAAGTCAACTGACTGTCAGATTGAGGAAAACTTGAGTAAAAGAGACTTCAGTGTCTACCCCACAGTAATACACTTCCTTCAACAAGGCCACACCTCCTGATAGTGCCTCACCCTTTGGGGGGGTCATTGTCTTTCAAACTATCAAAAAATGTATAGGGATAATTTAATTATTATTGTCCCTTCCACCTATTTAATTTTGCTGGGGTGAAAAGATCTTGAGAATCACAATTTGCACAAGCCTGCCAGACAAGCAGGTCCTCAACCACTGAGTTGTAGTCTTAGCTCAATAATGAATGAATTCTCCAAGGCAGGAAAATATTGTTCATATAGAGGATATATAAAAGACTCTAAAGATTTGTGTAGTAATAGGATGGCGGGGCTACGTCCCCAGCACCCTGGTCGCCTGCTAGCTTATGCCCCAAAATAATTACACAGACACTGTATTCTTTTTTTTTTTCATTAGAATTTTTTTTTATTGAGAATAAGAAAAAAAAAGTTTCCGCCTCCTCCCAGCCTCCCATTTCCCCCCCCTCCCCCCTCTCTTCTCCCCCCCCCCCCACTCCTCTCCCCCTCCCTCTCTAATCCAAAGAGCAGTCATGGTTCCCTGCCCTGTGGAAAGTCCAAGGTCCTCCCCCCTCCATCCATGTCTAGGAAGGTGAACATCCAAACTGGCTAGGCTCCCACCAAGCCAGAACATGAAGTAGGATCAAAACCCCTTGCCATTGACCTTGGCTTCTCATCAGTCCTCATTGTTCACCATGATCAGAGAGTCTGGTTTTATCCCATGCTGTTCCCGTCACAGTCCAGCTGGCTTTGGTGATCTATTGGGAGCTCACTGTATTCTTTTAAACACTGCCTGACCCATTATATCTAGCCTCTTCTTGGCTAACTCTAGTACCTGGACTAGCCAATTTCTAATAATATGTGTGTAGTGCCCCAAGGTGCACTTACCAGGAAGATTCTAGCCTACGTCCATCCTGGGTCAGAGCTGAATTGCGTCTGCCTCAGAGAGCAGAGCTATTCGTCTGCCCGGGAGAGGGGAGCATGGCGTCTCTGTTCCAGAGAGCAGAGCTGTAGAGTCTGAGCTCACTTCCTCTTCCTCCCAGCATTCTGTACTGTTTACTCCACCCACCTATGTTCTAACGAATAAAATGGGCCAAGGCAATTTCTTTATTTTTTAACCAATGACCTTCCTCCATCAGATTTGTCAATATATCTATGATCATCTTATCAATATTTATTTGTTTACCTATTGTAAAAGCAAAGCTTTAAATAAATTAAAGATTTATTAACTGTTAAAAGTTTTCTTTTATGTTAGAGACAGAAAATATATAATGACAATGATTTGGAAAATTAAGAAGATAGAATTTAAGTATACACTGAAAGAAAGTGATATAATATAATGAAAGCTACCAATAAATAATGACAAAAACAAAATAGAACACTAAACTCAAATGTATAATTATGAGAATACAAAATCTGATTAGTTCTATATATTTTGAACACTATGATTTTTTAATTAATTGAAACACACATTTAAAAGTAGAATTTTCAATTATATTAAAGATCCACACAAAATTAACTTTGTACTGTAAGTTTTTCTAAAATTTGCCTGGCTATGTCAGATGCCTATCAATAGCTTTTGCAATTTTACCTTTAGATTTAACATTTTTCAAGGTAAAGCAGATTGAAAGAGCTCAATATTCAAGAATATATTATAGAAATTCACAACTTTGCCTGATATTACTGTATAATTTTATCCCAAGATAGTTTCTCGTTAAGTTTTAATTATTCCTTAATTCTCAACACAGTTTTTAAAATTGAGCATATGGGAAGTTACTTTTTGTCTCAGTGATGAAAAGGCTAATGTCCTGATTTTCTCAGCCATACATTTCCTTAATGAACAAATTTGTTTTAGGTGCGTATATGGGTGTGAGAGTATGTGTGTATGTGTACATGACTGCAGGTGCCCAGAAAGGAAGAAAATTCCCTAGAACTGGAGTGGCTGTGACTTGAGAGCAACATCACTTGGGTCCTGAGCAATAAACAGAGTGCACTCTGAGCCATGAGCCATCTCTTCAACAAAAAAATTCCAATCCTTTTAAGCATAGTCATATGTTCCATCATAAGGCAGTTTTCAAATATGATCTATTCCACTGTGGATACTGTTAGTAATGTATATACTTAGAAGGGGAAAGTTCTTCCTCCTTATTTTTTAATCTAATTAAAAATGAGAAATGAATATTATTTTGTATTATCATTCCAGCTAAAATTTGTAAATCTCATTTTTAACAACATTAAAATTTGATGTTCTTTTCATAGTAATATGCAGCTCTACATATTACTTTCATTAAATCTGAATATAGAGCACAGTTTCCAGGATTTTAGTCTCAATATATACAATGGTATTAGCACATTGGATGTTTGCATCCTTATTACTATTATATGATGATATTTTCTAATACCAACTCACTTTGATTATTTCTAATTTTACAAAATTCAATGTAGCACAGTATTATCTCTCAATAAATCCAATTTAAAAATTTCCGTCAACATTTGAAGAGCCATATGCCCTTGAATTAGTCATGAAAATGATCAGTTAGCTTACTCGAGGACCAAAACATTTAGATATATATTCATATCTAATATAAATGTCCTCACATTACACTCTGTCTTGGATGCCTATAAAATGACATGTAAAGAATTCTCATCAAGCAACAGTAGTGTTGTATCTTAAATTTTCACCTTCAGGATAAAGTGTTTGTGAAATAAAATGATTCAAATACTCAAATTCCCCGTTACTTTTACAGGGTTTTCCTTTTAGTAAATGCATAAGTTAGTCTTTGTTGTCTTAAAAGAAATTCTATTCTATTTTATTGAAAGAAAATATGTGATAAGAGAATTCATATCTCCGAAATGCTCTAAATCCCCTTTTACATGCTGATATGATGTTTGCTACAAGTGGAAAATGTTACAGGATGAAACAACTTTTATGCCAAAATTATTGAAAATGTCATTTTAAATTATCATCAGATTATGTAGATGAGATACATTTGGAACATGAGTTTTCATGTTTAAAATCAGTTACTGTTCTTAAAATATCTCCTTATGATTATGAAAATATTCTATTTTTCAAAAAAACTGGAGACTTTCCCTTAGAAAAGGAATATTCTATGAATATTGCTGTTATATTTTTATTATGACATTTATACAGTTCAGAGTATGAATGGAGTTCTACATAATGTGTAATACAATTTTATTTACTATACGTAAACTATATTTAAAAATAGAAACTAAAGTAATACCAGAAAAGTAAACCTTAAAAAATACAACTTTAAGATGAAAATGTTTTTTAGAAACTTCATGAATTTTTTATAGGAGGGAATTGAAAAATATGTAATAATATTTTATAAGAATAAAACTGTGCTGGGCAGTGGTGGTGCATGCCTTTAATCCCAGCACTCGGGAGGCAGAGGCCCGTGGATCTCTGTGAATTCGAGGCCAGCCTAGTCTACAAGAGCTAGTTCCAGGACAGGCTCCAAAGCTATAAAGAAGCCCTGTCTTGAAAAACACATACACACACACAAAAAAAAAAAAAAAAGAAAAAAGAAATAAAACTGTACCATTTATCAGAAAAATAAAAGTACAACATCCATAGGGACATATATTAACTTTTAAAACTATTTCACTAAATTATATAAGTCAAAAGTTTTGTTATTATTTTTAAATCTTTCTGTTTTTTTGCAAATTAAACATGCGTGTAACAGAAAATTTATTCATAAATTAGTTTCGGTAAATTTGGTTTTCATTAGCACCTTTAGAAAGATGACAAATTATCCACATCAAAACAAATGCAAACTCTCTTAGCAGCACGATGACCATCAAAAAATGAAGAATTATTGCTTAGCTCCAAAAAAAAATGGTTTTGGGAAAAACTATCTTAATTTAAAGTTCTAATTAGGGAGCATATTGAAATATAATTTCATTCAAAAAATAGCTTCAGTAATGAAGAGCATTAAAATTCTTCCTAGAAACATGGTGTTTGCGATCAAATTCTTTCTTGCCCATTTTAAAGCTCTGCTCACAGTCAAGCAGCAGGCAGGTAAGAAAGGAACATTTCTTTTCAGCATTAACATAATGGAAAAATTATTTTTACTCTTTTTTTAACTTTTAAAATTTGAGATGATAGTAGAATTACATTTCTCCTTCTTCTTTCTTTCCCTTATATACCTCCTTGTTCTTTCAAATTCATGTCATCACTTTTCATTACTGTTTCATGCACATGTGCACATGTATATACATACATATTCCTAAACTTAATCTGTTATGATGTGGCATGTATGTTTTAAGGGATGACTATTAGTAATGGACAAACAATCAGTATGTTTTTCCTGGAAAAGACTCTTTCTCCCACTCCCACCATTCCTCAGTTGTCTACAGTAGTTTGTGTAGGGTTGAGGTCTCATGGGTATTTCCCATGTCTGCCCCAGCATGTCCCTTGGTATTTTCCTTGCTCAGTTCATGTTTGTGCAGTTACTGGTGAAGCTTTAGTCTTGTAGCTTCCAGTGTTATTAGGAGACATCATCTCACAATGAACTCCCTGATTTTCTGGTTCTCACCATCTTTCCATCTTCTCTTTTGCTGTTTTCTGAGCCTTAAGTGTAAAGGTGTTTTGCACAATGTTCTGTTTTATTAGGGCTTAGGCTCTTAACTCTGCATTTCGCCTGGTTGTGGTTTTCTGTAGTTTTTTTCTATCTGTTGAAAGAGACAGTTCTTTGGTGTTTTGTAAAGACGATGCTACCTGCGGGTATAAACATAAATGTTTAGATTGTTGTCAGGGACTTTGCTTCTGTAGTAAGACACTGGATGTAGATTCTCCTTCAATAACCATGACATCACAATAAGTTCCCAAGTCCTAGGGATGGTCTCCCTCTTGATGAGTGGATCATAAGTGCAATTTGGTTACTATTGTGTGTACACAACTAATTTATGTTCTTTTTTTTTTTTTTTTTTTTCGAGACAGGGTTTCTCTGTGGCTTTGGCGCCTGTCCTGGAACTCGCTCTGTAGACCAGGCTGGTCTCGAACTCACAGAGATCCGCCTGCCTCTGCCTCCCAAGTGCTGGGATTAAAGGCGTGCGCCACCATCGCCCGGCTCTAATTTATGTTCTTATCTGTTTACATTAACTCCTTTGTAATGTTGTGCCCATGTTGAGACCCCCCAAAGAGACCACCACCAGAATTCAGACAAGTCCAGAAGGCAAAAGCAAGGTTTATTCTGTGCACATATAATCCAGCTAGCTGGGAGCTCAAAGCCACCACTCACAAAGCAGTGCAGTGGGGAGAGCTCCCATTCCTCATTTGCGGTTAACATACATAGGCAAAAACCGCAAGCCAGGTTTACTTAGGGTCAAGGGGGTTAGTTTTGCTAGATAGAGGGGGTGGACTACTTCTGCACACCCTCTTCCCCCTTTAAGGGGCTACTTCTGCTTTTGCACAGGTCCCCCGCCCTCCCTTCGAGCAGTTATTTCTGCTCCTGTCTAGACCACAAAGCTAGGTGGCTAGCTGTCAGGAACAGTTGGTTTTTCCAGCTAACACTTGTGATGTTGCAAAGAGCTCAAAGCCAGTGTCTTAACCAGCTCCTGACCAAGCGAAGCTTTTTAAAATTTTATATGTCCTTACAGTAATAGTATAGAGCACAGAGAGGTTGAATCTATTCCAATGGAAAGCCTCATTTAAGTAGAGGAATTTGAGGACACTCTACTGACAGGACATAATGATCTGAAAGATGCAAGTGTCACTAATAGCCAAGAACATACACAGTCCTAAAAGCTGAAGTAATGTCACTGGAATCCTGAATCCCAGTGATGTTTAGTGACTAGTACATATTTTATCTTGTGAAAGATGAAGTCATGAATCTTGCATTGAGGACCACAGGAGAACAGTATAATGCTTGTTAGGCTACATGGAGAGCAGCATCTGCTATGTTTGTAAGTTGTTTTCAATATTTATTAATAGACAGAGTGAAAGAAAACTCATAAATAAATTTGACACTTGAGTCCTTTTTTAAACTTTTGTCCTTGCAAGACTGCCTCATTTTATTTCTGGTTTTCCAAATAAAATTGCCAATTAAATTTAAAGGTGAAGTTTCAACTTCAAATACTTGAGAATCAGAAGTTCTATGTGCCTTTCTCTCTGTGGTTTGTTACATGCAGTAATTATTTTGGTGAGAGCTTTTCATTTTTGTTTGTTTCTTTGAGTTTATTGTTTGCTTATTTAGGGTAACAATCCAATACTTTCTTAAGGAAAGTTTGGTTTGAAATATGTCAGATTTAATATTAAAGGGAAAGTAAACATTTTGTATTCGGATTTTGCAGTTCTTTATGGGTTATAAGTAGTTTATTTGCTGATATTTCCATTGCAACAGTACATAATAACAGAATATTAGAATCCAGTTTTAGCTTCCTATCGCAACTAAATTAGATTTGTTAGTGCAAACAAAAAAAAAGTGGGATGTGATTATTAGGAAATTAAAAAAAAGGCAAGGTATGCCTGAAGGGTCTGTGAGATATCTTTGGTTACAGATAAGTCCTGACATTTACTATCTACAATAAACTGCTCATTTTTAAATAAACTCAATAAATCACCTTGGTCAGGTTGTTACAGACAGGAGACATTTATAGACAATGTGGAAATAGCTAATTCTTTTAAGGAACTCAGGGGTCATACAGAGCAAAAGAAACAATTAAGTTTGATAGAATTTTGATCATTTACATCTACAAACTATGTCTCAAGTAATCTGCTTTGTGTCACTTTGACTTTTCCACATCTTAATGCAAACTCTTACCTCTTTGCCTCGCATAGAACATACACAAATGGTTTCCTCTTCATAAGAAACCATTTAGCTCTATGCAGTCTGATATGGATTCCGGGGAGCCACCTGTGAAATAGCGAATCTCGTAACAGTTCTTTTTATCTCTGTCAGATTTTTTAATTTTGCTCAAATCTAAACTCTGTAGCTTACAGTGTTTGAGAGAATTTACTTTTTGATTCATCTCCACATCCCATCTCCTGAACTGCCTCAGCCAGTTTAAATGTTTATGATATTTTAGTCTCTTTTATCTTCCCCTATTAGCTCTGAACTACATCAAACTCTCTTCTGCCTCAGGCATTTGTGCTTGCTATTCCCTTGATGTGGACGGTTCCTGCTGTGTTCTCATGTAGGCTGCTTAGCATGCTGCAGGACTGTGATGCAGCTCCTCTCTTTAGAAAACCTCTTCCTCACCAGAGTGTCTAAAACAGGCCGAGCAAATGGACATAGCCTGCACTTCAGGTGAACTATCTGGTCAGCAATCTTCCGCCACACCTAGGATATTTCCTTACTAAGCTGAAACCAGCCTCGTTGGTAAAATAACATGTTATAGTCTAATGCTATATTTGGAAAACTTAACTATTTAATAGTTACAGTATCCTTTCCATCAAGTATGGGAAGCATTCATTCCCCAGAGCTAAAATATAATAAGTTGTATCTGCTAAATTGTTATTTTTTGACTCATAGAATGAAAATATGAATATGTAACACAAAATCTGCTAAAAAACCGGGGATCCAATGAGCAACACAAATGTTTCCAACTCTTAAGTAACTCCCAGTTCAATAGAAAAAAAAACTGATGCAGATAATACAATAATTTAGTGTCGTGAACACTATTCTAGGAAAGGAACAGTTGCATAATTTGACCTTAGCAGAATCAATCCTTTTTCATATGCAAAAAATGTTTACCATCTATTCTTCATCAAAGCGAGTTTTCCTAAATTTAGATCATAAAACCTTTAAGAGGCATTTAAATACTGAACATCTCTGCTTGCTTGGAGAAATGTAAAAATGGTTTAGATGCAGTGCAGTGTAAAAGAGTAAACACACACACACACACATATATTGATGGTGGTATTTCAGATAGAAGTAATAAAATATTCTCAGAGCCATCTCACATTCATGGATATGGATGAAACACAGCATCTTTCAGGAGACGTTTACAAGTGTTTGCATGCATATTTTAACACACTAAAAATTCTGTAGAATGAGAGTCTTTCTGTCAGTTCATATATTACATTGCATTTTCTGTGCATAAAACATAACACCAAAAAGTTGCATGATTTTATTTTTGTAATCTGCATTTTGAAATTGCAGTAAACAAAGTAAATATTTAAAATATTGTCAGTTGTCTTAAAAATTAAGATGTTTTCATGCTTAGAGAGTCATCAAAATAATTTAACATCACTTGAAATATTTTATTTTTAAATATTCAATCAGCTTGTACAAAGAAAGCTACTTACATATTCATTACATGTCAGGAGGTATAAAATCAGTTCAAATATTGGTAATAATTAACTGTTAAAGAGTGTCAAGTTGCCAGGAGCTTTAACAAATGATGTCAAATATTGAAGAAAATAATAAAATACAATTTAAAATCAGCCTAAAATTTGGAATATGTTGAACACATAATTTCATATCTAAAGCTTTTTATTTTTCTGTGATAAAACACCATGAGCATAAAGAACTTGGGAAAGAAAGGATTTGTTAACTCATACAAATCCCACATCATCTTGGGAAGCCAGGTCAGGAACTCAGGGTGGAAAACTGGACGGAGGAATTTGAGCAAAGTACTTGAAGGAATGCTGCTTACTCATTTGTTGTTACTAATGGTTTTGTTTTGTTTGTTTGTATTTTGTTTTGTTTTACACTTGTTTATTTTTTAATTTTTATTTATTTATTAAAAATTTCCACCTCCTCCCATCCTCGTATTTCCCTCCCAGTCCTTCCCCTCCCCCTTTCCCTTGCTCTCCAGTCCTATGAAAAGTCAGGGTGCCCTGCCCTGTGGGAAGTCCAAAGGCCCTCCTCCATCCAGGTCTAGGAAGGTGTGCATCCAAACAGACTAGGCTCCCAAAAAAGCCCGTTTAATCTGCTTTCTTAAACCATCCAGAACCAAATTCTCCTAGAGTTTAGCTCTCCTATCTAGCTACAAACTATGCCTCTAACAAACTGGTTTCTGTTTCCTCCAGGTGGTGGTCAACCCAGTCAAATCTAGTTCAGGTGGGGATTGAATCATTGGCATCAATACAATTTCTGAGCTAACAACTAGGGGGTTGGCTTTAAGATTAAAAAGCTTTGCTTGGGTCTAGTTTTTTTCTTTCCCCTTTGTGCTTGTGGTTCAAAGATTAAGCTCTCGGTGTCTTTTGCAGGATGCCATTTCCTCTGTCTGCTACCCCTTGCATTCATAAATTCAAGTATCCTCAACTATTAACCCCGGGGGGGGGGGCAGTGAGAAACCAAATTAAGGATACTACCAGTTCATCTTGGTAAACCAGTGTCATTTATTGGAACTCCTTACCAGAATAGGAGTGAGGGGTTGCCTTTAGAAAGGGAAGTGATTCAAAGACAGCAGAATCACACAAACAAGAAAGCAAAGGAAACAAAACAAAACAAAACAAAAACCCAGATCAACCAAAACAAACCAAAACAAAAAATTAAGTCAACCAAACCAACCCAAACCACTCCAAAACAAAGCAAACCAAATACTCACCTAGTTGGACAGAGTACCTTTCAAGTGGCTGAGCTGTTCTGATCATTTTCAAGCCTCTATAACTAACTGCTTTATGCTTTTTCTAGAAGTTATGCTTATCTGATGGTGATTCTCAACAATCTTTCCAGTTTATATTTTCTCAAAGAATGAAGGGCCAAACAAATCTGGTAAGTTTCAGGCACTTCCTGAAGCAATCGAGTTAAACAACTGTAATCTAACCAGCTTTCCTCTGGGATGGATTGTTTAATATTTATGTCCTTTTAGAACATCGTATTGTTTAACAGCCCATTTAACATCATGTGTCTCAACAAGTTTCCTTCCAAAAAGGAAGAATTTATTCTCAGAAGAAACTGCTCCACAACCTTTGGAGAACAGTATCATCATCTGATAACCAAGCATTTAAACATAAAAGACTTTGTGATATTTCAATTTAAACTGTAATGAGAAGTAATGAAATTAATATAATTAAAGCAAAGTTATAAATGTTAAAGGGTGGTGTCCTCTATGACAATCAATTTTAGAAGAAGAACTTTTCAATTCTTAAATGTCATGACTTTGGAAAAAATACATATTTTTAATCTAAGACAAATTAGGCAAAATAAATGTGAAAATAGTCTGATTTCTTATTATCTTATAAATGCAGATATCATCTTGTACCTATATTATTGACTACTATTGAAAAATAATTTCAGATTCAAGTATCCAATGATATGGGTTAATATAACTACATATATTTTAATTCATATTTTTAATTTAAGTATTTAATACTAAGTATGCATGATGCATGTCACATGATGTTTCAAACACAAAGTACAGAAAAGAGAAATCTTTAGTTGCTGGAATATGAGATAACTCTGTTGGCTAACGAAGAGAAATAGTCTGGATTAATAACAAACTGACAATTTTATGAAATTTCTGTTACATGATGGAAATTGCATAGTAATGAAATAGAAAATACTAATATTCAAGAATCACTTGCATTCTCCATCTTTCTGAAACCATCATTACACACTAGGCCAGTTCTTTAGTCTCTAAAATACTCAGCACAGAGAATGGTAATCTGTGAAACTTAAGAAATAAAATTGAAAGTAAGATAAATTTATGTTCTTTCTTTTAATTATATAATAAATATAAAGCATTTAACACTGTCAAATTAAATTGACATTTTTCTGTTATTTCTGTTATGCTGTTTTTTCTTTAAAACTACTAAGACATATTTGCTCCAGATTAAACAAATAAGCTTACTCCTCCAGCTAGGACCCAAATCTTGACATTAAAGGAACATCTGAATTAAAACAATTATTTGTTTTAAATTTTTTATCTACAAGTTAATTATTTTCTTTTACTTTTCTTACATTTACTAATAGACTAAAATAAAATTAGATATAATTTATCTACCACATGTATAATATAGATCTTGCAAATATAAATATCTTTGAATGTTGTTGTATATTTGATTGATATACCTGAGTCAAATAGAGCGAAATACAAATAGAGTGTATAAGTTAGGGACATAACCAGACTTCCATTCTCTATCCTTTATTGTCATCACCTTGATTACCGGGAAAGTCTTTAACTGTCCAAGGTACCTAACAAAGAAAACATCCAATTAATGATAAAGGAGCAGTATATGAACAAAAAATAATAAAATACATCTTTGTAACTATAATATTGACATGAGTTATTATTATAGTATTAATTACATACATTTAGTATACACATAGTATACATTAAATAGAAAATTTTATGCATGTATAAAGTTTTATTTATTTTTAATTAATTAATTTATTTATTTATTTATTAAATATTTCTGTCTCTTCCCCGCCACCACCTCCCATTTCCCTCCCTCTCCCCCAACCAAGTCCCCCTCCCTCGTCAGCCCAAAGAGCAATCAGGGTTCCCTGCCCAAGTTTTATTTTATTAAATTTATTATAGTATAGTAATTTAAATATATCAAATGTTTAGTTTATTAAATATACATATTTAAAGTGTATAAACAATTAGTCATTAACAAGACCTAAATGAACTCTGCATTTAGTATTTTTTTAATATAATTTTTTTTTATTGAGAATAGGAAAAAAAAGTTTCCTCCTCCT
>NW_026067949.1:36550593-36567649 GCF_014885135.2 Alexandromys fortis
TTTCTCTCCCCGTCCCCCCTTATCCCCAACCCACCCCACCCCAAGGTCTCAATTTTCTCCCCGGCAATTTTGTCTACTTCCCTTAGCCAAGAGGATAACTATATGTTTTTTATGGTAATAATGACTTATAAGATGGAAGTAAGC
This sequence comes from Alexandromys fortis, assembly GCF_014885135.2. Classification (NCBI taxonomy): domain Eukaryota; kingdom Metazoa; phylum Chordata; class Mammalia; order Rodentia; family Cricetidae; genus Alexandromys; species Alexandromys fortis. Next base: position 36,550,738 of record NW_026067949.1, read on the forward strand.
TTTACACCAGGATGAAAAGGCAGGTTCATTCCTCTGGACATTGGTGGTAATACATTCTTCGGTACAGTCGCCTAAATGTTTATTCCATTAAATATACTAATCAACCAGTTAAAACTGCACAGTGATCTCTTTTCTTCTTGAATATTATAAGTAGCTTTCGATTATTACAATGTTCATAACAATCATCCAATTGAGAATTTTGTTCAACGCACTAGGATAAGCTAGAAAAGCTAACTGTAGATTAGTCTCCTTGATATTCATCAGAAAACCAAAGTTCAAGAAGGAAATAAGGAGTAGAAATACAAACAAAGATACATTGTAACCAATCATCTTAATTAATAAATTTAATTAGTTTATTTTAGTTAGCTGTTTAGGAGAGGTCTCATTAAAATGAATAAGGTATATCTAAAGAGATTTTAACATGTGTTCAGAAATGCTTAGAGTAGTTTGTTTAATATTTCCAAAAGTCTGTTAATAATTCATCTTAATATTCTTGGTATGTTTAGGAAATCTCACTAAACTCATATTAATATTATCTATAAAGTTTTAACACACAGAAAGAAAACACTTATAAGCTAAAAATATAAACCTGTTCTTCAGATTTGACTTGTTAGTGATGAAAACTGTGAATGCCATATTTACATTAAAAGAAAAAAAAGTGAAAATCTGACCTTCAAGTTTTCATAGAAATCATTGATAATGAGATGTAAGAAACTGCGATGTGCATTTCCAAAACCAAGTAGTGAATTACAAAAATACTTTCTTACGCTGTCACAGGAAAAAAGGAAAATATAGCAGAAGCCTTTTTTATAATTAACAGTCTTGTGGAGACCATTTGACGCTACAAAAAAGACTAAACAAGCATCCAAAATGGATCCCTGAAAATGAAAGTATGAGTTTGGCTTGCCTACAGTAATAGTAAACTGAGGCAAAGGCACAGAACTGGTGAGCCTTGTTTGAGTTTACGTCTCTGGGATTGGCAAATGGTCAATGAGGTAAATAGAAAAGACCATGATTCTGAAAGAGTACTTTGAATTACTTTGCTCTAAAACAAGATGGAAGAGTAATGAAAATTCACATATGTTGGTTCAGTTTCAACTAAGACTGTTAAGGATCGATGAGAGTGAAACAAATTGACACTAACATGGTGTCATCTGAACACAATCTATGTGTATCAGCCAGTATGGCATGATGCTGACAGAAAATAGAATATGCTAAGAGGAAAAATGGCAGAAACTGTGTATTTTTTTTTTAATTTTAGTAATAGGGTAAGTCTGGTGGTATCAGCTGAAAAGCAGCATTTATATGTTGTCTACCATGCTACAGGTACCACACTCATCACAGGTGGAGTACTTATACAACTAAATTGTGTAAGCAATTAGCATTAGCTGATGTCCATCCTTTGGTTAACTGTCATTCCAAGGAAAAGCTGCTTTTGATGTTCATGTGGAAAAACAGAGTTCTTCTCTCATTTTACAAAATTGCTTGATCCGTTGCCAGTGTACATATGAGAAATCCATGTTGTTTCGGGACAACCTTGACAGGCAAATTTTTAGCCTGATTCACCTTCACTTTTCCTTATTTGTCTAGAACCTTGTGAACAAAAGGGGTTGGCTCAGAAGACCGCTTTATACACAACTTTTCTGGGGCATCTACCCTAGAGAAGTTAGCCATTGCAAGTCTTCTAGTGACTGCCAATAGATACTACGTAATAACATGCAAATTTGGCTTCAACCACACCTCCTCATCTGTATTATTTGGCAGTGTGAGCCTCAGATATTTCACATGTGAAAGCCTAGATTGCCAAAAGGATGCCACTGGCATCTGTGGGAGGTGAGTGAGTCAGTCGATGTTGTTATAAAGTGAATCCTTGGATTCTAGTAATTTTATTTGACTTTGTGCTGACTATATATGCTTTGTCTTTGCCCGGAGTTCCTGTTGGATGTTCAGTGTTGGTCATATCTTAAGGTGGAGCCTACCCTCCCAGCTGGATGAAATCTTGCTGGCCCGTGACTCCAAACTGACCCCTTTGACATAACCACCAAGGGGGGCAGATCTCTCTCTGCTCCCTCTGACTTTCAGGTATTACCCCATCCTTTGGGAGTGATTTGGGGAAACCTAAAGCATTTGATCCAATTGATTTTTCCATGATGAAAATAATGTTTTCAATTTACCTTTCTCTTGTATTTTGAAGGACCTTTATTTCATGGTACATGTCTTAATTATTTTCATATTATTTAAATATTTACTTTTATAGAGATGGAAATATTGTTGTCAATGTTAATCAACTATGAGTATTATATAAAAATTTCATGGAGAAATTCTTTTCTAATAATGGACATTAAAAGCTACAATCAGTACAAGATGCTAGATTGTCTTCAATTATTTGAAAGGGCATAATTCGCTAAACAAAAGCAAGACCATTACTTTTGAGAAAGAAATAAATTTATTAAATTATATTTTAAACTTAAATATGAGTCATTAATATATGACTAACATAAAGTTTCAAGAAGACAGATAATAAATTTTATTGAACTTAATTGCATTTTTTTGAAAAAAATTTCCTCATGGCATCTGAGCTTTTGTACCAGTTTAACACAACTTCTCTTCAGCTAATATTTTATGTCTCTAGTTCTGGAATATTGATGAAAATTATTGAAGCAAAAATGATAAAACATTAGCTGTGAATTTTATGTAAGGTTACTTTTTGTACTTACTTGTCAATTTTGGTATTGAAATTATCAATTTTTGCAGTTTAAACCTAAGAATCTGAGCTTGATAACAATCACAATCCCACTAGGAACACACTAAACGTTCACAAAGTTACTTTTGCTAGCAAATTATAAACTAGGGCATAATGCATTAGTTCAATTTTTTCAGGATAAATTCTTAGCTATTATACTTTTCATTTAAATCTCCCTAATGTATTCAACTAGGAAAATAATAATTTTACTTTGTACTCAACAAATGGTCTGGTATAGAATGAATAATTCCCACTGTGTTTTTAATTGCAACTAAGCTGACAGAAAAGTATCAAGGTCACTTTTTTTAAAAGTGTATTTAGAAAATGGTCTCCTGTTCCAATGCCTTCAAGTGTACTTCCCACTTTCTCTTCTATGATGTTCAGTGTGGCTGGCTTTATGTAGAGGTCTTTGATCCCTATAGAATTGAGTTTTGTGCATGGTGATAGATATGGATCTATTTTCATTTTTCTAGATGTTGTTATACAGTTATGCTAGCACCATTTGTTAAATATGCTTTCTTCTTTCCATTTGATTATTTTTTTTCCAAAAATCAGGTGTTCGAAAGTGTGTGGATTAATATCTGGGTCTTTGATTTGGTTACATTGGTCCTCCTGTCTGTTTTTCTGTCAATACCAGTCTGTTTTCAGTACTGTAGCTCTGTAGTAGAGTTTGAAGTCAGGGATTGTGATGCCTCCAGAAATTCTTTTATGGATGGAGATAGAAAACATCATTTTGAGTAAGATAACCCAGATCCAGAAAGAAAACTATCATATGTACTCACTCATAAGTGGTTTTTAAACATAAAGCAAAGAAAACCAGCCGACAAATCACAATCCCAGAGAACCTAGACAACAATGAGGACTCTAAGAGAGACATACATGGATCTAATCTATATGGGAAGTAAAAAAAAAACACAAGATCTTCGGAATAAATTGAAAACATGGGGACTTTGGGAGAGAGGTGAATGGGAGGGGAGAGACAGGGAGGGTAACAGGAAAAAATGTAGAGTTCAATAAAAATGTAATTCACAATGTAAACATAAAAAACTGAGTACTGAATAGAAAAGAACTATCAAAAATTATGATTTTAGTAAACCACAAGGAATAGAAGCCCCAAAGCTAATTAAAATTAGGATTTTTGTAGATATTATTTCCAGTTAGATCTTATTAAAAACTGAACTTTTAGGAGTATTCAACATTTATTAGAGAAATCTATCAATCATCTCACTGTTACCTAGGAGATACCCTTAGCTATACAAATCAAAAACCTTCCAGATGCTCATAAAAATCTATATTTACTTTCATTTCAACTGTGATCTACTTGCTAGAGCATGGCAAATTGGAAACAGCAAATTAATGATACCGAGAAGCACATTCATATCAATAAAATGTCTTTGGAAAGTAAGGCAGAAGATACAAACAATATAAAATGCCAATCCATTAACTTAGCTCAGTGTGAAAGTTTGTAGGAAGATATGTCAGAAAATTACAATTTTAAGATACAGTCTCCCTCTGAATTCATGCTTAATCGTAAAAAAGTTGGAGGACTGTAAAGATAAAGATTCTAACCTGGCTATCTTATCAGATGAGGTAATTTGAAGAGGTACATAATGACTTCAAATGATCTGGATGACATTTTTTGATTATTTGCTAACTCATTTTAAGTTTCCTTCATTTCTTTTATACTGCACATTTCATACTTTGATGCATCTAGTTTATGCATCTTGAAGCTTACGTGTAAAATTAACATTATACTTCCTTCAGTTGTATTTTCTAAGAAATGAGAGACACTATTAATTAGCTTACTAATTAGATAGTTCTGCTAATTGATTAGAAAATATTAATAAGTTTAGGCAAAGCACAATTTTGACTGGAGGTATTAGAACAATTTCTTTAGTTTCGCATTTTGTTCATTAAAAATATTAAAGGTTTGTGTTTAGTTTGCTTATATGTGTGTGCATGCTTGACACACACACACACACACACAAATAAATGTTATTTGAACTACATGTGCAGCATTAGTTCCAAAGAAAAAGAGAAGATAGTATTAAATTCTTCAGAACAGCAGTTCCAGGAAGTTGTTATATTCTGGGATATGAATGTGGGTTCTCTTCAAGGGTAGAAAGCACTCTTACCATCCCTTCAAGCTGCAGTTCATACAATTAAAGACTGAGTTTTATGTCTTACACTTGTTGATGTTGTCAACTTAATTGCATGAATTTAGATATTAATTATTATAAATAAGAATAACTTTAATTTGATTGAATGCCACATCTTTTTTTTTTCAAATAGAAGAAAAAATACTTAACCTCCTATGAGGTGTTCATGGAATTTCACCTCTAGCTGTCTTCATTGAAGACATCATTAAAATAATCTTATCAGAATTAAACTCAGAATCTTATTGATGTTTGAAGTACTTTCACTATATATACTTTAAGATTTTAATTGCAGTGTGTACATTTAGGTTTTCAAATATATTGTGGTAAAAAAATAGTTTTAGAAACACCACTGTGATTATAAACAGAGAAGCAATTCCAAGGGCTTGGTATGAAATTCCTGGTCTTCTGGTAATGACATGCATGGCCCTATTCCAGAAAACAGCACCTGTGTTTTATCATTTACTCATCAATAAAATGACAATATTCTATGTAAGTTTCAATGGCTTATTTTAAAGATAACGTGTTTTTGCATACGTAAAGTATTCAGAAGGATTCTCCTGTTGAGTAGTGTTTTCTTGCATACATATTTACTTTAGCACTTTTGAAATATCAAATTATTGATTAGCTTTGTATCATCCTATTATATACATTTTGAGATACTAATTTTGACTATTCATACAGAGAAATTTTTTATCAACAAGATTCCCAGAATACTCTCAAGTTATATAAATATGAGAAAGATAAACTTTCCCTACAGTGATTTTAATGGTGTGCTTTGGATTGTATGCTTATTTTTAGTCTTTTAATTAGAACAGCCATGGAGGTGAAAATAAGGTGAAAGAATACAAAGCCTGTTTTGTCAGACCCAGTCTATGCTAAATGTTTATCAAGTCTTTAATTCTTAGATTAAACTCTTATTAAAATGAATTATTAAGCGACAGGACAGATAAATGAACATCTCAAGGTTAGTAAACGATAGGTCTAAGTTCAGTATGTACAAGAAATGAGAGTGACTCAAGGCAACAACTGTTGTTGCAGAGAAGCAGGAGAGACAGTAGCTGTGACTGTCTACTTATAGAAGTGAAGCCTGTGGCAGGAGAGTTGTGAGTCCTAAAATATAATGGCTGCAAATTTCTTTCATAACATAATGATATAACTAGATACACTGTGACTATATTGTGGTAGATATTTTCTTTGCATTCTTTTCTTTCCATTTGAAAAAAACTATTTCATAAAGTCAATCTCAACATTTTGATTTTGATTCTTAAAATAATTTTGCAATTTGTTAAAAATCTGTTTTGGAGCTAGAGAGATGAGTCATATTGAAGATTCTGGCTGCACAAGCCTGGAATCTGAGTTTGATCTCTGGAACCTATATGAAGATGGAAGGAGAGAAAGAACCCCTGAAAGTAGTCCTCTGAATTCGATATTTGTACCTTATCATGAATTTATACACACATGTGTGCTCGTGCATGTGCATGTGCTAAGCCTATATATAAGTTTACATATGTTATATGTCATGTAAAATTATAAGTTATATTATGTATATATAATTATATTAATAATACATAATATATAATAATTTCACATATACAATAATTCAAAATGAAAATGAAGCTTTGTGAAATTTTATTTTTAGTTAAATGTATGCAAATGCATGAAGGCATGCATAGACGTCAGAAGATTTTGTATCCTTTTTAGGTAGAATTAGGTGGTTGGGTGTGGGTTTTTCCCTCTGTCTTTGAGGTCAGTTGGTTATTATTCCATAAGGACAAAAGGACAGAAGCGATGATAGAGATCATTGTAAGGCATGTGAACATGATGAAGTCAGCCCTCCAGGAGACACCAATGAATCAGCTCAAATTTATGCCTATATATAGAGGAATTATATAGGATTGTGGCAACTTTGGACAAAATTTGCATTAAGTGGCATACTTCTATCACAAGGCCTCGTATGTTTGAACAGGGAGATCCTAATATGAGTCTTAGTTACTATATGTGCAGCAGGGAAGGCTTGTATCAGGAAACTGAAAAGGGTCACCCTAGAAATAAATCAGGCTTCCAGACTTAGCATTTTCAGATACGGTCAGTCATTGGGACCAGGGACTTTCTCCAGATAAGAGCAGGTAGATATCAGGAAGTTTCACAGAGGAGAGAGTCATAATGTTGTCAGCCTTGGGAAAAAACAAAAACAAAAACCTGCCAGTCCGTGATAGACTGTAACTTCTGACTAGCAAGTCCTTACTGTTGGGAGTCACTGGATGATGTGTGTCCTGTGACTTGAACTTGGGCCCTCTAATTTGAGCTGTCTCTCAAAATAAAAAGTCATTGTTATGTGTAATTTATTAGGTATTATTTTATGCTAATGTTAATAGAAATTAATTTATGTTGTATAATAATATAAATACAGTTGGAAATGTATCCTTAAGAAGTTATGGGTGATCTAAAGTTGTAGTTGTTAGCTTACTAACTGCATTTCAAAAAAAAATAAAAATAAAAGTACCATATCATTCATCTATATACCAATCCTAAGAACATACCCAAAGGAGACAATATCCTTCTTCAAAGACTCTCCACAATCATGTTCATTGCTGTTCTATTTAAAATAGCAAAGAAATGTAATTAACCTAGATGTCTATGAACAGAATAGATAATAAAAATATGAAGCATAAACACCCTGGGATTTTATTAAGCCAAGAAAATTAAAACATTTACAGGAAATTGAATGTGTGTGGAGATTATTATATTAAGTGAGCCATTCCAGAATAACAAAGATTAGTATACATATATTTATTGCCATAAACATATGGTAATATGTGAATTCTAGCTACTAATTTTATGGAATTATAGTTTTATTAATTCTTTGAAATATATACTCATTGTATTATGTTCATATAAACAACTACACTTTCCCCTACAACTCCTCCCAGATACTTTGTAATTATTAATATTGGTATTAAAATTGACTACATTTGGAATCAGCTACATATAGCAAGCCAGTGATAGCCCTAGTGATTGATTTCCTTCATTAGATTATTTGAATTGGGAAGACCTACAGTCAATATGCACAGCTCCTTTGGTACATGTACAAAGGAACTGGGAGGAAAAATAATTTATTTTTCTACTCGTTTTTTCTAGTAGTTGTTTGAATGAAAACGGCCCCCATGGGCTCATACGTAGTGGCCTTGTTGAGGAAGTGTGTGGGCTTTAAGACTTTAGAAGTGGAGACCAGGTCCAGAATCTCTCTCTCTTCCTGCTGCCTATCCATCCAGAAGTAGAACTCTCACCTACCTCTCCATGCAAATATGTGTCCTGCTATGATGATAATGGACTAAACTTCTGAACTATAAGTCAGTCCAAATCAAATAATTTTCTTTATAAGAATTGCTGTGACAGTGATGTCTCTTCACAGCAGCAGAAACACTATATATATATATTCTAAGATAGTGGAATGAAGAAGATAGGATTTGGTTGATTTTATCAATGTAGAATCACTAAACAGAAGTGTTAGATTTAAAGGAAGATCAGACTTGTAAAATATATTGCCATGAAAGAAGGAGAAAAATACTCCACCACAGAATCTTCTAAACTCTCAGATCTTTGGTGCATTATCTGTCTTTGGAGAGATTCCCTAAGACCAGGTATAATTCCTGCCTCTGCCAATTGTATTTGCTCTAGAATTTCCAAATTAAGCATACTCATGTTAAATACACATTGTATTTCATTGTATTTGGCTGCATCAAAGTGTACTATAACTGGGAATTAGGGGATCTCTCAGTCTTTTCCCAGGTTCCACAGTGAGAAACCTAAGGCAAGGATGTAATCAAACCTATCCTTCCAATTCATATCACTACTATGAAAAACTTATCTAGCTGGTTGGTTTACTGAGCAGTATCCTTAAAGCTTGACATGCACTTACAATAACACAAGGGCTTTTACTCTTTTGTTTCAAGTAAAATCCACAGTGAGGTTGGCAAGGTAGTCTGATGCGACTGCTCTCACCCCAACGTTTCTTAAAATTTTCTACACCATAATGTGTAAACTTTTACTTTTCTTATCCTGTATTACCCTTCCTTGTATTTGAATATACTTATTACAGCCACTCAAACTTATTCATCATAGCTGGTATTTTGCAATCAGGTTAGAGGAACACAGGTCTTTCAGTAAGTGTACACAGTCTTAAATTCCACCTCCATCAACCAATAATATATAAGCTTTGTCAAATAACTAAGTTTCAAATTGATTTTTTACAAAATAGGTATTCAGAAAAAAAAAAACCTGAAGATGATATTATCCGCTAAGGCAAAGGAATGCTACCAGTGTTCACAAACAACAACAACAAAATAACTGAAAATAAAATGAGTCTATGTAAATAAGGATGTAAAAATTATCAATTAGAATAGTGCCTAATACATAAAATATAACATATTTTAAAGTCCATAAGATTTTATACATGTGTAAAATGTATAAATAAAGACCATTTATGACTTTCTCCTTTAAAGGATTACATACTGCACTTGACTTTGCCCTGGAGAATTCCAGTTGTAATCAAAACTAAACCTTAAGCAATATTAACGATAATTGTATCCATTACTAAAAATTTGTCAAGCATAAGCATACTTATTTTTGTATTTTTGTCAACTTGGTGGGAAGAATTTGCTATTCCTATCTTTATTCTTCTGTATTTCATGCTAAGAATTTGTAATTCAAATTTCTGTCTCAGTATTTTTTTAAATATTTATTTATTTATTATGTATGAAATGTTCTGTCTGTGTATATCCCTGCAGGCCAGGAGAGGGCACCAGACCTCATTACAGATGGTTGTGAGCCACCATGTGGTTGCTGGGAATTGAACTCAGGACCATTGGAAGAGCAGGCAATGCTCTTAACCGCTGAGCCATCTCTCCGGCCCTGTCTCAGTATTTTTTAAGTTTAACTGGAAAATATGTTTTAATAAGAATGTTATCTCATGAAGACAACAATCAAGATGTTGGTCAAAGGGCTCAAAGTCACCATGGAGGAATAATTTTAGTGATAAATTGTGATGACTGTTGTTACCAATTTTTATTATGTAGTTCATAGTTCAAATTGTTAACAGAATATATTTTAAATGTTTTTCAAGAAAAATATTCTAGAAGTATGTATACATATATTAATTTGATTAATATTTCTGCAAGGCATTCATATATCAATCCATATTGTAGTGCATAAACATATAGAGTCATTTTTTTAGCAATTACAACTATACACTTAAAGGACACTAGTTTGAAGTAAAGAAGAATGATTTGATCCAAAGGTATCTTGAAACAAGTACATTTTAAAAAGATGATAAAAGGAAATATTTTTGCCTCTCTTTCTTTGATGATACCATACATTTCTTCCCCTTTCCTTACCTCTCTTTCTCTATTTAATTTGTGTGTGTGTGTGTGTGTGTGTGTGTGTGTGTGTGTGTGTGTGATGGAAGGTGGATGGAGTGGAATGGGTTGGAGGAAAAACAGAGAGGGGGGAAATAAGAAATGTTAATTGAGAAAGAGTCCATTACTAACCATTCCAGGTAGGCTCAAAAATACATGTAACTGTTTCCCTTCTCCTGAAAAAAAATCTTACTGGCAAACTATGATGATTATTGTTTAGTTTCCAAATAATTATCTTTGTCTTTCGACATTTTTAATAATCTGACACATGAAAATTTTGATTCATTATCATTTTATATTTACTTGAATTCTAGTGAGTTAAGTATTTGAATTACATTTTGGCAAATTTTCTTTTCACATTAAGGAACTGAGTATTTGCCAGGCGGTGGTAGTGAAAGCCTTTAATCCCAGCTTGGGTGGCAGAGGCAGGATGACCTCTGTGAGTTCAAGGACAGCCTGGTCTACAAGAGCTAGTTCCCAGATAGACTCCAAAGCTACAGAGAAACCCTATCTTGAAAAAAATATTGACTATTGTAGATGTTTCTTAAAACTTGAAACTTCAATTGTCTTTAAGATCATGTTATTATTTGGAAGAAAATGACTGCATAATGTGTTTCTAGTGTTAGACTAAAGTATTTTATCAGATGATCAGGTTATCTCAGAATATCCTTTGATCTTTCTCATAACACTTAATATCATAGTTAAAGCTAGTTACAGCCTAAAGATTATTGTGATTAAAGCCATTCTGATACAACAACTGTAGTCTTTTATTACACTCTTATTAATGAATGATACATATACTTTTATGAAACACTGTAAAAAGAATCATTGTTCATTGTATATATCTTTTTATAGTCACACCATGTTTGGAATGTATGGATATCAGGTCTATTTTACAGATCAAAACTATTTTATTCAAGGTTACATGAACGTTTATATTTCATTGTCGTTATGTTATATATATATATATGTCTTACTATGACAAAATTTTAATTATCCTCACTCTTATTAGTAATGCAAATCTGATTTTATCAACAAAATACAATTCAGTGAATCATTGGTGTCTCCAAAAATGAGTAGCTAGTTGCAATGAATTCATTATGTAGAACAAAATGACCGACACTCCCCTAAAGCCCTGGATTTCTATGCATCGAAATTACCGTTTTAGATATGGTAAGGAAAGAGAGAGAGGAATTAATCATCTTTATTAATATACTATTCAAAAAAGTGCACTTTCTTCTCATTTTTGAGACTAACATATCATGTCTGACACATTTATTGTTGTCCTTCACAGTGAGTTACGTTTCATCTTTTGGGTTATTGGCACGAGGAAGCAGAGATAGTCTTGCAGAGGTCCGTTAATAGTTCCATATATCACTTTAGCAGTGACTCGGCGTCTCTCCTGGAAAGTTCAAGTTCTGACTGTTCCGTATTATTCATACATTTGTACCATAATTCAGAGAAGTCATTGCCTATTCTCCCACCACAGATGATCATTCTATTTATAAACTGAAGTAAGTATTGTCTGGCATTTTGTAAGGATGTTCTGCATTTTAGTCCTAAGTATAAAGTGTAATAAAACCACAATGGTCTTTGCTAAGTCATGATTTCTATTAATGAGTCTCACTTTTTTATGTAACTATAATGCCACCAGATAGCTGTTAATACCGACTAGAATATATTTGTATTAGAAATACTCATTTGTAAGATTTCACTGTTATATGTACCATAAACTTAAATTTAAAAAGAGAATTTGATTTTTCCAGCCAATAGCCACTAGAAGATATCAGGAAGCAGAGAGCTAAATAGTTTCTACATTTTATCTTTATATACCTCTTTTTGTTGGCATCAATATGCTTCTGTTATTAATGTTTAAAACCTGAGCTATGCTGGAAACCTTTATACAGCAGATAGAATTCCACTTAGGAGCTTAAATGCAGAAAGAGGGTGAGTTGGGGCGAGAAGAAAAAAAAAACAGTGAAAGTTTCATTCAATCTGAACAAAATGAAAAGAAAACGATGAACAGCAAGAAATAAATAATCATTTATATTAAAAAGGAAATTTTTATATGCCGCGCACTGCGCCCCCGTGTCTGCACTCTGTGCGCTGGCACTCAGTTGGCGAGCTTCGGGCAAGGTGCTGGAGGTTAAAATACACAGACACACACAGACAGAGAGACAGCTACATGGGTCATCCTTGAATTCCCCAAGAATGCCCCCCTTTATTGTGTTCAGGGGAAGATTATATAGAGATAGCCATGCCCCAGTCAAACCCACCAGAAACCACTCTCCTGCCATCAGGAACTCCTGAAGGTCTCGTGCTCAGAGCAGCTGTAGGCACTCAGATCAGTGGATTACAAGAAATTCAGGATCTGGGGTCTCACTGCTTCCAACATTTTGTACTTCTTGACTGTTCCTGATCATACAAACTATGTTCTTTATTTTTGATATAACTTTCTTAACCATTTGTCTTTCAACTTACATTTCACTCTGTTGTAATAAGTCTAAAGCTAGTTTACAAAAAGAATTTATAGGAAAAGAAAAAATACAAACATTTCCAATTTTTTAAATAATATAAGATTGTATCGAATTTTGAATATAAATAAGCAGAATTTTATCTATTTAGATAATGACTCAGTTTAAAATATTTAAAAATGCATTTGAAGTACCAAATATAAATGAGACAAATTCCAAACCCTGTGTTCTAGTCACGTTTCTATTGGTGAAACAAAACATCATGACAAAAAACAACTTGTGGAGGAAAGAGCTTATTTCATCTTGCAACAGTTATATCTTCATCCCTGAGGAAAGTCAGAGCAGGGACTCATGGTAAGAACCTAGAAGAGAGTACTTAAGCGCTGTCCATGGGTGAATGATACTTACTGACTTGCTCCTCATGGCTTGCTTGAGCAGCCTGCTTTCTTATACAAAGCAGTAACTCCTACAAAGGGGTAGTAGGACCACGCTTCATGAGGTCTCGACCCTCCAATCAATCACTAATCAACAAATTTATCTACATGCAGTTTATTGGAAGCATTTACTCAACTGATGTTTCTCTTCTCATATAGTTTTAGCATGTATCAATTTGACAAACAAAAATAACCAGGGTAATCTGCCATAAGAAGTTAGCATAAACTTTAAACATGTATTTGTTTTACATCTCCAGTGTCTAGAGGACTGAAATTATGCTGTTGGCATTATTGTCGTTTCTTCTATAAGTTTTGCATTTTTATTTTCTTGTTTTGAAGTCATTCATGCTAGCTGTCCTTTTTTCATGACTCTGAGTAATAAAAACACTTACTATTCAGTAAAGGAAGAAATCTGTCAACAACATTTTCTAATCCCAAATATATGTGAAAAAAAACCCCACAGCACACAGAATTCCATAAAAGAGATACTATTAGGTCTAACACTACAGATTATCATCAACACAATGATATTGAGAAATTTTAATACTCCATTCTCACAGATAAGCCATCTGAAAACAAAACAAAACACCAAAATATTAAAGCAGTTCAGTTAAATATAACATAAAATAAATGGAACTTAAAAGAACTTTTGGAAACTGAACAGTAAACTTCTGAACAAAAGCTTGTACCAGTAAGAAACTAAGACGGAAATTTAAAACTCTCTGCAATGATTGAAAATGGAAACACAATATACCAAAATCTATGGGACTTAGTAAAGGTGACCTTGCTCTGATCCGGACAGTTTTACGACTTGAACTGACTGGAACAATAAGGAAATATAGACATAACCGGCATAATGACTCGTACACAGAATACCTAGGCTCGCAAAGGATTGTGTGCTCTGATGCAGACATACCAGCAGCCCAGAAACTTAACATATTTACTATATACCACGGAGCCTGGAGGCGGGTTTTATATTTACAGCAGAATGAGGATGAAGTTTAGCTAGAATATTATTATCACCCAATAGGTAGGAGGTCTCCCCGGGGGAAGAATTTCATGCTGCCGTTGTCCAGAATATTGAAGCTGGGGTTGATAGCTTCTACAGGCAGAGTTCGAAAATGGAAGATTATTGTACTGCCAACAAGAACAAAGAACTTTTACCATGTGTAAGACAGTTTGCCTCAGGAAAAAACTCTGCATGCCACTCTCTGATTCTAGACTCCCAGGGAATGTGATCTGCAGCCAAGAACGCTCACAAAACCTTCAGTTGTTGATCCTCATTTTGTAGTACTCACAAGTAAAAAAAAAAAATACTTTTATTTAAAGTAAGTTTTCTAATTCTATTCTACGGTGTAAACTTTTGCTTTTAAACACAGTAACTTAGTCTTTCTCAGCATTTTCTCCTAGTTACACATGTAATAATGTTTTTATCACAGGTCAGGTTTTCCTGGAACATAGTCACAATCCAAGTCCAAATATAAACTTTGTCTTATCCAACTGCAAACTAAATACAGTCAAGTGAGTATTTAATTGAATTCATTAGACGATTATCTCCTACTGGTTGGCTAGAGAAACCACGGCAGTTGTGGGAGGGGCCCAGGGGGTTTGTCCCACTGTGGAGGTCTTAGAGAGTAAGAAGTCTTGTTGTGCAGCTGGACACTCATCTCTTAATCTCCTAAGTATTGTACCAAGCTGTGTTTCTGAGTTCCACAGAGGTTGCAGGAGGATAAAGTGAGTTTGGGGCAGGATGGAATAGTAGATTGCAGGGACTTTAAAATTACTGAAACCTCATTAAGTCTTTAGCATATCTGATGTTTTTGACTTCTCAGTTGTAATTATAGAAAGTCATCTATTTGAAATAAGTAAAATGATTCCAAATAGGAAGCAGTGTGTGTGTTTAAACTACATTGTGCTGAAGATAACAACTAGAATCATATTTTACTGTTTTTATCTAACAGTTCCTCATTTTCATAAGGCCTTATGAAGGACAGTAGGTAAAGGCACTCCAGTGTTAATGTAAAAGTCAATAGTCTGACAGGCTAAACTGCTACATATAAATATTGAAATTTATGATATTCTCATTAACTGAGTGAATTATGCATTATCATCAACTCACAGATATGAAGATTAGATAGCTACAATTTACAATAAACTTGTAGCAGAGAAAATTGAGTTCTTTTAAAACCAAGTGTTCTGGTATCTCCTACATGTTATTCCTAAACATTTAGAATTACATATACAATTGGTTTAGAGCTGCAATTATTACTATCATAAATTGATTAAACAAACTTGGAAGCAAAGGATAAAATATGATCTAAAGATAAAGGGGCAGTTTACATACAAGTTCATATAGGAAATATATGGAATAAAGGATTAGGTTACAGTCAGGTGATAGAGATGATATTTTTTATTTTTTAGTTTATATCCTTAGTAGAATAAAATGTGAATTTTTCCATTAAAAATTTTATTAGCACATACTGCTTGTGAACACTTTCATTTGCAATCACTTGCTAATGACCCTGGTAGGACCCAGTAATTGTCAGAAACACATAACTGTATTTAGAATTATTTAGTAAATTGAAATTAACTGGGTGAGTCAAATATATATTAACTTACTTTTATAATATATCAATAGTTGGAAATTGAATATTTAGAAAAAATCTGATACAGCATCTATGTTGTACAAATAGTGCACCATTTTATGACAAAACAGGAAAAGTATGATTATTTCTATTATTAATTAAACAGTAACATGCATTCTTTAAAAATATGATGCTTGAGTGTTATTGATTTATTCTAATTTATTCAATTGATCAGATGAAGGGTATGAACATAATTAAGTTTTCCTACTTATATGAGAATCCTGTTCTGAGAAGATATTTTCTGATTACATGTAGAAAATCTCCTGTTCATTTTAGATATACGTTTTAAGAAGAAACAGGTGTAGTTATTTCTTTTGAGGAACTGATAACAGTGAACATATCTACTCAGAGAAATTCATTCAATTTTATTCCAGTTTGTGATTTTCATACAATAACCTTAGAAAATGATGTTGATATCATTTTCCCTATGAAGCAGATATCAAAGTAGCCATCTAAAGTAGAGAAAGGGAAAGGAAATGTACTATTCAAAGATGCAGACTTATTCAAGAATAAATTGATTGTTTTCTCAGCCTAGAATTCTGGGAATAGAGAAGAAACACATTATCTTACAATGATCTTCTTCTGAGGCCCACCTGGGTAGCTCAGGGATGTGGCACTCACTCCCTACTCTTCCTTTCCTGGTGTGATAATTAGTCTTCAGTTTAGAAGTACATGTGCACAATCACCAGTTTTTACTTTTCTTTTTTTGTCCAGAGCTCTGAGTTTTCTTTTTCAAATGGTTACACTTTATTTTACAAGACATAAAAAAATCAAAACAAAATAAATGCAATGTATATTGTTTCATCAGATGCAAATTTTGTCTAAAATGTTTTTAGACTTATTAATAAAATATATTAAAAAGTTAACTGAAATCTCAAGGTCCAAATCAGGAGCAGAAGGAGAGCGAACATGAGCAAGGAACTCAGGACCGCGAGGGGTGCACCCACACACTGAGACAATGGAGATGCTCTATCGGGAACTCACCAAGGCCAGCTGACCTGGGTCTGAAAAAGCCTGGGTTAAAACCGGTCTCACTGAACATA
>NW_026067949.1:36569518-36585902 GCF_014885135.2 Alexandromys fortis
AAAAACTTAAAGAAAAAAAAAAAAAAAAAAAAAAAAAAAAAAAAAAAAAAAAGAAAAAAAAAAAAAAAAAAAAGTCTTCCATACCATGTGGTGGGCTTTTAGGATTAGGAAAAGCTTGTGTAACACTAACTGTTTTGGCCACAGATTAGTATAACTGTGTATTACTGGATATTTGGGAGTTTGAGCCTCTCAAACAAACCTGAAGTCCTTGAGATTGTGTCCTCAAAGAGAATATTCAGCTCTGGCTCATTTCCATCTTGTCATTTGTCCTCAGGTATGATATCAGTGGTTTGCTTAGCAACAACTACGACAATGATGTATGGACTTTGCCACAGTACTCACAATTGGGGTCTTGAATCTTCAAATGGAAATTCTGAGCCTAAGAATGGGAAGCATAAAGAGTGGTTATGTGAGGTTAATTTCTTCACTGAGGCAGCCAAATCTTACTGATACACAACCTGAACTATTGTGGTTTAGATTTGTTACTATATCATTATATCATGCTTGACCTCATTCTTGATTTGAAAAATTGTAACATTTAAATATAAATAATTAGCTATGCATATTATAAAAATGAAATGAAAGTAGGCTACAAAATTTTAATATGATAAAATTTAAATTTAAGACATACACTGTAGTCTTTAACATCAGTTCAAGATTTGGCTGACCAACTCTAATTTCTGAAGCGTGGTATATCTTTACTAATAGGGTTTTAACTTTAAGCTCTGGGTCACAACCATAGACAGAAGGAATAGCTTATTCTATTTGTATAATCTCCTGCATCTATTTTGGTCAACTGTTTGAAAAGAGATTCTCCATTCATAATACTGGTGTTTTTGTTCATTTTTTTTTTTAGATATCCATGGTGTTTGGCAAAGAATTATCATTCCATACAGTGTAATTCAAATTAAATTGTGTGTGTGTGTGTATGTTTTAGTATATACACCTAAGGATATACAGATATATGTTAAAGGGAGACTTCTTGTTCATTATCAGCTGCTCAGCACTGAAATAATTACACAGAAACAATATTATTTAAATCAGAGTGTGGCCCATTAGCTCTAGCTTCTTATTGGCTAAGTCTTACATCTTAATTCAACCCATCTTCATTAATCCTTGTATCACAATGACATCATGGTCTACCAGCAAAGTTTCAGTGCATCTGTCTCTGGCAGCAGCTCCATGGCTTCTCTCTGCCTCTGACTTCTTTCTCCAAGCATTCAATTTAGTTTCCCCTGGCTACCTAAGTTCTGCCCTATCATGGGCTTTAGATAGTTTCTTTATTAACCAATGATATTCACAGCATACAGAGGAAAGTCCCACATCAGATATACAATAAATATTCTTGAGTATACTTATAAAATGATATGCTCTTCTATTTACAAAAGTTTGCCCACACAGACTAAATATGGTAGAAAGTTGTGTGAAACCTGAATATTTCAAGACAGACACCATGAAATTACAATGAACAACCATCATAAAAATCTGATTTCGGTGGACTGCCAAAATTTTTATTTCTGAGGTCCTTAAGTTCTCATTATCATTCAGAAAATTAAACATCCTTCATTTGGCTTCAGAATCATATATCTGCCATCTGAATAGAAGAATAAAATGCTTTTTAAATTTCAGCATTTTAGTAAATATCTACAATTAAGTGTTTATTAGAGAACACAAACAGCATTTGCATCCTCTTTCATTGCTTGTAGGTGAACTGAAATTACCTGCAACTTTTGTCTCTTCCTTTTAATTAAAAGATCATTTAGTGAAGACAGTGAGACAGAAAGCATAGTGTTAATATAATCTACATATATGTTACCATTACTAGAGCATAATAAATCTTCCCACTATTAGCAATGAATGACATTTAAAATGCTTAAATAACCAGAATTCTCTGACTTTCTAACCCAGTAATATATAGCAAAATCATCTCTATGAAAATTGCAAATTGATAACCAAAAAATTTAGTACTATAATGATAAGTCAATTTCTTGACATTTCCAATGACACAGTGAAAAAAATTTTGTATATGTGTTATTTTTGATTGAGCTCTTCCAAATAAAATATTTAATTTACTTAAGACTTAACAACCAGACAAAAAGACATTTAAATTAAAATTCCAATTTAAAAAGTAATGCTAGTTTATCTGCAGAATAGATATAGTTCTGATTTTTTAATACATCTATTTTCATTGAGAAGACCTTACATATACTGAAATTTGAACTTTAATAGATAAAAATTAACATTTATGTAATCACTCTCCTTTCTTAACTCAAGAAACATTGTGAATCTACTTAAGTATTGTGAATCTAATTGTTATTATTAGAAAACTGGTCATTCAATTGGAAATCAATGATGTCTGGTCTTCTGATAACAGTTAAAGTTTATTAAATTTCCATTTTTTCATAGAGTGATACTTAGAATAAACAACTAATATATTCAGATATTTCTGTGTTAAAATATTGTTTTCCTGTAGAGACAGCACAGCAGTGGTGTGTCCACTAATCTTGCAGAATACTGGAGTGGAACACCCATATGTAGTGACTCACACTTGCTTATAATTCTAGTTGTAAGTGAATCCAATGTCTTGACCTCAGCAGGCCATAAATCAAAAACATAAACAAATGAATAGGATAAATATAAAGAAAAATAATTACAGTTGTATGTTCTGAATTTTGCTTGTGTCATTGTCATTTTCTCTTATGTCTGTACTCTTTAATTCTAGAAATTCCAATATCTTGACTTGATTATAAAAATTAAGATAAATCTACTTCTCTTGCCATTAAATTTCAATAGCCTTCATAAATAATTTAGAAAACAATGCAACCATTTAACAAACTTCTATGAAAATAACTTTGTTTCTAGTAAATATTTTTTGTTAGTAAAACAGTAAATAGAAATGAACTATCCAAACCTTGGAGACCCTTTAGAAATATCACATCAAATAATCTTAAATTGTTAATCATGTCCCTTGGGCTAATATCTATTATTTTTTGATGGCAAAGTCTATGAGCTATATAGACTATATTTATATATTGGTCTTAGTGACCAAAAATATTAATTATTTATTCAAGCACAACTATCATAAGGATTTTTTTAGTTTCATTTTATGCAGCTAATATCTGTATAAAAAAACCTATGACCACCTTCCCCCCAAATTTATGGACATTTTCTCTGTTTAAACCTGATTTTTTTTTTAACACAGAATAAATCTACGGCTTCTCATTTTTTTTTTTTGAAACAAAAGCAAAACTTCTTCTCCAAATAACATACCTTTTGAATTCAATTTTGAAGTCAAGGTATTTTAACAATATCTATCTTGGATTAATTTAGCAGCATTTATAAGCAAATATTTTACCAGCTGTTGCTCCTTTCTCCATATTTTAATTTAAAGAGAACATAATAACATATAGTATCCATAATTTTTGCGTGTTTATACCTTTACATGGCTTTATTTTAAACTCTATTTTTATTTTTAATTTTTTTGGCTTTTGAGACATGAGTTTTTTTATGTAATTTTGACTATCCTGAAACTCACTCTGTAAACCAGGCTATCTTTGAACTCACAGAGATCTGTCTGCCTCTGCCTCCCAAGTGTTGGGATTAAAGGTGTGTGTCACCACACCCAACTACTCTTTTTTTTATTTTAAAGTGTTATCTTTAAAAAAATTATTTAAAACTTGTATATATATTTAAACATACAGTAAAAAGCATTTACAGTTTTTTCCATCTTTGAATTTATCATTTCTATATATCTCTCTTATTTTTGTCAACATAAATGTTTAATTTGCTAAGCAATATGGCTAAGATTAAAACCTTGGCTTTGATGGCTGGATCTAGCCCATTTTTTAGCTTTTTCATATTTCAGCCTCATGGCAGAGGTACTGGCCAAAGCCATGTTTATTGCCACAACTCTATGGCATTTTAAGGTCCCTGCCACCACTAAAAAGCATGTGGTCAGCCTTTCATCTACCCCATTTAAATGTTTTGTAGCAGGTCCTCTTAAAAAAGGTGCAAGGTTTTGCAGCTAATGCTGAATCAGGAATCCTCTCTTAAATGAGAGCACTTGCCTCTAGCAAGCAGAGCCTACCTGAGAAAATGTTGTTATCAATAAGCCATGTTTAACTCTATTCTTTTCTGTGTAGAATAACTTTCCAAGCTCTCTTAGGCTTTATGTGGACGCAATTGCCCTATGTTGGGTAACTTTCTGCTGATTCTGTTGACTGAGGTTTTCTGTCCTACCTGGTCCTGCAAGCCATTAAGTCCCAAAGAATCACAGAGAGGTCTACATTAGTTATAAACTAATTGACCCTTTAGCCCAGGTTTCTTATTTACTAATTCTTATAACTTACAATAGCCCATAATTCTTGTCTGTGTTAGCCACACGGCTCAGTACCGTTTTTGGTGAGGCAGTCACATCTTGCTTCCTCTGTGGATGGGTCACAACTGCAGACTGTAGAATTCTCTTCCCCAAATTTTCCTGTTCTTATTGTCCTGCCTCTACTTCCTACATGGTTGCCTCACCTATACTTCCTGTGTGGCTACTGGCCAATTAGCATTTTATTAAACAAGTACAAGAAAGAAAAGTTTACAGGGTAAAACAATTGTCCCAGAGCACATATTGCAGAAATATGGACAAATTATATTTTAGAATGTCAAAATATGTCTGAGTAAGCCTATGGTCTTAAGTTTTTCAGAAAGATCATAATATTTTTGACTCAACATTTCACCATACTGGCAATTGAAACCACATGGGAAGCTTTTTTTTTTTTTTTTTAAAAAATTGTCCCTTTTTGAAATTATTCAGGAATATATTCTCAAACAATTCCTCATTTTCCCCTTTTTTGTTCTCTCCCCTTTAATTTACAGTGCTCAGGTATCTGTTCTCAAGTCGTAAAATTGTGCTTTTTCCAGCAATGTGTTTTGTTTTCAGGAATGTTTTGTTTTCTATACTATGCTGACTCAATTTCTACATAAATACCTGTATCATTTTTATCAACTATAATAAGACGATGTGTGATTTTGATACGAATATATTTCATCTGCAGTCATTTTAATAAGATAAGGTTATAATACCCTTTTTATTTCCTGTGTGTGTGAAGGAAGGGGATTTTATATATAAGACACTGACTACAATATATACAGGTATAATTTTCCTGAGAGAACATGCCTTAATTGGTTTCTACAAGGATCCTAAAGAGAGTAAAGAGGAATGAATATGTTGTACTCTGGAAATACTTCCATGATGGAGAACAAATCCATCTCCCTAGACTACTGCTCCTAAACCAGAGGTTACAGTCTGGTTTGAGAGCAGACGCATGCTCTGTGTGCTTGTTCAGTAGTCCTCTGCTGAGGAATGGAGGTGAAGAGGCTACGGTCTTTCCCCAAGAACTTGTCTCTATCTCTTTCTGCACAGTTCATGGACAATGATCAACAGTAAAGTGATCCTTGGCTATTTGTCCAAAGATGGCAAGGAAAATAGAATTAAATTTATTTAAAAACATGCATTAGTTTCTCCAAACAAAATAATCACATAGTTTATATTATCATATTAGTCCCATGGTTTATTATTACAAAATATTTATTGCTTGATGTCAGGCTAGTATACTGTATTGTAAAAGTATACTCAGAGAAGAATTTGAAATTTGTATGCCTGAAAAGACATGGTTTTTAATTTCATTCTAACTCCAAAGACAGGTAGGATGTATATGGAAAACATTAAGATATAGTCATTTTAATTAAGAATAATCAGGTATACTGAAAGTGAAAGAGAACGTGAGGGGTAGCCCTGAATGCATTGGCACAGGCCACAACTTTCTAAACAGAGCGCTGATAACATAGGCACTAAGATCAAGAACAAATGGTACCTTGGGGTTTTCACAAGAGTGAATCCCTATGTAACTGATGAGATCAATGGCAAGGTATATTGCTTCAACACAGAACCAATGGGACCTGGCACTGGCAGTAGAGGGTCAAAGAGGGATGGATACCTGCTCCAAAAGGAGGTACTTGTCTATGAAAACAAGTACGTCAAGTTTTTCAAAGGTAAACCAGAACTTCCCCCATCACTGAGGTTACCACTTCAACTTTTCTGAGGTTACCACACCCATCACTCCATCCAGCTGTGAACGTGGTGCAACGGGTCTCACTAAGACAGTGAAATGTTCCTGAAGGGAAAGAAGAGGAGGAATCAGCAAGAGAAACCCAGTTCCTGAGCAGGACTCTTGATAAGGTGTCTCTAGTAGAGAAGGCCTAAATGCCCAATGCTTTCCAAAGTTCCCGGGCTACCCCTCTATCTGCATTTGATCTGTGGGACTCTGCTGCTACCAAGCCACGAAGAATAAGCACCCAAGGAAGAAGCTGCAGCAATTGGAGCAGCTGCTTCAGAGCATTCAGTTTGGGGAGGTCAGTCACCCATGCAGAGAGCAGCTGGAAAAGCTGGATTAGAGAAAGGCTCAAGAGGAGGTGTTGGACTACTTGGAACTAAGCCTGGAAGGCTTAAGGAATAGGGAAGTGGACTGCAGACCAGACCATGGGGTCCTTTGGGGTCCAGGGAGTATGGAGCACAGCAGTTAGAAGGGGTAACCTCACACTTGCTCACTTGCACCTCCTGTGGTCCAACTCTGTCCTTCAGAACTTAGGCTCTTCATTTTATCCCCTTCTCAGATCCTATTTTTGGACTTTTCCCCCTCCCATTTCCAGTGTTCAAATCTCATTGACCAGCCTCAGTACCTCTGAGCCTGATCTGGGTACTAAGTACCCCTGTGGTTGATCTGGGTGTCTCAGTGAAAAAAAACTCTGAGGGCGGGGTGTCTATTAGAGATCGAAAACTGAGAGTATAGTACTAGCCCAAGTTTTGGGTTCTTCATTACTATTCACGGTGTTTATGAGTTACTTTCCTGGTCATACCTAAGTTCCTAACTTCCTCTTTCTCCTCCTCCTCCTCCTCTTCCTTTTTCTTTCACTCTTCCTGCTACTCTTTCTTCTTTAAAAAAAATCAATAATAAATTCAAGTAGAAAAGAACAACAAAAATAAATGAGACCTTTTCAAAACTGAAAATCTCTGTAAGCCAATGGACGTGGTCATTCAGCTTAAGAGATAGCCTAGAGAATGGAAAAATAATTTTATAATTTCATATCTGTCATAGGGCTATTATGTAAAACTGTATAAAGAACTCAGCAAACTAGGTATCAAAAAGACATATAGTTCAATTAAAAATGAAGTACATATCGAAACAGAATTTTCAGTAGAAAATACTCAAATGGCTGAAGAACATTTAAAGAAATGTTCAACATCTTTAGCTATGAGGGAAATGCAACTACAACTACCTTGAGATTCCAAGTTACATTTAGGAGAATGGCTAAGATGAAATATTGAAAAGCCCAGATAATGCTAGAATATATGTCGAACAAGAAGAATATTCCTTAGTTGCTGGTGGGAGTGCAAACTTGTACAGTCACTATGAAAATCAATATGGTGATTTCTCAGAAAGTTGTAAATCGATATGGTTCAAGATCCAGCTTTTGGGTGTATTACCAAAGAGGCTCTATTCTACCACAAGGATACTTGCTCAATCACATTCATTGCAGCTTCTTTCACAATAGCCAGAAACTCCAAAAACATTCTAAATGTTCCTCAATGGAAGAATGGATAAAGAAAATGTCATACATTTGCACAATTTATCTGCTATCTCAAAAAAAATGGCAACATGAAGATGCTTTCTTTTTTCCATTGTACAATTTTGGCTTCTTTGTAAAAATTGAGGTGTTCATAGTTATGTGGATCAGTGTCAGGTTCTTCAATTCAATTCCATTTACCTACATGTCTGCTTTTGTGCCCAAATCAAGCTGTTTTTATTACTGTATCTCTATAGGAGATATTGAAGTTCCTTTATTGTACAGGATTATTTTGGTTATCCTTTCAGGGTCCCACCCAAGCTGTTCATTCACCCTTACTTGGAGGGAGAAATAAGCATGGAGAAGCAAATAGACAAGAGACAACAGATAGAATCAGGAGGGCATCCGGTGAATACTGTGATCTGCCCAAATGTATTTCTCGTAGCTCTTATATAACCCAAGGAAAACTGGGAGTACAAAAAATTCCTTACCAAAATACGAGGAACAAATGAGTTCCTTCTTTAATTTTCAAAGCAACTACACACTATATTAAGTATCTAAAAAAAAGAAACTGAAGAAGATATTAGAAAATGAAAAAATCTCGCATGCTCTTGAATAGGTAGGAGCAACATAGCAAAAATGGCACACTTATAATCTACTTGTCATGATAGACTTAGAGGATGTTGTTTGTGAATTAAAACCAAAACATCACTGGGCAGTGGTGGTGCACTCCTTTAATCTCAGCACTGGGGAGGCAGAAGCGGGTGAATGGATCTCTGTGAGTTCGAGGCCAGCCTGTTATACAAGAGCTAGTTCCAGGACAGGCTCCAATGCTACAGAGAAATCCTGTCTCGAAAAAAAAAAAAAAAAAAAAAAAAAAAAAAAAAAAAAAAAAAAAATCCTCCAAATGTAAAGTTAGGGTAAATCCATGAATCATTAAAAAGTGATGGGCTTCAAAGAACATCTGCAAGAGTATGCACTCTGAATTATTCCATATTGATTCAATGAACAAAAGAAATATATTTATGGTGATTGGGGTCTAAAGAGGAGTTATAAGGACATAACGCCAAGAAATATTTTGGAAGAATTTGCTTTTTGTATTTGAACAGAGTGACAATTATCCTCTTACGTGGATGCAGCATAGGGCACTAAATTTCCATTAAGTATTGTGGAAGAATTCATTCTGGGTGTGTATGCCAATTTGATTTGATAGAATCGAAGCCAAACTGACCCTTTTAAGAGTTCTTAGTGATTTCAGCCCTGATTGGCGCATGAGCAGAACTAAGTAGAGTGTAGTTGATGCTTTTTTTGGTGAATTATCTAAGGCCTGCCTTGAGATAGCTTGAATAGGCAGGTGAAATGAGATGCTTGTCTACAATGATACAGATAGAAAATGATGGAACTGGTGGACACTCTTACACAGATGAGAAAACAGTATCTACAAAGCCGTTATATGGTTTTAGAATTGTTAATTATGAGGAATATCTGTAGACAAAACAAAGAAAATTGGTAACAAAATTCTTAATTGTATTTTACCATGAGGATTATAATATATTCTTATACTCACAAAATAACAAATTCATCTCTTCCCTTAGTTATAAATGTGCTTATATCTCCTGTGATAAATTATCAAGCACACTGCACAGCTGGCCATTTTCTTTTTTCTTTTATGGATAGCTTCATTAGAAGTCAACACGTAATCTTTAAATTCTTTGAACATATGCTACAAATATCCAAATTTATACAGTTATGTATTAGCTGCACAGTGCTTGCCCCATTGATCTTACAGAATGATAGATGCATTTTAGAAATGGTCTGTAGAGACTGATGATCTGTACTTATTGCTACTTAAATATTTTATGATTAAAATATGTCTCTCCTTTAGAAGTAGCAGTGGTATACTTTCCAAAATCTTTTCATACTGTTCCTTAGTTCAGATGAGATCCACATATGTAATTTAAGGAACCTTTTCTTCATGTTAAATATTAAGTAAAGCACTAACTATTGAAAGCTTATAATTAGTTATTCTGTTTATAGGATTATTGGCTTCTGTGAGCTGCAATATATTGGTACTGAGAACTGAACTTGATTCTTTTGGAATGATACTATGTGATCTTAAGCAGTGGACCAACTTTCAAGCCTGTAACTGCATAATTATCATTATCATAACTATCATTAGAAAGTTGTTGTGTATGTAATTTTCAGAATTTAACTTAAACCTCTTTAATAAGCAAGGTGTTTTTATCCAGTAGTTTTACCATTATTAATTAGTCACTCATATATTTTAGAAGATATTATTATCCAGTTAAGCATTTGTTTGATACATTTAGTGCAGGGGTCAATCAACAAAAACTATTTTAAGTACATACACACAGTGTGTGTGTGTTTGTGTGTGTATGTATTACACACTAATTCCAAGATTATTGTTATGATGTCAGATTCATTATACATGTCTCCATTATTCAGCACCTTCTCTCTCATATGTTTTCAAACCACAATAATTATCAGGGTCTTCCAGAATTGTCATAGGCTCCCAGGTGGCATACCCTCACACAGTTCTGTGTTCATGACTCCAAACAAGTCTCCATTCCCTTTCACACCGCTCTCTATGATCCATTCAAAATACAGAAATAACAATATTTGGATTTCTTAAATGTCAGTGCCTTTTAAACATCTCAAGCTTTCAAGTGCCCTTCTCATGCCTTGCCCCTGCTGTGTACAGCTTTCTTACCTCCTCTTTTCGTAATTAATGCCAACTCAGAATACACTTTTAAAGCAGTATTTCTATTTTCCATAATGCTGCAATTTGATTTAAATTGCCCTTTTCTGAGTTTGTATTACCTTAAAAGTTTTCTCAAAGCATTTAAATTACTATTTATAATGTTTCTTTGTATAATTACTTGATTAATAACTGTAATATTTCTAAGATTCAAACTGCAAGAAAATATGTATTTTATCTTCTTCTCATTCTTTTGTTCCATATACCTAGTTTAGCATCCCCAGTGTTACCTGTACTGTAATCTTCTTTCAATGACTGTCACATAAATTTATTGAATTCATTATGTGATATAAATATCATTTTCTAAATATATAAGCCTACATTAAATCAAGGTATTCCATACTTATTTAAAGTATCTATTTTAAACATATCATATCCAATATTTATAGTGTAA
This sequence comes from Alexandromys fortis, assembly GCF_014885135.2. Lineage (NCBI taxonomy): Eukaryota > Metazoa > Chordata > Mammalia > Rodentia > Cricetidae > Alexandromys > Alexandromys fortis. Next base: position 36,580,306 of record NW_026067949.1, read on the forward strand.
AATCAGGTTATTTCTATTTTATTTGAAGATATATAATTAATATTAAAATATCAGGCATGGTGAAAGCATTTCCTTTGTATCTATGTGTGTCTGGTGTATATACTGGTATCTTTGTGCACATGGTGAACATGTCAGAGGTTGACACCTCTTATCTTTCTCAGTCACACTACCTTTTCGATTCTGAGACATAATCTTTCACTGAACTTTGATCTCAATAAAATAGCTAGAATGGCTGGAGCACAATCACAGAGATAGAAAGGGACTCTCTTGGGGATAAAGGAAAAATGTTAATCTGAAGATTCACCTCATACATACTCCCATTAAATATGAAGTATATAATCACCTATACCAATACTTTTTCCAGCAAATATTTTAAGTGAACCCAGGTGTGCCAATAAACATAGGAAATTTCCATTAAAAATGCTTAAAACTCACAGTAGATGAGACAAGAAGGGAGCTGAGAATCCCATTAAGACAAACAACCCAAAAACTCTTGAGCCATTCAGTCCATTTTTTATTTGGAAAGAGAGAAATGTGTGTTTTATACCAAACTCACATATACTCTCCTGAGGATGATTCTTCTCTGAAGGCCAGAAAGCTAAATTAGTCTTAGGTACTTGGAAAAAAGGAATGCAAGATCTTTAGGGTAAACTGATCATTCTTTCTCAGAAATCAGGATTTTTGCATAGACAAAACACCTTTTGTCCACGACCATAGATAACAGGAAAGCAATAGACTCCAGTTCTTTTTATACAACCCCTATACCTGCATAGCAACCTCAGTATTTTTTCTTTATAGATAAACATGATATCTTACAGATAAGAGAGATATATAATTTCTTTACAGATAAGCATAATCTCACAATCAGTGCTACTTTCTTTTACTTAAACACATCCCTGACCTACATCTTTACCCTTTCTTAGTAACTCTACCTGTGCTTATATACTTTACAACTAATATCACTCTTACTTTCTGTAAGGCAGAATTTTTCTCCATGCTATTATCAAAGCAAAACTGCAAGAAGCATTCAGTAAAACAACTTGCAATCAGATGAGTTTTATTATCTGGAAGGTTTTTGTTGTTGTTGTTGTTATTTAAAGATAACTGAGTCAAAGCCACTTAATACACCCAAGAAGTATTTTCTTTGGTAGGTAGCCTCTTATTACTTTTAACACACAGTGCAAAAATACTTATATAAACATAAATACTCAAAGGGATCTAATTTAAACTTCAGTACACGGTCTTGCTTTTATTAATATGTTCAATCAATTATGAGATCTAAGCTAAATAGTGGTTGATTGTCAAGCTTCCCATTAGAAACAAAGGAGTAGCATAAATAGAAATTTTGAATCTTTCCTTTTTCATGAAAACAGTTTTCCATATGATGAGAAAGAAAACAGTAGTAAAATTACAAAAAGACCAATAAACATACAGTTAGCAACATAAATTTGTACTGTGAATACAAACTCACAAAATAAAAAGTATTACACTGGAAATTGACAAAGGATGCTATTTTAGGCTGCTGGCAAATGAATTTTTCTCTGAAGGACTACCACTCACAAAGGAACCCCAATTAGATAAGGCAAACAAATAGTCATAGGGTTATCAGGCTGAAGATGACTCTGACAAGGTAGAAAATGATGTCGTTTTCCCTTTTTTCTTCTAAACTTCTTCTCATATGAAGGCAAGCAGATCATGTTCTCCAGGCAATGGGCAGCTGGAGGAGAAGAGTAGTAGGGTATTTTCAAGAATGATCAGATATCAGATCATACACAGCAAACTCTAAGTCGATTCAAGACAAGATTATTAGCAAAGGAGACTTATTTGTACGTGTGTATATATGGGTGCTTCTTGTGTTTTTATTTCCTTCTTTTAAAATTTAACTTATTTTTTTTTTAAAGAAAACAGGCTATATTTTTCTTTTTCATTTTACATGCCAATCCTAGTTCCCACTCCCTTCTCTCTTCACATTCCCTCCAACTACCTCACCACCTACCTCCCTACCCCACCCCCATCCATTCCTCAGAGAGGGCAAGACACTTGGAGAAGGTCCAAGACCCTCCCTACTATATCTAGCCTGAGAAAGTTAGCCATCCAAAGAGAATGGGATCCCAAAAAGCCAGTATGAGCAGTAGGGATAAATCTTGGTGCCCTTGCCAGTGGCCCTGTAGTTTGCCCCAGCCATACAATTGTCATTCCCATTCTGAGGGACTAGTTTGATCCCATGCTGGTTCTCAGCTGGAGTTGGTGAGCGTCCATTAGCTCAATTAAACTGTTTCAGAGGGTGCTGTAGGAATTCCTACTGCCAGTAGTCTTTAAGTTACCCAAAAACTTGGGTGTGCCCTCTTACACTATATATACCAATATAAAGCACATGTCCAGCTCTCTCTTTTCCAGCTGTGAGATTCGGTTGCTGTTCCCATTCCAGCAGAGGATTGTGATCTGTGAGTCTATTTCTAAATAAATAATTTTTAATTTTTTTTTTAAATCAGAATTTAGAATCACAAATTTTAATGTCACCATTGGTCTTGATATATTAAAATAAAGAGGGATATTGGTGGATCCTGTGGTAGGTTGATTCCCAATTTTCTGAGAAAATGGAATACTGAAACTGGTGTAACCACTTTGGAAAGCTTACCAGTTTCTACATTTAAGCAGTACAACCAGATACCCACAGTGCTAAAAAACACTGGGTGGCTTAGATTTTAAAGCTTCTTTCAAAGAGCAATAAAATAATTCATAGTTTCTATCAAAGACATAATCATTTTATATGTTAGCATTTCAATGTGTTATAATATATCATACCAATATTTGGTTTGTGGGATGTTTTGACGGGACATAAAAGTACTTAAATTGTTAGCTCAAATCTCTAAACTTAAAATCGATAGTTGTGGATTCTATATACTTGTATATAGAAGCTGTCCTCATGTCTAATAACATTAAGATACAGGGTGTAAAATGAAGTGAATAATTTTGTTTATAAACCTGTAAGTCTTCTAAAGGAACATGAATATTAAAATAGTCATGGGGAAAGGAAACAGAAGCATTAGTTGCATCTTCAGGAGCCTTGAGGATGTGTAGAAGGAATGTGAGACAAAAGTGAGAAAGAAATTTTTTTTATTTATCTGAATACTAAACTAATTGCATTCTTCAAAGCAATTACCCACACACAAAATGATTGGGGTAATAAACCCGTATTGAAACTAAACAATATCTGTGTATTTAAAATTTTTCATTAGGATAAAGGTTTAATATTTGCATAGGTTGTCCATAAAAGAAATGTGTGATTGAAAACTTGCCATTTAATTCTAAGTATTCTCCACAAACATATCCAGAATTCAATATAAAACCTTCCTGACAAATTTCAAATATATAGTACTATTCTTAGAACAACTGACTTATCCATAAGTATCAATATAAACAATTATTCCTTCTCTACACACCTCACAATGTTAATATTTCCTAAGGAGAAACACATTATTAAATATATTTTCTCAGCAATATGATTATGATATTTTAGTTTTCTATGTCTGAATTCCTTTGCTAAGGCTGATTAGCACAGTATCACAAACTAGAGGGTACACTGAGTATAATGTATTGCTACACATTTTGAAAGCGACACATTTATACTCATACATTTTTTTGGTCCACCAACGTAATCAGATGTATTTTGGACTGATGTATTTGGATCAGTTCCCAAATGATTCAGAGACCCATGCTTCATTCTATACCCACCTAAATTTGTGTCTTTATTATTCAACCATTAGAGTCCATATATTACAAATAGTGTTGCCCATATATAAATATTCTTGGATACATGGACATAAACTAGAGCATGTTTCATTGATTTAGGTTCACACCATTTTGAGAAAATTGTTCCCTACGAGCTCTTATTAACCCGTTTATATTAGCTATGTTCTGATATGCGGCTTGTTACCTCTTTTCAGTACAGTGCATCCCACTTTTTTCAGGTTTGACTCATGAATCCTGTTTGTCTTCTTTCACACTTCCTATCTCTCCTGGAAGTTCAACTTATCATCTTCTGCCTACCTCTTAGCTGTTCAGCTCTTTATTAAGCCAATCAGAAGGTCGCTTGACAAAGACACATCTTCACAGCGTACAAGAGGATTAGTCCACAACACTCATCCATAATGAAAAAGTCATGATGACTCCTTGTAGAAATGCACGGGCCTCTTTGTAACTAGTAGTCTAATTTTGCTGTCAATCTTTTGTCTTTGACTGACCCATGCATGTGCTTTATTTGTTTCATTTACTATTCTCCATGTGTGCAGATCTCTTGGGTTACTCCTAACGAAGGAACATGTGTGATAGCCGTAAAGAAAAGGATAACAAACCTATATTTCATGACCCTAGAGAAGTTAAGGAACAAAGTGAACCCAAAGAGAAGCATATATAAGTATGCCTGGAAAGGGGACATAGAAAAGATCTCCTGAGAAAATTGGGAGCATGGGTGTGGGGGGGAGAAGGGAGGGCAGTAGAAGAGGAGAAAGGGAAAAAGGGAGGGAGGAGGAGAACTTGAGGAAACAGGATAGCTGATGTGAGGGAAGGACAGAGAGGGAGAGTGAGATTCAAACTCTTACCATCTGCACATAGTGCAGTTGTGGGTTTTAGAATAACTATTGTCTATTGCATGAAGCAGCTACTCTGATGAAAGTGGACCTATGGATTGATCCATGAATATAGACATAATTCAATAAGTGTCATTTTACTACTATCTTTACTTAGGAGAATAAAACTACTATATTTTCCACCAGGTCCTAGGACCTACATAGTCGCAGGTCCTTGATCTCGTTAACAGTACAAGAAATTGTTTCAATCTAATAGAGAATGCATTAAATCCAATCAAATCCCTTAAAAGTTGTATCATTATTTCACCCAATTGGTATATTTTGTGAGCAAATCACTGCTATAACTTACAATGTCTATTGCTGGGTAAGATTAAGGAAAATGACATATTCTAAATGCTTTCTTTCTGGAAACACATCCCAGAATATTCTGCCTCAAAGATTTTGGTATCTTCCTAATCAGATCTGAATTTTCAAAGCCAGCTGACCAATATCACCTGTCACAACAGAGCAATGACTTAGCTTTGGTGGTTTTAATCTTTTGATAACCATAGTTTATCCTAGAACTTCTTATGACCAGATCCTTAAATTCTTATGCAAAATACCACATGATTGGCTCTAATAGACTGTACTTCCCTTAAAAAAGTCACAAGCCAGCCAGGCTCTCACTCTTTGCATAAACTGTCAAAAATCTTATCTTTCAAGTTCATTGCTTTTTAAAGCCCAAAGTTCAAATGCCATCACAATCCTCACAAAAATACCTGGTAAGGTCTATGTCAGCAATATTCCAAGACCTTGGTAAGAATTTCTTTTTTTGAGGGCTGATGAGAAGCCAAGGACAATGGCACAGGGTTTTGATCCTACTTCATGTTCCGGCTTGGTGGGAGCCTAGCCAGTTTGGATGTTCACCTTCCTAGACATGGACAGAGGGGGGAGGACCTTGGACTTTCCACAGGGTGGGGAACCCTGACTGCTCTTTGGATTGGAGAGAGAGGGGGAGAGGAGTGGGGG
>NW_026067949.1:36587160-36735647 GCF_014885135.2 Alexandromys fortis
ATTAGAGTACTACTCAGCAGTAAAAAACAAGGACTTCTTGAAGTTTGCAGGCAAATGGATGGAAATAGAAAACACCATCCTGAGTGAGGTAAGCCAGACCCAAAAAGAGGAACATGGGATGTTCTCACTCATATTTGGTTTCTAGCCATAAATAAAGGACATTGAGCCTATAATCCGGGTTCTTGGATAAGCTAAATAAGAAGGAGAACCCAAAGAAAATCATATAGGCATCCTCCTGAATATTTAATTAGAATTTTTATTGCTTGGGTAAAATATCATAGCCAAAAGCTATTTGGAGAAGAAAGAATTTAATTTTTTTTTCTCGTAGATATCCCATCACTGAGAGATGTCAGGAAAGGAACTGCAGGCAGGAAACTAGAGAGAAGAAATACAGCAAAGAGCATGGAAAATGCCTCTTATTGGCTTCATCCTCATGCATTGCTCAGAGTGCTTTTTCATACAACCTGTATAAAAAACCTAAATAATATTAGATGCATGTATAGATTAAGCTTTAAGATTTGTAGAAAATGTGAAAATGAACATCAAAAGATAAAGTGCCAGAGTAGAATAATACCACTTGAGAATTTTATGAGAACATTCATTTATTTCTGTTCCTATCATTATCATCATGTTAAGTTGCTATCATTTCCAGAGATACGGTGTGTCTGGGGGCAAGGGTCACTATGGACAGTGTCTATAATTTTACAGCAGATTTTTAAAAACTTTTTTTTTATTTTTCAGGATAACTAAAGGTTAAGATATATGGCATAAAAACAAAAGTTCAAGAAATAGAAATTAATTATTCAGTAAGAAAGATGATAAAAAAGGGAAATGTGGTAGAACTAAGAATCAGTCCATATAAAGACTATACCAAGGACTAAGACACCAATGGTTGTATTAAAGGTGAGTTGATTAACTATCCTATTAGAAGTAACTGCATCCGATATCACATTAAAGAGATTATTGAACTTCATAAAGTGGAATTAACTTCGGGTATTCAAGTAAGTTTCAATTTAGCCACTGCTGTAAATGTTAGATCAAATCATGAAGGACAATGCAACATGATCATGCCAATGATTAAAACTACCTAAGGTCCTTTTATGTTAAAATAGGAGAACTTATAGAAATCAGTCACTTCATATCTTAGTTAATAAATCAACTTATAATATCCATCATTATACTGAATAAAGGACACTTGAAAAGTTTTTCTACATGAACTGCAGCAAGACAAAAGGTACCAATTAATTTAATCTCTTTTGCCAGCATATTGCTGGAGACTATAACCAAAACTGTACATGTGTGTGATGTGATGAATGTATACACACATATGTCTGTTTGTATATGTGTGCATACATATTTGTATCTGTGTATCCATATTCCATAAAATCTTTGTGAATAAGGTTTACCTGCATATGTGCATTAAACGTGTAATATGTATAGCTAACATTTCCTATGGTTAATAGTTAATGTTGGAATTCCAATGACATAATTTTTAAACACAGAAAGTTTTGAATGGATGCAACAAGCCCACAAGTTGGTTATTAAGAGCTTTAATATCAGAATCCTAAGGCAGTACAAGATGAAGTAAACTGGGGATATGAACCAACCCATTTCTACCTAACAGAAAGGATAATGAAAAATGTATAACTCAACTTGCCCTTTTCCACCCACAAACTGGCCAAACAATGGTGAATGATGTCTACTAATTCCTATGTGAAATATGTGGTTTTCAGGATGGGAAATTTTGGAAATGGTAATACCTTTTTTTTTTCAGACAAGACTAATTTGTAGAGAATGAAGTCTTTGTATGTTAAAGTCAAGAATTATAAGTGTACAGATGATAAGAAAACTTTAATCTCAGTCCACACTCAAAAGAACAGAAACTATCATTTTCTGAAGCATCTGAAGTTGTGTTTTTTTTTCCTAAATCCATATATAAAATGGTATAAAAGTTGGTAAGATGTTGAAAATGACATGTGGGAAGATTCTTGTGATTCTCTGCTGATGTCTTTAGAATAAATTGACTTGTCGCTCTGTCAGCAAAGCTTGCTTAATGAGTGAAATAGTATTCTATGATTTTAATTTTGAGAATCCAATGAAATATATTAAATCCTATAAAAATGTGTGCTTTATAATTGTTAATGTTGCTACTACAAATGACTGGCCAGAATCAACCCTATAAGAAAGCATGCAGAATTGGCTTTTGACACACATCATGCTGTAGTTCTTTGATAAAAGAGAATTTTTATAGCTTTTTATCTACATAGTTTCCTCAAAGCTACATGTATTTTTCATAGTGTGAATAGTAAAATTATAGATTTTTCTCTTCACTCAAGTAAACACATTTAAAAACCATTGAGTAGAATAACTTTTTTTTAAATGGTGCATTGTTGGAAAGTAACATTCAAATAAGGTACATAAAATGTTTTCTCTGTTTTATTTAAGAATTTTGATTAAACTCTTTAGAATAAGGACATAATGTTCTTTAATTTGGTTGTACAAGAACTCTCTAACCTTCAACAATGAGAACGACAACAAGAATATACAAAGCGTTTCAGTAAGACTATTCAGGATTGTTATAAGTGGTTTTTACTGTACTAAAAGGCCGCTCCTCACAACAAAATATAAATTGTACAATAAATGGAGAGTGAAGAAGGCAGCATTAACTGCCCCCTTTACAAATTTGACCTATACTTCAGGTATTACTGTAATATTATTTTTATTTTAGCATTTTGTCTTCAATAGCAATAAGATGTGCAGGCATGTCTTACACACAGCAATATCTATATAAACCATATATATGAGTATTTTTCCTTACCATGAAGGTTACAGGTGAGTTGGGCCACTTTTGATTTTCATAGGCATAGGGCCTTGTGAATTCCTTACAAATAGATCATGTGGTAACCTGACTCACTCCAAGGCTGGAAAGATGCATATCACATGTTAGCCTGCTTTTCAGATTGCATCCTGATCTGCAGGCTGAGAGTCAGAGACATTTGCCCTTGTGTAGGCTTAGAAATATCAAAACCCACTCCAGTGACACACTTCCTCCAGCACACCTACTTCAATGAGGATAAACTTCCCAGTCCTTCTCAATACTACCATTCCATGATGACGAAATTTAAATATATGAGCATATGGATCTTCACCAGGTGTCGGAGCTGTCTAGTGGGATCTTTGTGCGAGCTCTCACATATGTTCAAGTTTTTATGGGATGCCTGGCCTCATGTGGGATGCCCTAGCACTAGACTCTGAGTGTCATTTCTTCCCAGGGCCCCACCTGAGGATGGACCATGGCTAGTGTTCTCTTTCTCTTTTGGCCTAACACAGTTCCAGAAGCTTAATTCATGGTTATGAGATTTGTGGTACCCTTTGGAATTTTACCCAGCACTTTATATCTTTGTAGAAGAGTGTCAAGTCAAAATTCAGGTATTAGTTGTTACTCTCCTCTAATTGAGGAGTTACCCTTTGTTCAGTGTCACTTGTAGTAGGGGGAAGGTTTATGTGCACAGGCCTGTTCTTTTTTGTTTTCTTCAATGTTTATCTTCATTTTGCTTAACTAAAAGGTATAGTATGGGGCTGCTTGTTTGTTCCCTGCTGCTCAGCCCTGAAATAATCACACAGAAACCATATTATTTGCAATACTCTTTGACCGATAGCTGAAGCATATTTCTGGCTAACTCATATCTTAAATTAACCCATCTCCATTAATCTGTGTATTGCCAAGAAGCTATGGTTTACTGGGTAAAGTCCTGACTTCTGTCTCAGACTGGTTTACATGGCTTCTCCTGACTCCGCCTTCTTTCTCCCAGCATTCACTTTAGTTTTCCCTGCCTACCTCTGTTCTTCCCTGCTATAGACTCAAGCCAAATTTCTTTATTAACCAGTTGTATTCAAAGCATACAGAGGGCAATCCCACATCAAAAAGGAGACACTGTTGCTTATCACTGATTTGGCCTCTGTGCTGGTATCTTCATATCTAGTCATTAGGCTGGCTTTATTTGCCAAGAACAATGACAAGAGAATCCTTTCCAGCTACTATGTGCTCTGTCCATTTTATAATCTTATAAACAACCTAGAAAAGGAAGTAAAAATAGCTTTGTGTTCTTTCCACAGACTGACGGAATAGTTGGTAGGCATTTCTAAAGATTTTCTACAGATACTTACTTATTTTGATATCCCAATATTATTATTTTATATTAAATGACAGGTATTACTCTTAAGAGCCATTTCCATATAAAATTACAAAGTGCATGTCTGAACTTTTGACACAGGCATTTTTAAAACTCAGTGAAATAATTATTGCCATAAAACTCACATGCTCTGGTTCCTTTATTCCTTAGAACTATTAAAAGCTTCCTTTCCTGTTTGTGTGAAAATCTGTTCCTATTATTTGGCTTTGAATTTTTCATACCATTATTTATTTACATAGAGTGCATAGTTTATTTTGCAGAAAGTAATGCCTGTTATGACAGGAGTGATTGAAATACCTAACTTATTTCCGTGTTTGAATTAGTTTAATTTATATTCATATTATTTGTTTTGATTCTGGTCATCACATTTCATTTCTGATAGTTATTGTTATATTTAAAAATGAATAACTTAACACATGTATTAATCAAGACTTTGTGCTTACTTACAAGTTTTTCTGTAAAAATAGACAATATTTTTGAAACATATTTTTTCTTCTTATTCTTACTAAAAGTGTATATGTATATAAGAAAGACAGTAAAAACCAGAGGATCAGGGAGTTTTCTGTGAGATCAAGTCTCTTATTAGCATCAGATGAGACACCTGTAATATCTCAGCAACATGGTCACTGGAGTGGGCTTTGAGGTTTCAAAACCTCACTGTAGTCTGACTGTCTCTCTCTGTCTCTTCACCTATAGATCAGGAGGTAGCTCTCAGTTTCTACCTCACAACCATGATCTGATGAAAATTGATTGAACCTCTACAACTGTAGGAAGCTCCCAATTAAATGCTTTCTTTTACAAGAGCCCCCTTGATCATGGTGTCTCTTCATAGCAAATGCACAATGGCTATGACAACTTACATGCATGCAATAATATTTAATTAAAGAGGATCCCAAGAACTTGATGAAAAGCAAAAAATGGGGATATGATAAAGTTTGCAGGAATGAAAGTGAGGAGAGATATGTTGTGATATCAGTCACCTCAGAAAATACTTCATCTAATACCAAGCTGTTTTAATTACTGTAGCTCTATAATATAGCTTGATGTCAGGGATGGTGATCCTTTCCTTTGTTGTTTAGGAGTCTTGGCTATTCGGGAATTTTTTGTTTTTCTATATAAAGTTGAATATTGTTTTCAAGGTCTGTTAAGAATTGTGTTAGGATTTTGATGGGGGATTGCACTGAATCTATGGATTGCTTTTGCCAGTATTACCATTTTTACTATGTTGATCCTACCTATGCAAGAACATAGGAGCTCTTTCTCTTTTCTGTTACTTTCTCCAATTTCTTTTTCAAAGGCTTTAAGTTTTGTTGAACAGGACTTTCACTTATTTGGTTAGTGCTACCCCAAGTTAATTTATGTTATTTGTGACTATTATGAAGGATGATGTTTCACTGATTTTTTTTCTCAGCTTCCCATTTGTATATAGGAGGGCCACTGATTTTTTGAGTAAATCTTGTATCCTGTCATATTCCTCTGCTGATGGAGGAAAGTCATTGGCTAATAAAGAAACTGCCTTGGCCCATCTTATAGGTTAGAACATAGGTGGGTGAAGTAAACAGAATAGAATTCTGGGAGGAAGAGAAAGTGAGCTCAGACTCAATAGCTCTGCTCTCTGGAGCAGACGCTGTGAAGCTCCAACCCAGGATGATGTAGGCTAGAATCCTCCCGGTAAGTGCACCTTGGGGTGATACACACATTATTAGAAATGGACTAGTCCAGGTGCGAGAATTAACCGAGAAGAGGCTAGTTATAATGGACCAAGCCGTGTTTAAATGAATACAGTTTGTATGTTGTTATTTCGGGTAAAGCTAGCCTTTAGCGGGAGCTGGGTGGCAGAATGCAACCCGTAGCTCCTACAACACTCTGCAGCCCTGATCAGATCACAGAAGAAGCAAGATGTGATTTCCCTGCTGAATAAGGTACTGAGCCACATGGCTAACACAGATAAGGATAATGGGCTAATGTAAGTTATAAGAGTTCATAAGAAGCCTGAGCTAATGGGCAAACCATTATGCACAGAAGTATAAGTAGTCCATACCCTGTATTCAGCAAAGCTAACCCCTTTGATCCTAAGTAAACTTGGCTTGTAGTTTTTTCATATAGATAGATAGATAGATAGATAGATAGATAGATAGATAGATATCAACCCCAAATGAGGAACGAGAGCTCTCCCTACTGTGCTGTGTTTGTATGTGTGGGGACCTCTCAGTTACCTGGCAAAAGAAATAAACCTTGCTTTTGCATTCTGGACTTGACTGAATTCCGTTGGTCTCTCTGGGGGTCTCAACTTAAGCACAACTGTCTTGTCTAAACTCAATGTGTTGGTTTTCGATTAAATTATTATATTTTGTCATGTTTGGTTGCTATCTCTTAATAGGCCATTCTTTTCTAATAATAGACAAAATGTAAGTGGATCTGGAGGCATGGGATGAGAAAAAATGGGTGTAGCAGATGGGAAGGAAACAATAATCAAGATATATCATATGAAAAATAATATATTTTCAATAAAATGATAAATGAAAACAGCAAAATTGAAAACCAATCTTTTAAAAAGTCTTCCCAGGTTAATAATTAAAATAATATGTGTTAAAGTCTTATTTGTGCTTTACCTCACATCAAAGCTCAGACAGTACCAATAGGTTGTCAGAAAAAGCATTACTATTTCTATAATATGAGTAAACTGAGAACTAATACTGTCCATACTTGTTCACTTTCAGTTAGATTAATATACTAATAATGACTCTCAACTTAGTCAGTTATAATCATGCTCATGTTGATCATGATTCTCTTTTGATTACAGTCTCCAGATAGAGCCCCTATCTGGACCATTCAGACTTTAGAGCTGAATCAGAAAATTGAAGGGTAGAAAATGTGCCTGATCCTGTAGGTTCTACATGATAGTAAGGTCTTGGGTCAAAATAATTCATATACAGTCACAGGAAGGATCATAACTCTCATGAAAGTCAGATATGAATGCAGAATGGGAGGAAACTATAGGAAATATTTTAATAATAACACTACCTACTGCGTGTAATCAATAAATTTTGAAGACTTCCCTATTTATTTAGTCTAAAATAATAAGTGAATATTGTTATTCAAAAATTTTTTCAGTTACATTTAAAGAAAAAAAGGAAAACAGGAAAGTTGCAAATTTAATGGTGATACTTTATGAAGTCTGTTTTCCAAATTGACAATACAGTCACATAAAATTAGGTTAATAATGAATTCTGGCTTGAACTTTGTAAATGTCCTTATTGCATGTGAAATACAGATTTATAAAAACTCTAAGCTATGAAAAGAGTCCCTGTCAAATGCATGAATTTTAAGTGAGAGTACAGTTATAGGTCATGTCTCTAGTGTTTTGTAAAAATCTCCTATTTAATATGAATGAAATAATGAGGACAGAAAATAGTCAACTGAGACAAGTATGCAAGGTGTAGATGGAATTTTAGTCATAAAGACTCTCAGGATCTTTCAAATGAATAGCTGCAAATAGAATTATGAATAGCAAGGGTGTAAATAAAGGCTCAAAAGCGTAAGGATTCAGAATCCTAATATAATTTTTTGCATAAGCCTGTAATTAGAACTGCATGGTACATATCTGTTGCTACTTAGTGCCCCTTGGTATACCTTTTGTTGGGTTACTCTTACTATACAAGTTGATGTTGGGATATCCTGAGAAATTTAAATTGCAAATGTAACTAAAAAATTTTAGAATAACAATATTCACTTATTATTTTAAACAAAATAAATAGGGAAGTCTTCAAAATTTGATTATATGCAGTAGGTAGTGTTATTATTAAAATATTTCCTATAGTTTCCTTCCATTATACACCCATATCTAACTTTCTTGAGGGTTATGACCCTTCCCGTGACTGTATATAAATTATTTTGACCCAAGACCTTGCTATCATGTAGAACCTACAGGATCGGGCTCATTTTCTACCTTTCAGTTTCCTGATTCATCTCTAAAATCTGAATTGTCCAGGGGCTCTTACTATAATCAAAAGAGAATCATGATCAACATGTTCATGATTAAGCCTATGTTCTGTTTAACAGCAGCAAGTGCTCTTAAACCCTGACCCATCCATAATTTGCTCCACATTTAGACATGTTTTTTTTTAACAAAAACTGATGCATTTCTAACAAGTTTACTTTATTGTCTTTGTAGAAATACAATATTGTTAACTTCTACTATCTATAGGTACATAGATAATGAGGTTTATAGATAGAGGGATAATAGATAAATAGATATAGATATAAATGATAGATTAGATAGATAGATAGATAGATAGATAGATAGATAGATAGATAGATAGATAGATGATAGATAGATAGATAGATAGATAGATAGATAGATAGATAGATAGATAGATTGATAGATAGATAGATAGATAGATAGATAGATAGATAGATAGAGACACATAGAAAGAGAAAGATACATTCTATGCATTCTGTAACTCTAGAAAACCTTGACTAATATGGTAGCCAATACTGATTTTGAATTCATAAATTCTTGCATCCATAGTGCAAGACTGCAGTTGCACACAGTCACACCCAAACTCATAGTTTTTTTTAATAATACTCCAGGATGTGTATTAAATAAAAGTAAGCCAAAATTTTACCTGTCCTTTTCCCAAATACTATACATTCAGTGCTCTATTATCTGAAAACAAATACTCCACTATAAGTAGACACTATATTAGTTTCAAAATGCACTTCAAAATTAATTAGTAAAATAATGAACAGCTTGCAGAAAAATATTATAATTTAAATAAAAAATGAAGTGTGATATATTAGATCATATCAAAATGAATCTGTTAACCTAACATGTATGTCTCCATTCCCTTGCTAATACTCAGCTAAGTGAAGGCAGTGTAGGATATACTTTCAGATACATTAACAAACCCCAAAAATGCATTACTCATATAAAAGGTGGACAGCATTGCTGGAAATAAAATAATCTTCTTTAGCCAACCCTTGAACAGAGGAAATCACATTTTCAATATACTGAACAGAGGAAATCACATTTTCTATATACTGCATTGCAGCTTTGAATAAAAGAGTATTTTGCAGTCATTCAGCTTTATAATTTTTAATTGACAGCTTTTTATAATGAGAAAATTAATTTAAGATTTTCTGAGAGAATCTATATATTTCACTTTTCTGAAGATAAATTATATGTTTAATTAGGAAAAAAAATTCAGCTTTAAAATTTATTTCAAGGTAGTTGATAAAACAAGTCTTTAACATCATGAAAAATATAGAAAGATATTAAAGAAATATAAAAAGAAAATATCAAAGATCTTTACAAAGCCACCTTTGAGTTAAATATATTTAATACTGTATTATAATTTGACTAATTTCATTCATCGTGACAGTGATGAATTACAATAGGCCCAGCACCTCTATGCGGAATGTTATAAATGCATCACATCCACAAAGTAGTATACTTTCAACTGTAGCTTTAGCTTTATTTGTGCTTTTTATAACACAATTGTTTTGTAAAATTTTTTGTGTCTATTTATGCAATAAATTGAATAAGGCATTTTTGTTGAAATATGCTTCTTATATATAAATTAACATTGTCACTTTTTATTCTTAATCTTAATATGAATTGATACACTTGTTAGTTATATAAGAGATGACTTTATAATGTTACTGAACTAGAATCTTTTAAACTTGTATGTAACCCTTATTATGTCATTATTAGTGCCATTGAGCAATGTATTGTGTATTTTCCATCTTTTTAAGTTGTAATTTGCCTTCATAATTAGTCTACATTTGAATAGCCTTTTGATCACTAGTATTTCTCCTAAATTTAAAATATATATACCTGATAATATAATCCTCCTCATGCTTCCTCAGATTGTATATCTCTGTTTCTATTATTAGATTTTAGTTTGCATTTTTTTCTAAAATATTCTTAGGATATATTGAACTTTAGATGCATTCTTCTGGTAAGTAGACTAGATCTTTGATATATATTATTTTAACGGTATTTCTTTTCCAAAGCATTCAAATTGGAATTTGGTCATTTTTCAGATTCTCTTGTAGAAAATCTGAATACTAGATATATTTTAAAAATTTTGTGTTCTACCATATTTGGAAGAGAGAAATTAGAGAAAAAGCATCCTGAGGATGTTTTGGACCCTACCTGTTAACAGTCAGATGATGAAAACACTGTCAGTAGCTAAATGGCACAGTCTAGTATAGTGAGGCCAAATGTAGATTTCCACATTTTGTTGGCTGAACAAAAGACTTATTACAGTTCACCACCCTAGTTTACTTATATTTGGATTGTGGTTTAATACTGACTTTCAAGGTATGTTTGTCATTAATGCCATTATTATGGAATGTGTACATGATGTCCTTATTTGGACAAGTGCCAAGGCATGTATGTAGAACTGAATAGTTGGAAAAAAAGAATTGAATAGTCGGATATCTTATTCCAATTTTATGTAGTTTCTGAAGATATAACCCAGGTCAACAGGTTTCCATAGAAGGCGACACTGAGCCATCTTGGTAGAAACCCCTGTTAACTTTTTTAATTCAATATTTTGCTAACATTCTAATCTTTCCATGTTTTTTAGCTCTCTTTAATATTCACAAGAACAGAGGGCAATCACACAGGTAAAAGGAAGGCAGAATAGGTCAGAGAAGAACAGTTTTAGGGGAGATGGCTTATTCTAAGAGTTTTCAAAATATCCAAATGAAAGTCTAATCTTTTAAGAACATATATTATGTAAATTTATATATGCACATATATGTATATTGTATTCAAATGAATGAGTATAAGTGTGATTATACTACCAAAGTGATACTGCTCCCTCTTAGTAATCAAGTAATTGTATAGTATACCAAGTGACAAGTGGAAGTTTTCAAAAGACCCCAACAATTGAAGTTATTGTAATTATAAAGAGCCCTTTGATCTTATTTATCCACTAGAAATTGATACTAACACCCTCTTGTTGATAGTAAACCACACATTTTTTTTTACAGTACATGAATACCCAAACTGGTACTTGCCAGAGAGCTCATTCTTTCATCAATAATTTTCAGGAGTACTGGAAGGTACTTTGAAAACTGATGTGGGGCCATGATTTAATGAACATACTCCTTTTTCTATTAATCTACATATGACATTTCTATGCCTTCCATACAATAGGTTTTCTGATTGCCTTAACTGACTTACAGCTGTTTGTAGACCTCTACGATTTTGTCACAAACGTTTATGCTCATTTCAATATCATTAATCAAGCTGCCTTTGAGTAGCTGTGGAATGAAGGAGAATAAGCAATGATAAGCTTTTATAACGCATATACATATTTCACAGGTGCAATATTATTTTATTGGATTCTGGTGTGGAGCTTCTAAACAAAAAAATATTTAAGATCCAGATGTAAGCTTTCATGAATATTGGGAAAAATAATAACTGCCCTTAACTTTGGCATTTAAAGGTTAATGAGCAGTATTTATTACTTGCTTGCAGTTTGAAACATTACTCAAAGTGAATTTGGGTATCTGCCTTCTAGAAGATGTTGAGGTGTTTATCATCCTTAATCAGCAGGATTTTCCTCAGTTCTTTTTACTAAATGTTTATGCCTCCAGTTTCTGTTCATTTCTGGCATATTCATAGGAACCAAATAAGATAAATGTCTTCAGAACCTATAAATTAATCAGTGGAAGAAAAAGTATGTAAAATCATAGCACTCATTTGGAACATTGCATTTAAGCAGCTTATGTCATTTTTTTTTTCACAGCAAATAGCACTGAGGACTGGACATGTTAGGCAACTTAGCTACAGTTACTCTGTAGGTGAAAGAGACTTTCAACCTTTTCTGTCTGTAATTATTCATAATTATTTTTGACATATGGTTATGATATTTTCAGTTAGGAACAACATCATGAGGCTACTTAATCTCCCTAATATGACATTATTTCTACATGATTCTAAAAGCGATATAAATAATTAAGCATGTTAGAATTATAAAATGTATTATATTTTAAGGCACACCTTGTAGCAAGCCGAAGAAAAACTGTTGAATCAGTTGTAAAAAAAATGAAAATCTTGATTTTAGAATGCCTCTTATGCAAATCAATATTACTTATGGATATCCAGAAAACATAAATCAGACTGTGAATTCTGGATCATAAGTGGGCTATATTACATGTATGCATATATGGAAATATAATTTTATGTATAAATTATATACAATAATTTATATGCAGTAAATTATATGTAATGAATCATGTATGTATATGTATGTACATACATACAAGATACACATATTATTATATAAAATGTATATATGATAATATGTTTCTGAATAATTATAAGAAATATTTTAAGAGTAAGAGGTCTGGGTATATTGATGTGGCATAATATCTTCTAGATATGCATTGTATGGTCAGACTTTGGTAATATAATTTAAATATTAATCCTAGTTTATGTATTTGAGAGTTTTGCCTACATTTGTCAGTATCATTTGTTTACTTGGTGCCAGCAGTGGCCAAACAAGGTTCATGTTTCTCTATGACTGGAGTCCATGGGATTGTGAGTCACCATGAGGAATGTTGGGAATTCAAATCAAGCTCTTTATAAACATAGCCAGTGCTAATCACTAATTAGTCATATCTCTAGTTCACTTCAGAATTTGATTTTAATGAATCTGGAATTATCATTGCATTGATTTTTCTCATAAATATAAAAATATAAATTCCCTTGCCATCTATACATTCACTTATTAATTACCTAAGTTCTTGGTTTAGGATTTGGATACCTGTAGAATTATATGCAAATTAAAATTAACTTAGTTATAATGATCTTTGTCACAGTCTCAGCTGGAAATTTTTGCCTTCATGCAATATGTCAGCCAATGAATAATTGCTAAGTTAATTTTTATCATCTGTTCTCAATTGCTGATAATTTCCATCATGTCAAATTTTTGGAAAGCAGATCTTATTAAACCAAATTGATTATGTAAGATAGGGGAAAACTACAACTAGTTATAGAACAAACTTGATAATTTCCCAAGACTCTATCTCTGAACAAATGTAAGACAACCAGAATCTATGTAAGCTTTTATGAAATGATGTGACTATTAATTGATTTCATATATTTATCCCAACCATTTGTAACATCTCTATGAAAAACAGAAGTACAAAATAGTTTTATGAGTTCTTGAATGACAGAAAAAAAGCTTTGAATATGCTACTGTTTTTCACTTAAAAGTATTAATGGCTGGCTGGTTTATAATAGATGACACTGGATAAACAAGTGATGACTTTTGATGGGAGGTGTTGTTACGAAAGACTGAGAGAGTCTCAGTTTCATTCTTTGTCCCCAAAACCATTTAATCCCCGACTTCCAAGATATATTTTTTCTTTGTAGTGTAGTCTGGTCTGAATAGACCTGAGTCGCACCTCCCTTGTGAATGCACACACCTTTTCTAAGATCACAGACACAGACTATTGTGCTTGAAGTGTATGTGGATGTGTGGCATCTGATCTCAGATCCTCATGATTGCATTATGCAGAGTCATCTCTCCAGATCCAGAGGTAATATTTAACTAAAACCTTATAATAGAAAATGCATTTGAGTTCATTAATATTTTTTGATAAAGTTCCTGAATGAGTATAGAAAATGGAAGAGGCTATAAAACAGTAATGTAAAATTTATTCTTGTATGGAAAATATACCATGTAGATATTAATTCAATTTTCTTAAACAAGTTCTTTCAATTCTCAATGATTTTACTCATATTCAGTGACCTTTTGAAGACATTACAAACAAAGGTGAAATTTATAATAATGCGATATAAGCAAGAACTACTTCATTGAATTGAAAGACTATTTGATCTGTTTCATTTCATGATTGAATATCATTTACCCAAAGGTGCATTGAACATGTCAATTATCAAGACAAATGTAAAGTTCTTAAGAGCACATTTTAAGAGTAAAATTTGTGAAAATAAAATCAAAAGACAGGATTTCAAAGAAAGCTCTGCACTGTGACAGGCTCTTTTAAAAAATTTTTTTTTTTTTTTTTGGTCTTGGTTTAGCATGAAAAGGACTGTTTACAAGCTCTGCTGTATTGCATAGCTGCTTAAAGGAGCCCTATCCTTTAATTTACTTTGTTTCTAGTTTCTCAGGCCCTATGTAGAAATTTGTGTCTCTCATTGAGCACCAAAATGTAATTGATGTTGTTATTGTTTTTTTTTTCTTCTCTTTGGGGCCAGCATTCATAAATAAGAATAAGTCTCCATAGTCTCCATGTATTATTAATTATGGAGACTTATTCTTATTTATGAATGCTGAGAGTTAGTTTGGCTCTTTCTAGCCAGCTTTTCTCATCTTAAATTATCCCGTCTATATTTTGTCTCTGGACTTTAACATTTCCTCTGTTCCATACATCATTCTATCCTTTTTACTCCTTGTCTGGATGTGTGGGTGGTTGGCCCTTAGCATCTTCCTCTCCTCCTTTTCTCACTCCTCTTTTCTCTTCTTCTTGTGTTTATATTCACGAATTCCAGTCTCACGTTTCTCCTCTCTTCTACCTAGCTTTTGTCCCATCAGCTCTTTATTAGACCAATCAAGTGTCTTAGTCAAAATAACACACTTTTACAGAGTTATACAAATGCAACATAAAAGAATGCAATACATCAACAACCTTTGTACCATTAAAGAAATATTCCACAGCATAAACAAGTGTAACACATCTTTAACTAATGTTCCAAAATTGGATAATTTCTGTGCATAACTACATTCTGTTTGCAAGAATTTTATTGAACATATTTTTACTATATATCAAGGGTATTAGTCTCTAATTTTTTATTATCTCTTTCTCAGTTTTGGTATTAGAATGATAATAGCTTCATAGAATGATTTTGACATTTGGATCTTTTTGTATATCTGGTAGAATTTTGTACTCAACTAATATGCTTAAGTCCTTTCTATAATACTTTTAATAACCTCATATATTTTAGATCCATTTGGGTTGTTAACTTCGTGGCTTAATTTTTGTGCTTTGACTGAATTTGTATATTAACCCATTTATTTTAGGTTTTCCAGCTTCATAGAATACAGATTTTTAGAGTATTTCCTCTTAATATTTTTTTCAAGTTTTCATGTCTGCTGCTATATTTCCCCACTAAATTATGATTCTACTAATTTGGTTCCTTTCATTTTTATTTACTTCTTTCCTTTAATTCCCCCCCCCTTTTTTCTTTTGGGGAATGCAAACCCTCAGACCCTGAATTTTCTATGACCCTTTTCCTGCTGGAGTTAACAGATTTTTTTTCTGTGCTTGCAGCTGTCCTGGGCACAAGAGCCTCATGAGTTCCTGATGGCAGGGGAGTGGTTTTTGGTGGGTTTGAAGCTGAGAATCCCAGGAGCTGGAACATGGCTATTAGTTAAGGAGAACCCTATTATAAGCTGCTTTGGAACACAATAAAATTGTCATTCTTCTCTCAAGGATGACCCCCCTCTCACCTCTTTCTCGCTCTCTCACTCTCTCTTGCTCTGTGTGTGTGTGTGTGTGTTTCAATCTCCAGCCCCTTGCCCAACTCAGAGACTATCTCAAAGTGTAAAGGGGGGATGCTACAGGTGGAAACCCCAGCGATACTGGGAACTAGGGATCCCAGAGAGATCACCCTCAGGAGTGGTGAGGATGAATTTAAGATAGGTATGTGTCTATGTGTTTTTTCCTCCCCAGACCCTTGTCCAATAGCAGTTCCTTCTTCCTTCCTTTTTTTCTTCCCTTTTTCCTATTTAGTTTGATCAAGGTTCTGTCTGTTTTGCTTATTTTCTCAAAGACCTGAATCTTAGATTTGTTAATTTCTTGGACTGAGCAGGTTATTTTAGAAAGGCATAATTATTTACATATATGCACATGATAATAATTAATGGGAAAAGAGCCAATGGGAGTGAGTATAGGGGTATATCGAAGGGTTTGGAGGAAAGAAATAAAAGGAATAAATTTTGTAACTATATTATAATTTAAAAGTTAAATTTTAAAATGTCAGAAAAATACATCTTGATTTATATCACATGTTACATTGAATATTTTTAACTGGAAAACAACCATTACTTTTGGTGAAAATTGATAGAAGAATATTTAACACAATTTAATTAATAGTTATTTGTTTTCATGCATCGGGGATAGTGTGTGTTAAGATGATTATTTAGAATATTGTAATAAAGCAAACTAAATCAGCCTACAATCCACAATCCTAGAGAACTTAGACAACACCTAGGACAGTAAGAGAGACTTGCATAGATCTAATGTACATTAGAAAATAAAAAAAGACAAGATCTCCTGAGTAAATTGGGAGCATGAGGACTTTGGGGGAGGGTTGAAGTGAGGAGGGGACCGACGGGGAGGGGAGCAGAAAAAAAATGTAGAGCTCAATAAAAATCAACAACAACAAAAAAAAAAAAGAGTGGTTTACAAGTTTTCATTCCCACCAGCAATGGAGGAATTTTCCCCTAATTCCACATCCTCTAGGTGTTTTTGACCTTAGTTTTTCTAACTGGTGTAAGATGATATCTCAGAATTGTTTTGATTTGCTTTTCCCTGATGGCTAAGGATATTGAACATTTCCTTAAGTGTGTTTTGGCCATTTGAGATTCTTCTTTTGAGAATTCCCTGTTTAGTTCTCTTCTCCATTTTTTTTTTTTTAAATTGGGGGATTTAAAATTTTGATGTCTTATTTCTTGAGTTCTTTATATATTTTGGAGATCAATATTCTGACCGATGTGGGGTTGGTGAAGATTTTTTCCCATTCAATCACCTGCCTTTCTGTCTTATTGACTGTGGTCCTTACTTTACAGAAACTTCTCAGTTTTACTTACTTATTGATGCTTTCAGTATCTGTGCTATTGGAATTATATTTAGGAAGTGGTATTCTGTGCCCATACATTGAAGGCTACCTCCCACTTTCTCTTCTATCAGCTTCAGAATGGTCAGATTTACATTGAGATCTTTAGTTCACTTGGACTTGAGCTTTGTGCATGGGCATAGATATGGATCTATTTTTATTCTCCTACAGGTTGACATTCAGTTATGTCAGCTCCATGTGTTGAAGATGCTTCCTTTTTTCCACTGTATAATTTTAACTTCATTCCAAAAATCAGGTGTTCATAGGTGCATGGATTAATATACATTTGTCAACCTGTCTGTTTTTATGCCAATACCAAGCTGTTTTCATTGCTATAGCTCTATAATAGAGCTTGATGTCAGCGATGGTGATGACTCCGAAAGTTCCTTTATTTTACAGGATTGTTTTGGCTATCCCGGGTTTTTTTGCTTTTCCGTAAGAAGTTGATTATTGTTCTTTTAATGTCTGTAAACAATTGTGTTGGAAGTTTGATGGGGATTGCATTGAATATATAGATTGCTTTTGGTAGGTCATTTTTATTATGTTCATCCTGTCTCCCCAAAAGCATGGAAGATCTTTCCATTTTCTGATATCTTCAATTTCTATTTTTTAATGACTTAAATTTCTTGTTGTACAGGTCTTTCACTTGTGTGCTTAGGGTTACTCCAAGATATTGTATGTTATTTGTAGCTATTGTGAAGGGTGATGTTTCTCTTTCAATCATTTTTAAAACTTTTGTAATTTCTGTTCATTCATTATCAGATGTAAAATGAAATACATAAGATTCATTTCCTCTTTTGTGAGATTTTGTACATGAATATATCTTTATTCTCCTGTATTTGAGTTTGCTTATTGTTTTATTTGAAATTGTTATCTTCTTTGTAGGTTTGGCATCTTCTGGTGTATCATTCAATTTTCTAATACAGAAAGCAAGTATACTATATATCATATTCCCACAATGTCATCTTTCTTATGAGAGAAATGGATTCTCTAGGTATAAAACTTTGCCATTAAATGAAATGTTTTGCTTATTTAATTTATTTGTATAATTTTAAGATTATAATAAAATTACAATAATCCCCTTTTTCCCTTCCTAGTCTTTCTATATATACCTACTTATTCTCTTTCAAATTATTGGTCTCAATTTTTATTAATTATTTTTACTTTTATGTGCTAGTACATATACATATAAGCCTAACCACATTAATGCTACCAACTCAGCCTATAAT
Source organism: Alexandromys fortis (assembly GCF_014885135.2). Lineage (NCBI taxonomy): Eukaryota > Metazoa > Chordata > Mammalia > Rodentia > Cricetidae > Alexandromys > Alexandromys fortis. The sequence continues at coordinate 36,605,466 of NW_026067949.1, forward strand.
ATCCCTTCATAATTAATGCTTTTTGAGGAATGAACAGTTTGAGCATAACAGCATATCACAAGTAGCAAATATTTTCTGTATTACCTACAATATTTTGTGAAGTTTGCCATTGATGTTCAGAGAATCTCTGTATAGTTAAGTTGCATTGATTCCACAGCTGAAGAAAATTTTATATAAATAATTTTCATGTGTCCAGAATGTCAATCAGCATAGCACTAAGCTCTCTAGCTTGAAAATCTTAAATGTCACCTTTCATGAACCAATTCATAAACCTTGTAAATAATACACAATTCGTGTTCATGTACAAATGTATGTGTACAGAGTATAACTTCATCATCCCTTTATACTTGGCAATAAATGTGAACTAAGCTCTATTTGATTAGCACCACCTGGTTTGTAACTAGGTCCCCACCTAGACATGACACTTAATTAAGAGAAATGAAGTAGTCATACAGCCAGGTACCTCCAAGAATATGAGTGATGCTGAATATAAAATAGAAAGGCTATCTGAGCTCAAAAGTAACCCAGGGTGTCATGAAACTAGTATATTCAGGACTAAGCAAAACTAAATGGTGTAAAATATATAAACAAGTAACAGGAGTTCTGATTTTATACTACTCCAACCCTCATAATGAACTTGTTTCTATTTGATATCTGATAATGATGGAAGACATGAGTTTTAAGAGAGATAGATGAAGAACTTTAGTATCAATTGTACAAGCACACAAAGTTTATATTATTATAAATCTCTCTTATCTCCATGGGCCCTGGAGAGGGTTTGAAAAATCAACAGACAGATACTGTGATCACCTTTTGACTTCCCAACTAAGAAACCATGAAATGCAGTGATTTTAAACCCAGGGACATCCTTGTTCAAGAATTTCTACCCTGACCATCATGATATTTTGTACAAGTGTAGTCAAGGGAAATGCCAGAAATGAAGAGCAGTCATGTCCTGGCATTTTGAGCACCCAGAACAATATATCAGAGCATGAGTGGCTTGTAGGAGATGGCACCTTCTGAACTAACTTGGCAGGATGCCATGTTATCTTCTATGCTTTCTATTAGTTCTTCCTCAGCTTTCACAGGTAATCAATCATACAGAGAAATGTCTTATGACTGGTTAATAGGGGAATGAAAGGATTAGTTTGCTTCACAATTCAACTGGCTTGCCATATGCATGTGGATAAAAATGGCCTCTTTCTCACAGAGGTTTTCATTTTCATTTATATACCTCAAAGAACAAGGAAAAATATTTCCATGAACATGATTTGAAACAGTGAACTTAATGATTGAAGTCATGTATATAGTAACCATCTTTCCATACAAACCTGCCTTAGTTGTAGAACACATGTTCCATGTGCCCAAATCTTAGTTTTCAAAGGTTTATATTCTAAGGTTTTAGGAGGACACCACGTTCAGTAAGAGGATAGTGTTGAGACAATGAACCAGTCATTCTATAACTCTGTATCAAAAAAATCACCTGTCAAGGAACAGAAATATCTTCCTGACAGAAGTAGTTAACCTTGTTTTTGGAAAAAAGTACAGACTGGGACAATTTTATCTTTCTGATACTGAAGATAAAAATGAACGAGGGCAACAGAATTGCACTGATGAAGTAATAGAGGCACATGATTGTGCCATTTGACACTTTAACCACTCAGGTAGCTACCTTTACACAAACAGAAGCACAAACTACATCATGTGAAAGCACACCCGGGCACTGCAACTAAGGCTCTGCACAACAGTGAATGGGTGAGTCCACCACATGCTGGATTCCGTCAAGGAAAATATTTTTTTCCCAATTCTTAAGCAGGATCTTGGAACTTCCAATGCTTTCTTTTCAGATTCCTAGCTCTGTAACTATGAAAGAATGCCATTTTGTTATTTAAACCACTAAGTTTATGGCAATGTATTGCTGCAATACAACATATCTGCAAAGACACAGATAGGCTAGCTAAAAAGTGAAGAATTCTGTGATGTTAAATAGCTAGGTGACAAATATTATTTGCCATTCTAAGAACAGGTATAAAGATAACAATGTAGAGTTCTGTTATTTTACCCTATGGCTCATATTAAGGTTTGTAACTCAATTGCTTAGGAGAATTCTAAACACAACAAAAGGTAATGTTCTGTATGACATGAGGAAGTCATCGTTCCACTCTTCACTATGCTGAATCATCCTCTTTCCTACACAGTAGGATGTTCATCCTCGATGGACTGCCCAGTGTTCTTTCATACATTTACCTCCACTTAAGCTTCATCTTTTCTGACCTAACCAAAGACTCAGCTTTCATTGTCTCTGGACTTTCATAATTTTCACTATTTGTTTAAGTTAATCCATGCAAAAGTTGGAACTCTGCACCATGAATTACATTTTACAAATAATTAATAACAGATTTTCTGCCACCCCATAATAGTTTTCTCTGTCAACGCAGTGCATTAGATCAAGCTGAAATGAAAATGAATATCAACAGGTTTATTTGAGCAAAGTAAGTGGGCAGGTTCTCCAGTTGCGGAGATCAAGGCCAACAAGGGTGCCTGCTTGAAATAAAGCAGGGAGATGATGGAGGTGGCAGGCAAGGAATGATGATGTGCCCACCACAAACTGGATTTTTGCCCAAGTATGGTCAAAAGTTGAACCTTTTAGGTAGAGACAGGAGTGGCTTTTCCTTTGTGGAGAGAAAGAAGAAAAAGGACCTGGTCTGCTTCCTCTTGTACATAATATTGTGTTTGCCTCCCTTTGTAGCTTATCCCTTGAAAATGTCTGTATCCAGTGCATTTCATGCCCATGACTTTGTCTAGCAGATCCTCTTCAGTGATTTACAGAATCACAAACATGGCCCTTTGCCACTTGTATAGTTGTATTTAATGGTTATGTATTGGTCATATAACTCATAATATGAGCAATATATTGCACAATGGCAGATATTTCTGACCCTTAATCTACAACTTTAATGTGTGTGTTTGTTTTTGCGTATTATAAGTGGATATATTGTTTATCTACTTATAACATTTAATTATAAAAATGTTTTATCTGGAAATTCTGTCCATTTTGTATTGCCTTGGAGAGTTAGGTGATTTCTCTAATGAGACAACCTGAATTATTTTAGCTTTAAAATATAGGATAATCCTCTGCAAGAATTATTGTTTCCTGGTGATTTTTGAAATCACTCATCCAATGGCAATGTATCTGAATACATTCAAATCCCTAAAGACACAATAAAAAACATTTAGCTTGTATATAAAATATAATTTGATCAAATATGTTCATTATACCCATCTAATAATTAACTAGAAATAAAATAATGTTAATGAAGTTACCAAACTGAAGGTTATTCCTATATTTCGGAGATAGATAAAATTAATTGTGCTCTTTATAATGATGAGCAGCATATATTTTCAGAATATTCAAAGATGATGAGATTCTTCCCATTGCTGCCATTAGGACATTATGTTCTCATAGGTATAAAACACAAGCTATTTAACAGATACAGTTGTATCAGGATCTAATATTACTCCCTTAAATTAAAGTTATCCATATTTGATAATCTATATTGATGTATATTTTAAGTACAATAGGATTTATGAGCCATATCCCAGCAAATAACCTGTAAAAATAATCAGTGAAGGACATTTATATATGCTGCCGTTGAGATCATCTTCTATTAGAATGTAAAATGTTACAAAACATCTGAGAGGCAAGACAATGTATTTGTTGAGAATCATTATGAGTTATGATTTAGAAAATTTTTGCAAATAATCAAAATACAAAATGTATTTAAACTATTTCAAACATTACAAGTTATAACTATAGTTTTAAGATATGCATTTGGTACTCAAAATTTGTTAGATGGAAACCATTAAAAACTACCTTACCACCAAAAATAACGATAAAGTGTAAGACTGTCATAATTCATAGTTGGAAAAAAACTAGAAGATGTAAAAAAGTTACATTTTTATTGAACAAAAAACACAAACAGGTCAAAAATTATAAAGTGACCATTGACTTTGAATTAAGACTGACTCTTTTTCTTCCACTTACCAGTGTGAGTAGTTTAAGATATCTTAGGATATTTCCATCTTCCTTTGTGAATCTTAAAAATAGAAGGCAATTTAAAAATGAAGTATATCCAGAATGATTTTTGGTATACAATATTCTATTCTACAGTACGGTAGATATTAAAAGTATACATAGTGATTTAAATTCAATGTATGATTATTGGTAGGTGAATAAAATGCTCTAGGTATTATTTTCAAGGGAACCCACATAACTCTTATTTCATTTCTAAATTCAGTTGGGCAAAGGGAATAGAAACCTAGTCATCCTATGAAAACATCATCTTAGCAATTTCTCTGAAGTCAGGTGGAATGAATCTGCCAAATGAAAGAATGTAAGGCACAGCTGCGGCCCCAAATTGATCTATTTAGTAGAACATATCTGTTTAATCTTTCATGATGGATCATGACACAAAAAACATCTTGACATGAACTGAACTTGACATTTCCCAAATTAATTTCTCATTTTCTTTCCAGAAACAGGAAATGCTGCTAATTTGCAGCATATTCACAGCATACACCAACATTTATGTAATTACATAGCATATGGCAAATGATAAAATGTTCTGTGAAACATTGTACTCCGAATGATCATTAATTCAAAAAGGACTCAACCATTCAGGTTTCATTAAATTTTTATATGTGATTCCTGAGGGGGAAAAAAGTCATGGTTTTGAATATTTTTATAACGTTTTTTTTCTAACACTTTGTGGAGCAGATGCGTTTCTCAAATTTATATCTATATTCACATAAAGTTAACCTGTTATTATTGTTAACAAATATAAAATTAAATAATTAGTAATTTAAAATTCAATGTGCTTTTAGGATTATTTAACTTATTATTTTAAAGGTCGTATTACTAAACAAAAATTACAAGATATGAGGATAAAACCATCAAATTATGCCATATTGGAAGCTACATAGTTATGAATAATATTTAGTTAAATTGGTGCTGGATGAAATGTGAAGCAAAAATCTTTGCATCGTCTTTAAGAAAGAGAATATTTTCAATGTGTGGTTTCAAAGGTTTCTAGGTGGATAGGAAAAAAAATAAAAATATGCAGACATAGAATTAGAAAAAAATGGTAAGAAAATGGTACTGTTTAGGGGGTGTGAAGATATATGCTTGTAAGCCCAGAAGAGAACTCCATTCACGATACTGTGAATTTGAGGGCCATCGTTCGGTACATGGTGAGTTAGAAGACAAAAATAGAGCACATGTGGAATATGAACAAACAGTAAAATAAAAGATGTAATATTTCTTCAATGAGAAATAAGTTAAGATATAAACTTAGGTGTAATTGTGGAGATTTAGAGAATGGCATTAAATTAGATTTTAATAATATTTATTTCCAGATACAAATTTGAGTTTACAAAATGAAAAAGTAACTGTGATAAGTTATTACCAGTCTCAAAGTTTTCTTTCCGATAATATAAAAGTAGCCTTAGCAGGCCAAAAGATATCACTGCATAGCAAGTGTTTCCAAAGAAGATATTTGGGTGCTTGCTTCCTAGACTATGGTGTTCTGGGTCATATTATAATTTCCATATTAGTTTTAAAGGGATAACTGTATTTGCATACATTATGACTGCATAACAATGAAAACAGTTAATAAGGATTCCCTTTAAACACATTCTCTCAAGTGTTTGTCATTTCTTGATTGCTATTATTGATTTTCTTTTTTAAATCTTTAGGGTTACTTGAAAATTTCATACATAGTATTTTGATCAAATTCATTTCCTTCTCTGACTACTCTAAGATTTATCGTCTATTCCGTATCAACCCCTTTTGTGTCCTATTTATTTATTTTTTAAACCCACTGACTCCAGTTTATGTTAGTGTTGCCTCTATACTCTGAAGTGTGTTGTCACCTACTGGTGCTTGGTCAATCCATGAGGGGTCGCATTATTAAAGAAAACTGTCCCTCTTGCTGCATTTATCAGTTACCAATAACTGCTGAAATAGTGTCTGGGGTTTGCGATCAGATAGCTCTTTGTGCCGGAATTTGACGGGCTTCAACATACACAGATACGGTGTTCACACATGGGTAAGTTTGATCGTTACTCTTTCCTTCTGTAGGGTACAAAGCACCTTCCAGCACCATAAAAGGTTGATAGTGGGAATGAAGGTTCTAGGTCAAAGTCAGCATGATTTTGCCATGTTTTATAATTCAAGTATATGGTGGCTTTAGGAATAAGGTCATACAGTCAAGTTCTGGAAGGTATACAAGAACACTGGAAATAACCAATAATGTTTCCCTGGGCCCTATAAAATCCTACTAAACAACTCAAAAAAAAAAAAAAGAAAAGAAAAGAAAAGAAAAGAAAAAAGAAAAAAAACATAAAACAGGTAACAAGTTAATCATTATCTGTACTGTATATTTTATTTGATAGTCATTTTGTCTGGGTGAAACATGTTGTACCCTTTGCTCCTACTTAGCAGGAGACTCCACTTAATCTTTTCTTCTATATTTACGTGTAACTGTATTTTTATTTTTATTTTTCCTGTTTCTACTGCATGTACTGGATTTTTGGGACCCTAGTCTATGTGGGTGCAAAGCTTCTTAGGCCTGGATATAGGGGGGGAGGGCCTTGGACTTCCCACAGGGCAGGGTTCCCTGCCCTCTCTTAAGGAGGGAGGGGGAGGGAGGGGGAGGGAGGAGGGTGAGTCTGGGAACAGGAGAGGAATGGGAGTAGGGGAGGAAGTGTAAATTTTTGAATGGAAAAATAAATACAAAAGTGCATACATTTCAGTTATTTATAAAAATGATATTTTCTCTGGATTTTATATAGCCATAAATCAAATGACTTTTTGAAAATTTAACACATTCACATCTGAAGAGAATAAAAAAACTTAGCAAAATAAAATTTTTTTCTGACACTAAACATAATAGATTTATTGTGTTTAAAAATAAAATTCTTAAGAAATAAAATTCACCAAAGTTAATAAAGACTTGAATTTAGGTTTTATATCCTGTTATATTCCAAGAGAAAAAAAGCATATTGTTAGTCTGATTACACAATACTATATTTATTTCAATCAACTATATGAAGAATTTTCTCTTAAAGTGATCCAAAATTAATTAAAAGTGACAACATTTCCGACTAATATGTAAATATGAGGCGATTCACATTAATTTTTATGTTCCTTAGCAACTTGACTACAGTGAGTATTGAACTTCTGCAGACTTTTACTTAACAGATTTTGTTTTGAATCTTCTTTAAAAATATTGCCTGAAGGCATGCAACTTTAAAGCTTTATTGTAACAAGAGGCATTTAGTGTGCTGAATATGATGCGAGAAAACAAGCTGCTTAGAGGCAAAAATTTTCAAAGACCCTAATTAAAAGAACTCAAAACAGTATTTTAGCATCAAAACTATCAGGGAAACAAATGGTCAGTTTTAAGTTGGAAAATTTCAAATGGACTCTTAACTCTTCTATGTAAATCAAACATTCCTAAGTGCTACTTGTTTACATTAATTATATTATGAAATTATAATATATATTTGCAATAAAATGTAATATTGCATATGTTAGTCTGTTTATTGTACACTGAGTTTGCTTACTATTTCTTTCTTTGCAATACAGGGTTTCTCTGTAGCTTTGCAGCCTGTTATGGAACTAGCTCTTGTAGAGCAGGCTGGCTGAGAACTCAAAGAGATACACCTGCCTCTGCCTTCTGAGTACTGGGATTAGAGGTGTGTCCCCACCACCTGGCTTTTTTTCTTTCTATTGTTCTAGAACACACATAATACTCTAATGTGGACAATAGATTGTACAATGTCTCAGCAGCCCAAGTCTGGTACTAAGACCTACAAGACTCATGTAGAACTACATTGTACCTTGGAAACCTGAAGAAGTACTAACTAATATCTGTAAACAAATGCCACAAAAAAGGAACGATGAGCTTGTCAGAAAGTGAAGGTGAGCAGGCATAGAAGCAAATTTGCTTTCCTCCATATCATTTTATCTCGGCAGCCACCAGAAAATTACAGCCATATTTAGAGTCCATAACTTCCTACTTCAAATAATCTGGTCAAAAAATATTTTATAAGATTTCCTAAAAATTTGAATATTAGTTGACTCCTGATCCAGGCAAGTTGAAACAAAATTAAGCCAACACATGCAGTAATTTTAAAGAAAGGTTATAGGAGAATGGGATCTATGGGCAGGAAGACTGATTGAGTCCATGTAGCTAAGTGAGCTTGAAAACAAGATTTTAAAAGTGTCCCTCTCAAGAGCAACTTTTTGAATGACCCTTATCCAAATTGCCTCAAACTAATTCCCACTCTTAGATGGAACAAAAAGTATGTCAGTCTTCTTTGTAATTAATTACCTCAGATATCAGTAATTTATAACAATAATAATTTGTTATTACTCATAATTCTGTGGGTCACTTGGTATTATTTGTAGTAACAATTGTTTCAAATCCATACATCTACATAAAGCTTGATGAATCTTTGGGATCTATTAGTTCCCATGTAATATAGGAAAAGTTAAACACACTTATTATATATTTATTATATCTGTGTAATATTATTTAACATATATTTCATGATATAATACAAAATGACGAAACAGCTATGTCTACAGTCATTAAGATAGAAAGAGATGTTTTGAATCTTACAGAAGAGTTAACTGGTGAGAGATAGAGTGGAGCCTCAAAATAGAATCAAGAAACATCAAGAATGAAAAAAATGTTACTTTGTATTCTTTGTTTTTACAAGTTCAGCACATTTACAAGATGCTACATGGTGTGTCAGATCATTACAACTTCCTCTCAAGATTGAAATGTATCTTATTTTAGGATGACAATTCAATTTTTCTAAAATTGGTTATTATTATTTCTGTTAAGAAGTACCATAAATGTCTATAAGAACAGTGTTCACAACCATGAGTTAGAGGAATGTTGGTGGAACAGGCTGTTCCTGAAATTTCACCACCATAACTGAGCAAATTAATCCAATATCAGGCTTAAGATTGTCAGGTTTAAGATTATTCTGAACATACAAAGTAGATACAGAATATACATAAAGAAAAACATCCAATAATTTCAATAGCTAAATTTTCTAAGAAATGGCAACCCATTGAAAAGGTGTGTGTGTCTTTCTGTGAGATTCTAGTGAATACTTTTCCTTTTTCCAAGATCCACTTTGATTTCTTGGATAACCTAGTCTACAAAAGAGTAAGGTTAATTGATGACTTTTATTAAACAGGTCAAGAACACTGAAACAAATAAGGGGTAGTGATGGGGGAAGGTCATTGGTTAAGTAATAAAGAAACTGCTTGGCCTCATAGGTTAAAACATAGGTGGGAGGAGTAAACAGGACAGAATGCTGGGAGGAAGAGGAAGTGAGCTCAGAGACGCCATGCTCCCCTCTCCCTGGCAAATGCAATAGCTCTGCTCTCTGAGGCAGATGGCGATGCAGCCAGCCACCAGGTCAGACATGCTGAATCTTTCCTGGTAAGCACACCTGGTGGTGCTACATAGATTATTACAGCCGTGCAGGAGCTGGGCGGGACAAAAAACAGGCCCGCAGCTCCTACTACAGGGTAGTATAATTTTTTTCTAAATTTCTTTCAGCTAGATGCAAAAGTTATAATATAAATTTTAGAAAACATAAACTCTCTGATCATCTTCTCACTAGGGTCCTTAAAGGACAAGATCTTAAACACGGCATCCTCCAAATGCTGTATGTTGTCTAATGAAAGTATCAACAGTCAAAGTTGGGAAACTTTAAGGAAAATAAGCTTTTTAAGGGCTGAGATTAATAAATCTCAAAGGATGGACAACTTTATCATATATTTGGTTCTTTTGGGAAAAAAGAAATTGTGTCTTATTATAACTTTATGTACTATTTTGTTCTCTGATCTCTCCATATATCTTTATTCTGTTTTCTAAAACTCTTAAGGTGTTAAAGGTATATTCCATTTATTTCTTTTCATCAGTCTTGACTTCCTTAACTCCAGCATTACAAGAACTTTTCGCATCCTCTTATTGTTTGCATTCATCACTTTTCATTACTTTGCAGGCAAATAAACCATAAATCCTTAATACTTTCTCTTGTGTTTGTTCTCAAAATCATAATCTTACTACTGACTTCAGTTCAACACTTCTGTGTTTTCAGGTCTTATAATATTTTCATCTAAATATTTGTATATTTTTTCTAATTACAGCTACTAGCTGTAATTTCAGAAACAAAAAAAATTTGACTTATTATATTTCTTTCATAATATATTTTGCTCTTAATTCTTTGTCTCTGTAATTTCTAATAAAGGCTAATCTCAATTTTAAAAGCATTAGAAAGTCTGTATGGATAATAATCCTATGCATTTTCTGTGGTTCACTGAACTGAACTGTTGCTATCTAGTACACTTACTACATAGCCCCAATCTCCCCTTTTCTCACTTCCTCTGGGTTCTGTATTTCTAGTAAATTTCTCATTTGGGATGTCAGTCATTTTTATAGTCATTCTCTGCCCATTTTTACTCACTAAAAGACTAAATTCAAAAAATCTTGATTTTCAGTTGTAGTGCAATATTTGTCAGTGTCAAAAATACAGAGTTAATCTTAAATATGTTGCATCAGAATAAGATTGTATATTTTGTTTAAAAATGCTCTTACCTGGTGCTTGCTTTCTTGTCACAGGAGAAGGAAATGTTACCAAATGATAGGGAATCAGCTTCTTTCTCATAATATATGTAAGTTTCTTATTTTTAATATTGTAATTAAGATATAAAAATCATATCATATCTAAGCCACATATGTTTTAGTCACTTATATGATGTTTTTATAGATAGCAAAAAATACTTTTTCTAATCAACATACATATATAGAACTAGAATAATATACATTTTATCTTTATTCTAGTGACACAAAAAGATCAGACTATTTCTAGTAAATAATGTCTCATTTTCACTTGCTTCTTTCTAAACAATAGATTTAAAAAACTCACCCAGTGGTTGAATAATTTTCTTTTATATTCCTCTGTGTCAATATTGATATTTGCTCTAGACATATAACATTATTTGTTCTTCAAAAGCATATTTATTGATGATTATTCTTCAATTTGTATAGAGTTTAAATGTTTACTTTTAGTTTTCTTTGGTTTCAAGTACAAATACTGTATTTAAATCATTTCCTTCCTTTGTCTTGCCCTTAAACTACTCTCATGTCCCTCTACCCAAGTCTTTCTCAAATTCATGACCTCTAAGACTTTAAATATTATTATTACACTCACAAAGTGTATGTGTGTATATATATATATATATATATATATATATGTACATATATCTTAATCACTCAAACCAACTGAGTTCATTTAGTATTTTTCATGTATAGAAATGTTTGGGACCAACTGTTTGGGAGAAAATGACATTTCTGGGGTTTTGCTCATGGGAAAGACTGATTGTCCCTCTCCCAGCACTCATTATTGATGTGTGTAGCTATCATACAGCATCAATCAAGTGTCTTTCTTAATTTTTAAATTTTGTATCCAATAAAAATTTGGAATATGTACATATGGGGTTAAATTATTGCTGTCAAGCCAAAAATTTATAAATGCTAAGTATAAATACCTATGAAAAACAAAATTCGTACCCTTGCATTTCTTTAAGAAAATGCAAGAAATCTTTTATGCACATATTTGTGATGACTGACTACTCAGTAGTATTATTTTAATTTTAAAGTAGACTAATAGGAGTTGACTGATGGTTGCTTGTGCACATTCTTAAGTGATAATAAGTGCAGAATTACTTACTGGTGGAGGCTTATGTCATAAGATGACTGTCTAAATGATGAATATATAATGAAATTAAACAGAATTGAGACAGATGGTTTTAGCTTTTGATAAATGTGCATATTCTTATAATCAGATAATAAGTCTGTTGCTTGGAAGATCAATTGGGATATAATAACTTGAAAAAGTAAGCCATTTCATTGCTTGGCATTTATGAGACAGAAAAAAAAACAAATTCTATTGTAATTTGTTTAAAACATTACTTATTCTCATTTTAAGCCAATGATTAAAAATGGAAAAGCTGGCCTTGTCATTTTGTCGTTTACTGTATAGTTTTTAAAGAATCATTTGCAAATGAAATTTAGTAGATTCATGATCTTTTATCATTAAGGGCACAGAAATAAAACAATATGTGAACTGTTTTAAATATCAAATATGTAGGTATTAAAAATGAGAACAAAACTTATCTAGTACTCGTTATAAACATGAATGAAGTAAAGATGTGTCAGCATGATTGTTTACTATTTATATAATAAATTTTAAAATGCATATTTAAAATTATAGTTAGAAAATATTTTAACACACTGTATTTAAAACTAAATGAAAATTAGTTTAGATATATTTTAGGAAAATTGTTTTGTTATTGGCTAAAATTTGATTAAGACCTTTAGTCTTAATTAATGTTCTTTACGAGAAATATTATTATTAGAAACTTGAAAGAATAACCCTAATAATTAAACACTATTTGCATATTTTAAACATTACTTACTATAAAAACTCTATCATTGGGAAAATTACAGTAAGTAATAAGAGTAAAAGTTAATTACCAACTCCTTTTTTTGTACTATTAGTGATATGAAGACAAAAATATTTTAAATCAATATTTGCTTTCTGAAATATGTTATTATATTTACATAATTAAGAAAGTGATTTCCTTTGGTAACTACTGCACAGAGAAATTACTTCAGAGATACAATTGGACAGTCCTGTAGTATAAAGATATTGCAGTGCATCCTATTTTCTCAAGTGTGTAGCTTTATTTTTGTCATGAATTTTAAGTCAACACAATACACGCATGACTAATGACTTAAATTTTCTTCTCAAACTATTAGAATAAGACTGATGTTGAATTGTGATCATAAGCAGGAAATGTAATTCACTTAAGAAAACAAAATGCCCTCCACTCAACGAATGATAGAGCGTGAGGCCCGATGCTCCTGCCTGTCCTTCAGTGCGCTTATTTCCACTTAATGTAACACAATGGAACAGAGAAGGCATTTTCATTGTTTATTTTTTTAAAAGATTTTTGTCACACATGGCAATTTGTATCCAGTTGTAATTAAAATGTCATTAAGGATCCATTTTTCAGCTACAAAACGCTTTACACTAAGGATCTCATTTACAAACTTTCACTATATGCATAGATGAAATTGTATAGTAGGTATAACTGCATTCAAGTGAAAAACGATGATGAATTCATTGTTCAATTGCTTATAATAGAAGACTTCAGTTTGTAATCTAATTATATGGTATCTTTTATTCTTTTTTTCTGGATTTTTTTTTACACCAGGGATTTATCTGTCCAATATCTCTGAAGATTTGTAAAATAAAATGATTATAAATAATTAATCCATTGAGGATGCCTGAACTGAACAAAGTATGTAGACGAGCACTTGTAAATGCTTAGGGTAAGACTCACAAACATTATAATCACCAGCCTATCTTCTCTCCTCTCCTGATGCCCGTCTTCTCTTTCCTGTCCCATCTATTTATATCTCTTTCCTCTAACTTTTCCTGTTTATTTCTCAAGAGTAGCTCATAATACCACCTCACAAGAATGAATATATTAGCCACTACTAGGTCACAATGCACAGTAGAATTAAACACATTTTATTTTATAAGATTTTGTTTTATTTATTTATTTATTTATTTATTTATTTATTTATTNGTATCTCTGTAGCTTTGGAACCTGTCCTGGAGCTAGATCTTGGAGACCCTTGAACTCACAGAGATCCATCTGCCTCTGCCTTTTGAATGCTGTGATTAAAGGCATGTGCCACAACTGCCCAGCCCAGCTTCACATTTGACTTAAATAAATTAATTACTAAATCTTTCTAAATTTAAATGGCTTATTATAATATTTTCCTGAGCATAATGTAGTATCTTTCTCTCATGATGATCACTTCATATACACTGTATCTATTTCTTCATCATTTAGCTCTTGCTATCATAAACTTAGTGAAATAAACAACAGCAATACATTCTTGCCCTGTTTTTTTTGTTTTTTGTTTTTTTTTTTTTTTTTGTTTTTTACAGAAGGTAAATCCTCAAAATCAAGTAGCATGGTAATTATCCCTCTGAAGCCTCCTCTTGTCTGTCATCTGAGGATATGAGGTTTACTTGGCAGATGGGAGCATAACCATTATCTCTGATTTTCCTACATATGGCTCCCTTCCTTTTAGGCATACATCCTCCCTCAAGGACATAGTGGTACAAAAGTGGGACTTTCCTATTATGATATGACTTCATATTAAGCAAGTGCATATGAAATGTTTTCAGTTTCAAATAGAGTTCTACTGACAGTTGGTAAAGATTGGGGTGTCTAACTTTCTTGTGTAACATAATTGACATAATAGCTAATAAACTATGTATAAGAAAAATAAAAAAGTGAAGTCACTGAGAACATGAATTATAGAAAATGCAATGCAACAACACAGATGTGATTTTTATTTCATGTAAGGTTAAATAAAAGTTGTTATTGGAGACGCCAAGAGGAGCCGTGACATATACTGGTAGAGCAGAAATTCATTCTTCAAATACTCAAAATCTTCTTTTGTGTAATGATAGATTTTCTGTGTCATTAAATTAAGATTATTGTGCTTTGGGATGTGTTTGTGAATGTGTGTGTGTGTGCGCGTGTGTGTGTGTGTGCGAAATAAGATAAACACTGTTAGTTTTACTTCTTCTCCTCCTCCCTTCCTTTCCATACCCAGTGAGAGAAGGGCAGTTTACAAATCAGAAGAAATAAGTATGGTGAAACAAAGCCCTTATAATTCTGTCCATAAGGCAGAATTATATGCTATCTTCATGGTGCTAAGCAATTTTAAACAACCACTTACTATAGTCAGTGATTCACAATATGCAGAAAGAGCTGTTTTGCATATTGAAACCACTGAATTTATACCAGGTAATTCACAATTGACTTTATTATTCATACACGTTCAAAATATAATTAGGAATATTCATCTTCCCCATATATATAACACACATCTGATCCCATACAGGTCTGCCAGGTCCTCTAGCACAAGGTAACTCAGAAATTGATTGATTGCTGACTGGAAGTGTGTTGAAGGCCTTATAATTCCATAAGAAACATTATGTCAAAAGCAACGGTTTAAAGACAGAGTTTTCTGTTACATGGCAACAAGCTACTTTCTTTTTCTATAACCAAACACTGCTACCTACAAAGATTAACCCAAATGGTACTCACAAGAATGAAATCAGGCAGATGCATGTGTTTTACTTTGCAGAATTTGGAAAATTAAAATATTTACACCACACCATTGTCACTTATTCAGGTTTTCAGTGGCCAACTGATTTAAACTCAGAAAAGGCTGATTTAGTAATGACACATTTATTAGGAGTTATGGCCATTATGGGTATATATGCACAAATAAAGACAAATAATAGTCCAGCATATGTCTCTAAGGAAATGAAAGAGCTTTTGCTTATTATAATATAAAGCATATTACACAATCCTACAGATCAAGCAGTTGTTGAAAGATCAAATTGAACTGTGGATATATCAAACAAACAGAAAGGGGTGGAAAATACTCCCAAAAATATATTTCACAATGCTTTATTAACCTTGAATTTTCTTAACACTAATGAGAAGGGTCCTACAACAGTAGAGAGACATTAGATAACAGAAAAATATTTTGAATTAAATCTGTCAGTATATTTCAAGGATGTGTTAACCTCACAATGGAAGCCTAGAGATGTGCTATGTTGGGGAAAAGGTTTTTCTTTTGTTTCCACAGGAGAACAAAAACTATGGATAATATCAAAATTAATGAAGATTAGCTTTGAAAATGAGAAATCCCTTGAGAAAGAGAAATGACAGTTCATTCACAATGGTGACAACCATACAGGTGTAAGGAAACCATATAGGGTTGGGGCAAGGTTTTGCTCTTTCCTTTACAGGAATATACACATCTTCAAAAATTCAAGAGACTATGGGTGTGTGGATGCTGACAGAAAAAAATAACTATTCCATAAGGATCATCAAGAAATAAATAAAAAAAAATAAAAAAAGAAAAATGAATATGTCCATTAAGGAAAGGTGATCAAAATATTTTATATATCTACATATCTACATATATATATATATATTTACACACCATGAATATATAGAGATGGCTTTGGAGTTGCACAATAGCTCTGTCCTTCTCTAAATCCAAGCATGTTGTAAGAAAAATTCAGAGTTACTGTCTCATGTCAAGATCCGTCTGGTATGGGACAGAAAAAAAGAAAGAATTTAAAAAAAAAAATTTACTGTCCTTCATACCAATTTTTTGTCTCTATCATACCTTTCATTTAATATATATGACTGTATAAATAATGTTTCAGTTTTCCACAATGAATAATGAATTTTCCTGCAATAATCTTTGAAGTTTCCAGGAAGAAGGCAGGGCACCACAACAACAGCTCCACCTGGTTGATATTACATCATGAGGTTGATGCCCTGTTTTGGGTACCAGCTGTTTGTTTCTTTTGCCTGATTCTAATGTGATAGTTTTTGTTATATCATGTATAGTACAGTATAGTATAGTATACTAAAGTATAGTATTACCTATTAGTACCCTATTTGTTTTCAAAAGCTAGGAGGAGTAGAAGACGAGAAATGTGTAACCAGAATATATTATTATATGACAAAAGGTATCTACTTTCAATAAAAGGAAAAATAACAAAATTTTAATTAATTTAAAAGAATATTTAAACTTTGAGAGATTCTTACAAGTATAAAATGAAATATGATCATTTCTTTACTCTATTTTCCATCCTCCACTTCCTTCATGGATCCACAGCTGTGACCCTGACATCAATTTCACATCTTTTTCTTGAAAGAGTGCACTAAGTACATTTAGTACTGTCTGTATTGTGCACATTAATGTTGGGCGTTCACTGAAATGTGGGAAACATTCAGTAGTTCACCCTCCTCAAAAAAGCTGCATCTCCTTCCTCTAGCAGCTGTAAAATACCAGTAGTTCTTAATTAGGCCTGGAATCTCTTAAGCCCCGGCACTAACCATACTGGAATTTCAGTTGGCTGCCTCCTGTGCACCTTTTCTGGAGTAACCACAGTTGCCTGAAGTTCATGAACATAGTAGTCATGTCCTGTTCTGAACACTATGTTTTATAGCTTATACTTTGGACTTTTTTTGAGAACAGTCACAGAGAAGAAACAATAATTGTATGATTCTTCTTTTTTGCTAAGTAACATTTTGTTTTTCTTGTCTAAATGTTCTTTATAAAGTATATGCCTGTTTTAAACTGGCTATTACTGCAGAATTTGGGGATTATGTTTTGTTTTAAATTTGAGTTTCTGCATGTTCTCTGCAACAATTTTTATGAAAATGGGCTAAGCATCTACTTTGACTTCAGGTACCTATAATTTTTAGTCAAATCAAAAAACACATTCCCCAAGATTCTAATATCATCCATAATTGTCATTCTTGGACAACACCACTGACACAAAGTTTTAGCAAAATCCTTACTTTGAGACATTGACCAGGGAAGGTTTGGAATGCTTGGCCTAGCCCAAGAATAAGAAAGAATAGATATATAATTTTACCTGCCGCTCTTGCCACTAGATCTGCTTTCCTGGATTTTATAGATGCTGGGCTTTTAAAAGGATGACAAATTTGGTTAGGAATCTCTGTCTTCAGTATGCATTGTTTATAGGTAGAAATAATGAACTCTAGAAATATCACTGTCCACCCAAAGGCATACCCTTTTTCTCTTGTGAACATTTTAATGTTTAGCTCTTCTTTGAGTTCTTCCATGAGTAGCTATATAGGCCAGTTAATGTACCGATCTACCTAATATTGTCGTAGGTTGTTTATTCTTTGTTCTCACAAGAGAAAAGTATTATATTATGCTATTTCTCTTTCCATGACACTCAGGATGATTCCATTTATTTTCTGTCTCAAAGGCTTACAACTAGAGTTTGAGAGTTGGTTACTGTTGAATTACTCCCATAATTTCCAGATCTGTGGATACCCAGAATGATTCTTCAGTATGGGTCTAATTCATTTTTCATTTTTATTGTATTCTGAGAGCTATAATAAATAGCAACCCAGTGCCCCATTCGGTATTTAATTTCTAATAGACTTTGCTTTCCACTCAAACTTATCACATTAAGATATTCTTCCCTTTGTGACATGGATAGGTTCTTTCTGGCCATGAAGCTCATTTTTATTGTTGTAGTTCTTACCATCCACAGCAAAGTCAACACAAATGTTTACAACCTACTAACAAACTCATATTATGCATGCTGCTGTCATTGACTCCAATAGATGACTTCACATCTCACAAAGTGCTAATGTAATTAAATAATTAAATTAATTGTATTATTAATAATTAAAATCTAATTAAATTCAATTAAATAGTGGAGTATAGATATAAACAGAAAGGGATCTTAAATGGCCAAGAAACACATAAAGAGTGTGAAACAACCTTAGATATCAGGAAAATACAAATCAAAATGACTGAGATTCCAGCTTACACCTGTCAGTATGGTTAACATCTGAAATACAAGTTTATGCTGGCAAGGATGTGGATCAAGGGGAACACCCCTCCACTGATGGTGCAAGCATAAATCTTGTAAATCTACTGTAGAAGTCAATATAGCAGTTTTTCAAAAAAAACTGGGCATTGTTCTAACTAAAGACTTAGCTTTATCTCTTCTTATCTACACACAAAAGACATAGCACAAGGACAGTTTCTTAACTATATTTGTACCAACTATATTCACAATAACCAGAAACTTGAAAAAAAAACCTAGATGTCCCTTAATCAAAGAATGTATAAAGAAAATGTGGCAATTTACACTTCCAGCATTTTAAGATAATAGTCAAAAATTTAAATTGTCTAGAGATTTATTTTTTAAATTTAACCCAAAGGATCAAAGGATAAATCTACAGATGTAAGTTTTTAAGTGAATAATGTTAGGAAAGGAAGAGTTCTATCTTATAGCAGATTGGAATCTGCCTAAAATCTGTCAAAGCGGGAGAACAGAAAACTCTATTGGTAAGATGACATAAAACATCATATTATCTAAATGCAAAACTTAAAGTAGGTCAGGTTACTACATTTATTTTTCACATATTGACCTTTGTCCACATCTTCTATAATAATATTAAATAATTTAGAAATTGAAGCCTTGTCTGAATGTTGTATGGTTCTGTAAGTGAATAATAGTAAAATCACACAGAATGATAACATTAAGTAATAAACCCATTCCAAAGTCACTGCAAAATTGTCAACCAACCAATAACTGTTACTCATAAAATGAATGTGCATTAAGCCATATAATGTTTTCTAATTTTAAAATCTAGTTTCATGTTACTAATCATTTATATGATGTTTTTGGGAAACTGGTAGTGTTTTACTTAGATATAAAACAATATTATTGTGGGAATAAAAGATATTGGGAGGATTGTTTAAATCTAATGTAACAGCCACACAGATAATTCTATAGCCTATGTAAAAACACCATAGCTTTATGTTCTTTCTGTTTTGTATTTGAAAGTCTTCAAAACTACAAAACAGAGATGCTGACTTACAATAGTCACAGTCTATGTGAACCCGACACCTTAAAAGAAAGAAAATCATTCAGTTACATGTTTTGTTATCACCATCCCATTTTTTAACAGTACAAAGATCACAGTGGAATAGCTCTTTACCTACTTGCCAGTTTGAATAAAGATGTAATAAAATGAGAGCCAAAGGAATAAGAAAAATCTCACATGTATCTTAAATGTTCTTATTGCAGTGTAGAAAGACAATATTCTGATTGCTCTTAAATGCCTCCTTTATGTTATCTGAGCATTCCTCTGTGCACACTCGAGCTCTCCAGCACCTTCAAAATGAGGCAATAGAAAAGAGACTTAATAAACCAATATCTGAATAATTTAGGCAGCACTAAGGAGACCTGGGAATTACGAATACAGAGAAAAGAGCTTTCAATGTGAGCGCTATTAATAAGGCAATCAGGAACACATGTTCTGAAGTCAAGTTCTATTGCCTGTGCTCTATTGAATGAAGGACACTAGTAACTGCTTTTCCAATGCATTTATTCACAAATGCCTGAAATCTGGAAGCTCCCTTGCCTTCCCCTGCCCTTTTCCAAGGAAAAGATCAGTGTTTGGACAATGGAAAGTGGCTGGTCCTACGTGCAGTTCATTTATTCATGTATCATAATAGCACCATTCTTCATTAGCATTCATTGGCTTTACACAGGTACTTAGATTTGAAAAGTTTTATAATATTATAAATATTATATTATATTGTGTGTGTTTCTGTCCATGTGCATGTGTGCACATGTGCACTTGTGTGTGTGTGCAAGAGAGCAAGAGAGACAGAGATAGAGACAGAGAAAGACAGAGTTTGTGAGCACTTTTGGGTGCAGATAACCATAGAGGCCAGAAGAGGGCATTGGGTTCTTGATGCCAGAGTTCCAAGCTGTTGTGATTGGCAAAATATGGGTGATAGAATATGAACTTGGTTCTCAAACAAGCAGAAAGTTCTCTTAACACCTAAGCTATTCTACAAAATGTGAAGCAATATTTTAAAGCTACCGAAATTCATACAGGTTCACCACTTATAATTTCCCAGGAAAGAACAAAGCATTTACATACACTGAATTTGGAACTTGTGGAAAGTGGTAGAATTCTTGTAGCAAATACAATAAGCTGAAATAAATTTATGAGACAAGTAAAGAATGCAATATGTTTATTATCATATCTCTGTTTTATTTTTGTACTATTTTTTATTTTTGAAATTAAATTGCATAATATTATTTTGTACCTTTACTTTTCTCCTTCCTACCCCACTCATGCACTACCATTGTTTTCTCAAAACTACATGGCCTCTTTTTTAATTTTTGTTACATATATGTATGTATTTATGTTTGTGTAAGTATTGCTAAATATGCAAGTACAACTTGGTTTTACTTTTTCAAAAAGGAAAAATGCTAATACCCTCAAATAAAAGTTAAAGCTTAAGTTTTACTCATTTGAAATTCTTCAAAGAAATTAAATTAAAATCAAATTGCAGCAACAACATGGCATAAGAAGCCAGCTTTAATAACTAAAGGCAGAATCAAGATTTTTTCGAATTTTGGATTTCTTTTTATTCACTAAGAATATGCTGGGAGGGGAGACCTATTTTCTTACGCTATTGAGAGAAATATAAGCAACAAACATAAAAATAAGGGAAGTTTCTTGTCTACTACCTTCTTTGCTTGGGAGTGTTTAAAGTTGTAGAACCTTCAATTAAATAAAGGGATATACAGTATCCCATAGTTTTCTTTTTGTATGTATGTATGCATGTATATATTCTGCATGTAGTGTTTATACTTGTGTGTAAGGGTGAAGGTGTTCACTGGTTCACTTTTATAGCGAAGATGACTTTGCACTCACCTTATTCCACCTTAAAATAGCATCTCACAGAAGCTGAAACCCAAAACTCTGTGTTGTGGTTGGAGTGGCTGGGTTGTGAGCTTCTGGGATCGTTCTTGCAACACTGGTGTTACAACTACACACAGACTTGTTTGAAGATTCAACTCAGATACACAGCAAACATTCTTACTGATAAGCCATCTGCCTCAAAACCAATTTCTTGTTTTTTCTCTTGTTTACCAGCTACTTTTTATTTGATTTTTAAAGTAGTTCAGCTAATTGATCTAAATAATCATCTCTCATGAAGAAACACTTTCATATATTCTTTCAAATGGCTGAAGAGTTGAAGACAATGCCCTCCTTGCTGTTACCCTGGGCTAATCAATCACTTGCATTTTCTCTTTGGTGGTTGTTTTCATTGTATTATTCTAAGGCATTGGAATACTCTATTCTAATATTCTTATTTTAATAACCAGTTTTGAGAACATTTCAGTTTCTTAAAAGTACATTTGTTTTCTATTTCATTGAAAAAATATTCTTTCCTTTCTGACCCTTTAAATTTATTAAATATATTTCAGTTTAGAAAGAACAGATAAGGCCAATAAATTTATTTATAAATGAAATGATTGCATTTGTACGGATTAATGCCTATAATAATGTTATTTTGATTTTTCTGTAGTTTTTAATGATCAATTTCGTTATTTGACAATTGCATGAATGTAGACAATGGTTTCTGATTTCTCTCAGCATGTTCTTTTATTTCCCTCCCATTCCCATAGGTATCACTGTATATGTTATCATTGCCCACCCCATCACCATTAGTTCTTTTTACAGATACATGTTTTACTTGTTTTTTGATCCATCTAATATAATCTTCACTATCAATGTCACTGTTAAATTGCAAATATCTATTGGAACCTGGTGGGGTCAACAATGGTTGTACAACTTAAGACAAGGAAAACTTCTCTCTGAATCTATCCATGGGAAATTTTCAGCAATAAGCAAAGACCCCTTGAATTATCTTCTAACATTGTCTGTTTATTGATGCAGCTATTCCTTTACAGATACAGTTCAGTCATCTGTTATTGTGGACAGCTTGTAATTGAAATATTTATTGTCCAGACACTAGCATGGCAGGCCTTCTCACTATTTTATGGCTCTAACTATTTTTCCACCACTTCTTCTAGAATATCTCCTGGACCTTTGAGAATATATATGGGTTCAATAGGGTTAATTAAGCATTCAGGTGTGGCTTGTTCTCAGGACCTTGTTCTGCCAAAGTCTCTGTGCCCATCAAATTTTCAAGGAAGTAATGCTTCTCTGATTAAGACTAAGAGTGGGAATTGGCTTTTGGTGTAAACATACATATTTTGGTCCAACATTGTCAGTTTAGTTAAGCATCAAATTAAATTTTACTCTATTTCCTATTGCTCAACCTGCTTTAGGTTTTACAGTGGATTTACAGTATTTTATATGGTTACCTTCCTGTGTGGTGGACCTCAAATATAGCTAAGTGACATGCATTGCAGTAATGCATTGATGCACAAGTGAGTGTATCTTCTACGACTGGTTGGCACTATAGTTGTAGGCTTCACGGCTGGATAAGAAGTTAATGCCTTTTTTTTTTCTTCTGAAGTCTCCAGAATTGTATGTCTGGCCCCGTGAAAGCTAAGCACAAGTACAGAGGATGCCATCTTAGATTCAGTCAGATTTCTGTTTGTCATGAAACACTGTTATGTCCAATGTTTTCAACAATAGATTCTTAGTACCTTAGTCTCATTAATAATTTTAGGAAAAAAAAGTTCTTGTATTGTTTAGAAGATCTCAAATATCCTGATAAGCAACAAGTAAGCAGAAGCTAATGAATGCTTGACAATGAAAGTTTTGCTTAATAAACTATAAATTCAAAAGAAACTTTTTATTGCCAGGCAAGTACTCTGTCTCTCTCTGACCCTGTCTTCATCCCATACCTTTCTCTGTGTCTGTAAATGTTTCTGCCTCCACCTTTCATATCTCTTTTTAGGTTATAAGATTGCAGTTACTTTTAATTTTTCTTAGAATCTTGGTTTTCTTGTTACTACTAGTATTTATAGTGTTTATTGTGATACATATATTATAAATAGTAGATTCATGTACTATATATAAATATATAGTAATATTACAGAATTATCAAATCATCAATATCAGATTAAATAATGGGGCAAAAGTAATTTCTATATTTTCCTATACCTTCCTTCTCTCTGTAACTGATAAATATGTTTTTAAAAGATCTATATTTGACAGGTATCTTATAATGAAATAATATTTTACTATTGAATGTTAGCAATATATTAGAAATGTGTATATATTTTAATTAATAATTATTTTCTTTATGGCTTCTAGAATCCCTGATTTATACTATACATTTCAGTATTTAAGATACTATATATACTACATATACATATATTTCAGGTATATAGTTATATGTGTGTATGTGTTTGTGCTTGTATGTATGTGTGTCAGATTTTATGAGTATTATACTTGCAACTTAAGCTTTAAATTGTCCAAAAATATCTATGTTGTATTTTCTTTCCAAACATTTTAAACTATTTTTTCCTGAGTACAAAAGCCACCTCATTAGGGAACAGTTTAACAATGTTAACACTTTGAAAATTTGATCAAAGTGCTAGTGTAGCAGGACAACAAACTGCATCTCAATCTTTGCCTCAAGATGTAGCCTTTAGCCTGAAATCTGTGCATACCCTGGTTGGCTCACATTGAGCCATTGCCCTCTGGACTAAAATACTGTGACTGACTTTCCTCATTATTGCCTTCTGGGAGGCTGCTGAGTTATACTAAAATTGATTTGTACTTACTGGAATAATTCTTTATAGTCAGTTTTCATTCAGTCCAAAGACTGTAGGTTGTTTTGTGGAGACCTGATAGTAGACATTGTTTTCTTCTACTGTACACATCACTTAATAGTTGTGTTTTTTTTTTATTTATTAATTTATTAAAGTTTTCTGCCTCCTACCCGCCATCGCCTCCCATTTCCCTCCCACTCCACCAATCAAGTCCCCCTCCCTCGTCAGCCCGAAGAGCCAGGTTCCCTGCCCTGTGGGAAGTCCAAGGACCACCTACCTCCATCCAGGTCTAGTAAGGTGAGCATCCAAATTGCCTAGGCTCCCACAAAGCCAATACGTGCTGTAGGATAAAAAACCCATTGCCATTGTTCTTGAGGTCTCAGTAGTCCTCATTGTCTGTTATGTTCAGCGAGACCAGTTTTAACCCAGGCTTTTTCAGACCCAGGCCAGCTGGCCTTGGTGAGTTCCCTATAGGACATCCCCATTGTCTCAGTGTGTGGGTGCACCCCTCACGGTCCTGAGTTCCTTGCTTGTGCTCTTTCTCCTTCTGCTCCTGATTTGGACCTTGAGATTTCTGTCTGGGTCTCTGTCTCTGTCTCCTTTCATGGCCTGATGAAGGTTAATATCCAGGAGGATGACTATATGTTTTTCTTTGGGTTCACCTTCTTATTTAGGTTCTCTAGGATCATGAATTATAGGCTCAATGTCCTTTATTTATGGCTAGAAACCAAATATGAGTGAGTACATCCCATGTTCCTCTTTTTGGGTCTGGCTTACCTCACTCAGGATAGTGTTTTCTGTTTCCGTCCATTTGCATGCAAAATTCAAGAAGTCCTTGTTTTTTACTGCTGAGTAGTACTCTAATATGTATATATTCCATACTTTCTTCATCCATTCTTCCATTGAAGGGCATCTAGGTTGTTTCCAGGTTCTGGCTATTACAAATAATGCTGCTATGAACATAGTTGAACAAATGCCCTTGTCATATGATCGGGCCTCTCTTGGGTATATTCCCAAGAGTGGTATTGCTCGGTCCAGGGGTAGGTTGATCCCGAATTTCCTGAGAAACCCCCACACTGATTTCCAAAGTGGTTGGGCAAGTTTGCATTCCCACCACCAATGGATGTGTGTACACCTTTCTCTACAACCTCTCCAGCAAAGGCTATCATTGGTGTTTTTGATTTTAGCCATTCTGATAGGTGTAAGTTGTTATCTTAAAGTTGTCTTGATTTGCATTTCCCTGATCGCTAAGGAAGTTGAGCACGACCTTAGGTGTCTTTTGGCCATTTCAACTTCTGCTGTTGAGAGATCTCTGTTCAGCTCAGTGCCCCATTTTATAATTGGGTTGATTAGCCTTTTACGGTCTAGTTTCTTGAGTTCTTTATATATGACAGTCTAAGTCCTGAAGAAGACAATTACTTTGCATCCATTTTCAAGTCTCAGGGATTACTTAAGAAGAAAAGACAGAGAAACTGGACAAGTTAGAGGTAGTGGATGACAACAGGAGGCAGATTTTCAGGACATAGCAGGCAAGCTGCACATATGAATTGATAGTAGTTCTGACAGCATGCACAGAACCATTGTAAACTCAAGCCAGAAAAAATTCCAGCACAGGC
The DNA here is from genome assembly GCF_014885135.2 of Alexandromys fortis. NCBI lineage: Eukaryota > Metazoa > Chordata > Mammalia > Rodentia > Cricetidae > Alexandromys > Alexandromys fortis. Next base: position 36,631,406 of record NW_026067949.1, read on the forward strand.
AGGGGAGTTTAGCAGGAAGTCTCATGCTAGGCTGAAGAGCTATTGGCAGTGATACCTGGAAACAGATGGAAATTCACTTTTCTTTAAGAGAGCAGCCCCTTGGTAGGTAAGACTGTGCCCAAGAAAATATGAGCAGCACTAATTTGAAATGAGAAACTTTAAAACCCCCCAAACAAAAAGTGACCAATATAGATGGAGAATGGGTGTGGATGAAGTTGGGCAGAATATAAATATTGAATGGTATTGTCTGAAATCCCCAATGAAATGATTTTTAAGAGCAATTTCAGAGTTAGTCTAGGATTCTACTTCAAAAATTTAAAAATTGAAACCGTGAGTCCATGTCAACTAAATCATTGGAAAGTAAAATTATCTGTGCTATCCTTGACAATTTAGCTTTGTTAATGCTATTTCTATGAAGTGATCAAGATACTTAAAATGGTGGAAAATTGTGAGACTTCGCTATATGTTCAAAATAAAGTGTAGTTTCTTGAGAAATCTACAAATCCCACCCTACTTAGTCTTTTAAGAGGGTTCAGTTTTGACTTAAATGGCTGAAGAAAAAAAGAAATAATTTTGTTAGTGATTTCATGGTTCTGTTTTACCTCATTATCTCTTGAAGGGTTCCCTACTGTTTATAAAATTGAAAAATCATGCTGAGTTGAATGTCCAATGGCCTGAATAAAATTGATTTTTTTCATAGTGCATTCTATTTCCTAACGTTGTCAATGACTGACATGAAAATATTATTCCAGTCATGATTCTCTTTATATAATATGTGCTTATTTGCCATTTTCTGTTCACATGGTGAATAGACATCTCTAGAGTGAAGAAAATGAATTAAGGATCAAGACTTTTGAAACAACTAACATGAACACTGTTTTCAGTCATCTCATTAAAAACAGAAAATTATGTAAAACTGAAGAGCATTATAAGTTAGATTAGCTATGTACTACAATGATAAGATTTTATAATGTAAATTTATTATGTATGCTTATGCACTTCATAAAATATAAAATAAATCAATAAAATTCACATTATACAAAAATATGCCACTGAGCAGGAAAATAAAAACAACCTATAAAATATAATTACCTACAAAAAGTAATATTAACTCTATCTGTTTCTTGATATGAAGGAAGATTTTTATTTATGTAAATAGTTAAAAATATGACTCAAGTAGGAAGTAATCGCCAAGAGAAAAGCATTTAACTGCATCATTTTTGATCAGCACCAGTTTGAACAAAAATTAGATTGATGCATGATTTACTATTTACATTATATTCTGACCCGAATCATTTTGTATAAATGCTCAGTAGCTTTTCTTATTTCTATTTATAGACTCTAAGAGCAGGATATTTTTCTTTAAAAATCAAATTTCAAAAAAAAAAATCCCTTCGTATGCTTGTTTTTGTAACCCCGTGCCTTTATTTAAGTTCTCCTGCTGTTTAGAAACAATTATTTGGAAATTCTGTTTTGTACTGAGTGAAGGAAAAACGACTAAAACATTTTCAGTCATTCAGAGGGTGGTCCATTGCTAATGTGAATCTCAGGCTCCCGGATTCTATTAAATGTAAGAATAGCTGGGCTCTGATTCACGTGAACACAATTGGTGGAAAATTGGCTCTAATTAAGCTGAGATTAGGTGAGTGCAACAATACTCTTCTCCTTAAACATACTTAAAATATAGCAAATGTAAATATGAATCCACTTCCCCAATGATAGGCAGGGGATTTTGATCCCTTAATGCTACTAGAATATTGTAACTGAAAACAACAATTTAAAAGCTAGTAATTGGAACAAATATTTTAGCTTTTGTTTATTGATGCTAGTTTTAAAATGTTCAGTCATGGAATTAATGGAAATGTAGATTAAGAATCAGTTTATCTCCAGCATGTTTATTTTTACAAGTGTGCTTTACTAATAAAACAACATATAATAAATTTTAAGAGTAGCCTCATTGATTTTTATATTGCCAATAGTAACAATTAGTGCAAATATTACAGATGCATTTAGGTAGTATATATGTTGGATAGTTTAAAATGCTTCACTAAATGTGATCATATATTTAAGAATTTAATAATTTTGACAATAAGCAGGAATCCATAATGTAACACAATCCATGACTATTGATAACAGAGTGGAAGAAAAAGAAACACACTCCGTTTCTTACACACTCAATTTCTAAAGATTTTATCACAACTAAATCTTGTTACATTAAGTAAGGTTATAAATTATATAATTTGCTTTTAATATATTTAATTTTTTCTACCCAGAACAGTTGCTGGAATACTACATTCTCTTAAAACGTTAAATAAATATGAATGATTGTGATATGAATAAGTTCTTAAAGTTGAATCTTCTTATCATAGCTAATATTAAACATTATGAAGTCATAGGCATCTACAAGTTTGGATATCCAATCTAAATGTTCCTCAGTATCCATAACATCTCACTTGCAAGGAAGGAAAGTTATGCTACAAGCACGGCTCTTATAGCTTTTCTTAGATTCTAGCTTGGTTACATCTCACTGTGTATCTAAACTATATCAACAGTCAATATAAAGGTCTCATTATCACATTTCCTAGAGGTCAGTGGAAAACGGAATGAGGCAAGATGAGGTGGTATTTTTGTATAGTCAGTTTTTTCATGGCTCTTCTCAACTGGCCATGCCTTATAAAGATCACCCTGGCAGCTACTCAATGGCACATATGAATGAAATCAAGCTCCGTGCTCACTGCCCTTATTTTTTCTCAGCCTGAGGATATGTATAGATTAAACCGTAGTCTCCAGTTCCTGTACTTAGAGAATTTAATAGGCTAAATTTGATAGACTCTCTGTCAAAAACTAAAAATAAAATAAAAATGCAATCACAGTGTTACAGTTACCCCAGTGGCAAACAGAGTTTTTCTTTCACTGGCATTTAGGCATTTGGATTTGGGATAATTTTTGATTCTAGGCATTGATTTCTGCAATTGTCTCTGTTAAAAGTGTGTTTTATTACTTCGTTTCTCTTTCCTCTCTGGTCTTCTGGCCTCTTGGAAGTCAAACTCTTCTGAAATTGTTGACCAGGATAAGAAGCCCAAAGGAGGGAGTGCAGACTGTAGTCCCAGAATCTAACAAAAATGCTATATGGCATTACTGTAGCCCACTTATTCTGCGACAGCAAGAACTGAACAATCCAACACAGCAGAAACACAAGAAAAAAAAAACATTAAAAAATGACTTAAAGAAGATGATAGAGGTCCTTAAAGAGGATATGCAAAAATACCTTAAAGAAATTTAGGAAAATACAAAAAAAGAAGATATCAATAACTCTAAAAGAAAGCCAAGAAAACAAAAAACAGACAGATAAAAAAAAAACTGTTCAAGACCTGAAAATAAATGCAGAAACAATAAAGAAAACACAAACAGAAAATCTGGATAAGTGAACAGGAAATAGATTTGCAAGCATCACCAACAGAATACAAGAGATGGAAGAAAGAATCTCAAGTAATAAAGACACTATACAGGAAACAGAGATATTGTTCAAAGAAAATATTATATCTCAAATATTCCTTACATAAAACATCTAGGAAATTTGGGACACTAAGAGAAGATCAAACAGAAGATTAACAAGATTAGAAGAGGGAAAAGAAAACTAACAAACCCAGAGATATTTAACAAAATCATAGAAGAAAATATCCCCAGTCTGAAGAAGGACATGCCTATAAATAAACAAGAAGCTTATAGACCACAAAAAAAAGATTAGAAAATAAAATACCTTCACCACATAATGATCAAAACACTAAGCATACAGAACAAAGAAAGAATATCAAAAGTGACAAGGAAAAAATGCCAAGTAGCTTATGAAAGCAGACCTATTGGAATCACACCTGACTTTGCTGAGGAGACTCTAAAATTCAGAAAGGCCTGGACTGATGTCTTGGAGACTCCGAGAGACTATGATGCCAGCCTAGACTACTTTACCCAGAAAAATTGTCATCCACCATTTATGAAAAAAAAATGACATTTCATAACAAAGTAAAATTTAAGTGATATCTATCCACAAAAAAAAAAAAACAGGCGTACATAAGGTGCTAGAACATAAACTCCAACACCATAAAGTTAATTACACCCACAAAAAACACAGGAAATAGTTACTCTCACACTAGCAGAAGCCAGAGTTTCTCTTTTTTCATATTCTCAATGGCAGCTGACGTTGTCTCTTTTCTTGAATATAATCATTTTGGCTAGCTTTAGATGGAATTACAAAGTAATTTTAATTTGTGTTTCTTGTTGCTAAAGTTGTTAAATATTATTTTAAAAGTATTTCTTGGGGGCTGGAGAGATGGCTCAGAGGTTAAGAGCATTGCCTGCTCTTCCAAAGGTCCTGAGTTCAATTCCCAGCAACCATATGGTGGCTCACAGCCATCTGTGACGGGGTCTGGTGCCCTCTTCTGGCCTGCGGTCATACACACAGACAGAATATTGTATACATAATAAATAAATGTTTAAAAAAAAGTATTTCTTGGGTAGTACTATTTATTCTTTTAGAAAATATTTGTTTATTTCACTTTTTCAGTTATTTATTTGAAGAATTTATGGAGGGATGTTTAAATTAGTACAATATTTTGTATATTTTAAATACAAATGGCTTTTCTGTAGCATAACCAGCAATAATTTCCCACACTCAAGTTATACATAAATAAACATTGAACAATATTAGTACAAAGGAACTGTACTAAATCGTAAAACATACAATAAGATTAATTACTTATTAGCAAGGAGTATATCCAAACAGCACTTAAAGATAGTATCAAAAGGTCCTATCTTGGAAACTGAACACATAAACAAATTTCAAGCAATTGAAGATGCCTACCAATGCCTTGAGCCTCCCTAGACAATTGGAAAACACGTGGCAAATGAAGAGTTAAAGCAGACTGAACTAAATGCATCTTCAACACCTGAAACCTAATACCCATCACTTAGAGAACAATGGACCTAATGCTGATTAAAACCTCTCATTTAGTTTGTATGTTTTTTCTGTTTTCATAGTCTTCTTATTTTGTCCCTGTGTCAATATTTGTTCACAATAGCCTGTAATACACAGTCATATAATTTTACAGAGTGATGTCAGCAATGATAAAAAAAAACCTCTTTTAAAACAGATATAGGTTAAATTTAACATTTTCCCCCCTGGTTTTGTGAGTATGATGATAAAGGACACATTTAACTTTTTTTTTAAAGATACAGTATGTAAAATATTTTGAAACTTTCTTATTTTTGTGTTTTAAATGTTCATTCAGTTACGAGTGAATCTTATATTGCATTTACATGTTATAAAATTTAATACAATTGAATCATGAATATGTAAGGAACAGATGAGAGAATAATTAGATCTATTGTGAACTAGTTTTAATAAGAAATTCTATTAGTGTTTCTTTAAAATAGAAACCTTTTTGTATGCTATTATTAGTAATTTTTTTCATTGCTGCTGAAGTACCACATGTCATAGTGTCTATACAAATAAATTTGATAGCTACTTGATAAAGAAAAGAAGCTCATTTTCAATATTAAGGAAAACAACATTAAAATTTCTTTGGATCCTGATGCCTTCACACAAATAATGCAATGTGTACATTTTGAAAACACACCATTCTCCCACTTTGTTATCATTTCTAAGATATGAAACAATTACTCTACAAGTATTGTAGCTTTAAACTCTATTGTATCCACTTCTAAAATTGATAGAAAAAAAATCACAACAAAAAGGACTGATTTCAGACTAATTATTCAGAGATATCATTTACAAATAAAAATTAATGCAAATTACATAGGGCTATGTAAGAGGTGTTGATAAATATTGATATGATTTTCCAGTGACTTCAAATGTTTATTGGTCCCTGTCAATATACTGGGTTTTGACAGCTATGAATATATGCATATGTTTAATTAATGGATATGTATCTTTGAATTAAGAATTTAACAGTTTTAATTGCTTTTTCCCATATTGCCAAATATTTCAAAAATACTGGTTAGTCTGTCAAGTGATTCTTATCTCAATAGACATATGCTTCTTTATTGAAAAGCTTTAAGTATTCCCACAGCTTTTTAAAATTTCATTTCATTTAATTAACAGTTTTTTCATTCATTTTACATACTGACAATTTTCTGCTTCCTCCTCTCCTCCTGCTGCATTTCCCAACTCCTGCCTACCCCTTCCTCATCCAATCCTCCTTAGTTCCTTTTCAGAAAGGGGCAGGCCGCCCAGAGGCTTGGAAAAAAAGCATAACATGTCAAGTTGAAAAAGGACTAAGCCCCCTCCCCACTACCCCCTCCCCGTATCAGTGCTGGGTGAGGTAATCCAGCTCGGGGAACAGATTCCCAAAATCCAGCTAAGTGCCAGGAACAGGTCCTGATCTTAATTCTAGGAGCCTTAAAAACAGACAAAGCTACACACCTGTAATTGCCACACAAATGGGAGGGTCTAGGTTGGTCCCATTCAGGCTCCCTAACTGTTGGTCCAGATTCCATGTGCTCACACCAGCTCAGGTCAGATGTCTCTGTGGGTTCCCTCGTCACGACCTTGACCCCCTGATTCATACATTCCCTCTTCCCCTTCTTCAGGAGGACTCCTGGAGCTTGGCCCAGTGCTTAGCTGTGGGTCTCTGCATCTGCTTCCATCAGTTACTAAATAAAGACTCTCTGATGAGTATTAGGGTAGTCACCAATCTAATTACAGTAGATGACCAATTCATGAAGCTCTCCACTATTGCTTAGAGTCTTAGCTGGGATCATCCTTGTGGATTCCTGGAATTTCCCTGGCACTAGGTTTCTCCCTAAGCCCGTAATTCCCACCCCCTTATCAAGATGTCTCTTTCATTACTCTCCCCCTCCAACCCACCTTTCATGCCTAACCTGTCCAGCCCATTCCCTCAAGTTCCCATTGTCACAACCTCCACAACCCTGCCCCCAGTTTAGCCAGGAGATCTCTTTTATTTCTTCTTCACAGGAAAATCCATGCAACTTTCTCTGGGCCCTCTTTGTTATCTATCCTTTTGGGCTGTTGACTGAAGATTGGCTATCCTATGTGATTTCCTCTTAATATCTACTAATAAGTGAGTACACACCATGTTTGTCTTTCTGAGTCTTGATTATTTCTGTCAGAATTAAGTTGTCTAGTTCCAATCATGTGCCTGCAAATTTTATAATGTCATTGTTTTTTACAGCTTAGTAATGCTCCATTGTGTAAATGTACCACATTTTTCTTATTCACTATTCAGTTGAGGGGCATTGAGGTTGTTTCCAGGTTCTGGTTATTATGAAAAATGCCGCCATGAACATAGTTGAGCTAATAACAAAACTTATTAATTTGTTACATGTAAGAGAAGGAACATTGTCAAGTTCTTTATGAGGCTATAGTTATCCTGATACCTATACCATACAAAGACACCACAAAGAGGAGAATTATAAAACAGTCTCCCTCATAGACGTGATGCAAAGGTACTCAATAAAATACTGTCAAACTGAATCCAGGAACACACACAAAAATATCTTTCACCATAATCCAGTAGGCTTTATCCCACAACTTCAACAAGGTTTAATTATAATTCTTATTACTATTATAATAAATATAAATTGGAATGTATAGTTAAATACAAAAGCTTTTGAGACTGTCATTTAACTTAGGCACTTAGAAATATGTCACGTATTTCAATATTCACCTTTTTCTTTGATTCTAAATCTCTGGTTAAGGAAATTGATAAGAACTCCTGCATAAATTGGGAACATGGGCGGAGAGGGGAAAAGGGAAGAGGCGTGGGGAGAAGAACATGAAGGAACAGGATGGTTGAGTTGGGGGAGAGGCAGAGATGGAGAGCAAGGAGAGAGGTATCTTGATAAAAGAATCAATTATTGGTTAGGGAGAAACCTGGAACTATGGAAATTCCCCAAGGATGACACCAGCTAAGATCATTGCAGTCAGGAAAAAAAAAAAGATATCAAATCACAATTTTCTTCAGGAAATTGGTAAGAAAAGTAATATGCTTACTTTCAGGTCAGATGATGGAATTACTCCTTTTAAAATTTAAAATAGGTTCTTCTTTCATACAATACATTATAACTAGTTTTGCTTCTCCCCACTTCTCCTAGCTCACCCCTAATTTGTCTCTTTCCCAATGCATTCCCTCTCTATTTCCTCTTCAGAAAAGAGAAGGCCTCCCTGAGGCAACAGGCAAATAGGACAAGGCAAGACACATTCCGACATTATAAAAGCCATCATATTGAGCCTGGACAAGGCAACCCAGGAGGAAAAGAGACTCAAGAGAAGGCAAAAGTGTCAAATATATACCCACTTCTAATGTGAGAAATTTTACAATAACACCAGGTTAACACCTATGACATATATGCATAGGACCTGGTAAAAACCATGCAGGCCCCTTACTTCTTTCCATACCTGTGAACCCATGTAAGACTGGCTTAGTTGATTCAGTAGGTAATGTTCTTCTGATGTTCTACAGCCCCTCTGACTCCTACAGTCTTTCTTCCCTCTTCTGTGGGGAGGTGAGGAACATGATGGAGACCTCTAATTTAGATTCTCTCATTACATAATGTCTGGCTATAGGGTTGTTGCACCCCATCCCCTACAGCTATCTGATGATAACTGGACATGGCAACAAACTATGATCATTGAGTGTATCTGAGCATCATTAGAATCGTTTCATTGATTTTTTTTTTCAGTTGTGTTTGGTTTTACCTTAGATCTCTGGGTTTCTTGTCAATCCAGTTTTCTGTTTCTGGCCATCCAAGCAGTGTTGGGCCTAAGCTCCCTCTTTTGCAGTGGGCATCAAGTCAAATCAGATATTCATTGGCCATCCTCAAGTTGTGTGCCACCGCTGCAGTGCATCTTGTTGTCAGTACAGATTAAGGGTAGAGGGTTTTATAAGTGGGTTGGTGTCCAGATTTCTTTTTCTGAAGCCTACAGAATACCTGCTCATGTGAAAGAGACTAGAACTTTGGGATGATGGCTCAATGGAAGAATTGGTTCACCTTTTCTAACATCCAGTGAGTCGAATAGAAAACAACCTTAAATCTGGGGCCCTACTATAAGTTTTCAGAGAGCAACTTTCTGTCTTAGCATCAGCATGGTTTGTTTAGGAATCTTCTCAACTAAGCAAAGCAGCTCAACTAACAACTCAACCATATATGACCTTGTCCCACCATTGGAAGCCTTGATATCCAGTTCAGACTCCGTATCCTCCAGTATAAGGAATCCTCACTAGTGCCAATCTCCTGAATTCCAGGAAGCTGCATTTTAATAGGTTTTCTCACTACCCCAAAATGCTACCCAAATCCAACTGTCTCTCCCTCCACTCATTCTCTATCCATCCATTCCAACCTGATCTCTTCCATCTCTACCTGTTCCCAGTCTACTCTCAAAATATATTGTCTTTCCCCTTCCCAGGGACCTCCATCCTTCTCCCCATACTGACCCCTCTATACCAATCCTCTCTTGATCTATGAATTATAGCTTCACTATCATTTACTTTAAAATGACTATACACCCAGAAGTCAATATATACAGTATTTGTCTTTCTGGGCCTGGGTTACCTCACTCAGGATGATTTTCTTCGAGTTCCATCCATTTCCTTGCAAATTTCATGATGTCATTTTTTAACCATGAAATAGTACTCCATTGTATAAATGTATCATAGTTTCTTTATCCATTCTTCAATATAGAAGTACATAGTTTTTTTGCAGTTTATGGCTATTATGAATAAAGTTGCTGTAAACATAGTTGAGCAATAGTTGGACAGGTTGTCCTTATAGTAGGATGGATCATCCTTTGAGCATATACTAAAGAGTATTCCTTTATCTTGAGGTAGACTGATTTAGACTGAGGTAGTTTTCTGAGGAATGATCACATTGATTTCCACAGTGACTGTACTAAATTTTTTTGACAGAGGTTTCAGTCCTGCCTAGTCCCACAGCCATTCAATCACAAATAAACACACAGAGACCTACATTAATTATAAACTGGTTGGCCTATAAGCTCAGGGTTCTTATTAATTAACTCTTATATCTTAAATTAACCCATAATTCTTGCCTGTTAGCCACATGGCTTGGTGCCTTTTATCAGTGAGACATTCTCATCTTGCTTTCTCTGTACCTGTGTGATGATGCAGACTAAACCTTTCCTCTCCCCAGAGTTCTCCTTTATTGTCCATCCTGCCTATACATCCTGCCTGGCTAATGGCCAATCAGCATTTTATTAAACCAACACAAGTGACAGAACCTTCCAGAGCATAATACCATTGTCTCATAGTACTTCCTCCTTTTTTTTTCTTTTCAAAATATGAACTCTGAATCTAATCTCTTTTGTTTAGCTTTCTCCCTGACTATCATCCATAACAACTTGCAACCAACACTCTAAACAAAGACAAACATCCATGAAATTTCACTCCCAGCAGCAATGGAAGAGTGTTCCCCTATGATCAACATCTTTGCCTGCTTGATCTGTCACTGTGTTATTGATCTTAGTCATTTTGATAGGTATAAGAAGGAATCTCAAAGTTGTTTAGATTTACAATTTCCCTGATAAGTAAAGATGTTGATTATTTGTGGTGTTTCTCAGCCATTTGAGAATTCACCATTCAGAATTCTCTGTTTAGAAATGTATACCCCACTTTAAGGGTATTGTTAGTTATTATTCATTTGATTTAATCACAATCTAAAAATATAATAATCACTGGATTACATATTGTAGAAAATAAATGTATTTGCCCTGGTTTATATCTTGGTTAGATAAATAGCATTTGAACATTTTTTTAGAGTATAAGATATAAAAATACATAATTTATTTAATAAAACAATATATAACCTAAATGTTGAATTTAAGTTTCAGACTATGTAAAATAATCTAATAAAAAGGACAATAGAGTTTGTTTATTTAAAAATTACATTTTATATAAAATTTTAGATTGAAAACCTTGTACTTCCAATTCAATCATGTTTTTGAAAAATTTAATCATGGCAGATTACCAGAAATAAGGAGATTAAACTTTTTTCCATTTTCAACTTTAATATAGAAAACTATATTAAAGTTTCTTCAGTGAGATTTACTTATACACTCACTACTCAATAAAAAAATAATAATTGAGCACTAACTATTAGTGTACACAGATTTCTATTTCACATTAAGAACTGTAGCCGTTCTTCTATATGAGTATAACAGTTAATTCATTCCCCACATTTGCTGTTGATTACAAAAATAAATTTGGAGACTAAACAGCTGGAATTGGAATGAAAAATAACCTATGTTCTGTAATAAAATATTCATTTAAGATTTATAGATTATGAAATCATTATGTATTTTACATAGAGTGAAAAATGATTACCAAGACAAAACTCTTTTAAAATGACTCATCTAGTGGCAAGTGTAATTTGCAAAATAAATAAGAGACTTCTTAAGGCACAGTGGGAAGTCAAAGCTATTCATTACTTTGTAAAAAGGCAAGATGCTTTTAAACTCTGTGCTCAAAGTAAAACAATTTAGAGTCACAGATGTACCTGGCTTCTTCATTACACTACCTCTCTTATTTAATAAAACACTTATGGGAATCCATCACACACATTAGGGATTTTCTTATAACAGCTTCAGAGACCTGAAACTAGAGTATGAAATGAAAATTTGAAAGCAGTAGAAATTAGCATCTTTTTTTTTACTTTGTCTTAAACTATTATTATATTTTTTCAAAACACAAATGACTATTATATAGAAAAAGTACACATGCTTTTTAGATTGGACCTGAGTGAATATACAGTCAGGGTAAAGAGTGATTTACTTATCATTTGTTGATAATACAGTTGTTTGGTAGCTCTGAACTCTATATATGAAGCTATCCCATCCTTACTTAGGAATTCTGAAATAGTAAGTTTCTGTGTTTTCCTACGTTAGCAGATGAAGCCAGCTCAGGTTGAAACAGTATAACTATGTAAATTTTGGTGTTATATTTAAAAATGTGCATGCATTAATAATTCCCCCTTAAGAGTAAGTGCTTAAATGGAATCATTTTTAATATCAAAGAAATAAAATAGGATTCTATTTTTGCTTCATGTACAGCAAAACGACAAAGGTCAGTAATTTACCCATAATAGTGAGGAGCAGTTTATTGAAATGTTATTATAAAACAAGATGACCATCCTTAGGTTTTGAAAATACAGGATTTCTAAGCCCTGTCGTAAATCATGCTGTATTATGTAATTTTCTTTAAGATTTTATAAAAGAGGTAATACAAATAAAATGAAAATTGAAGTAGCAACATTAGGTTTGGTAGCTATATTTAATGAGAAACACCAAAATTGTTTTTAATAAACTATTGCTGCCTATCACACAGTTCTCTATTTATATGACTTAAATATATGATGATTAAAGTCCTTAAGATTGAACCTCAAATTCTGCTGTAGTTATAAACATCTGTATCTTGCATCTTAATAGCAAGAGTGCTTGTCAGGAAGTAATTGTATTCAATATTAGTTATAATATTGAAATATAAATTTGTTTTCTGTATTTAAACAAGCAGCAGTTAAGACAGATGTTCAGATTCAGAAATGTGAATGTAATCTTGTTTTGTTTCTTCAAATAGAACTGTCATGTATGGTCCATATAACTAGTTTTTTTTAATAGAAGAAAATATCTTTTAAAACAATATAGAGACACAAGCAGTAGGGATATTTAAGCTAGAGAAGGCTACTATTAACAATTTAGTAGAAAAACCTGCTATTAACAGAATTATACTAAATTCTTATTTAGACATTTGGAAGTATCCAATTAATGGAGTACCATGCCTTTAATGTACTATCTATATGCCATATATACTGGTTTTGACCTTATTTGGCACATGTAAGAATCAAATGAAATACCTTATATAAAATTTTAAGCATATTATATATATATGCTTATATATATGTAAATAAGGTTTGGTTGGTAGAAATAAGTTATATCATTTTGAAAAAACAATAATAGTGAGAAGAATGTTGAATAGATGAATATAGAACCTATAGGATCTTAAAAATGAATACTTTTGTAATGATGTGGAGAAATATAGCTATATTCCCCTTTCATTTTATATATAAATTAAAATTTAAAGATTATTCATTTTGGATTATAAAGGGCACTCATTTTGAATTTAATCAGACTTTCTAGTAACCCTGTGGAGGATTTTTTATAATAATCTGTAAATATGGCATGTGATGTTTTTCTGACACTGGCCTACTCAAATATTTTATCTCATCTCCAAATCCCTGTAACTTTTAGATATTTAGATAACAAGATTGAACCCTTTATATTTTTTAAACATTTTAATTTTTTAACTGAGTTTTTAATTCCAAACAACAAAAATATATATTTTATTTAAGAAGAAAATTTAAAAACTGGTGTACAAGATGGCATACTCCACATGGCAAAGTGCAGCCTAACACTATATCATGGATTTGAAAAACATGGTTTAAGAAAACATTTTTTCTTTCATGGTAGTAAAGCAATTGGGACTTTGATAAATTATCATTTGAAATTATTAGTTTTTTATTTAAATTTTCATTCCTGACCATATTAAAGTCATTTGTTAATCTTTATAAATTAATTTTTATTGAATGACTATGCTGTTTGATGAATATTACCTCTCTTTATTAAAGATGTCTCTCCTGTTTGAATTTAATCCTTATTAATCTTGATGGTATTCATAGTTTTACTTCTCTGGAAACAATGCAAAACCTCTTTCCCAAACAAAACACACATCCTGGTTTACAATCTGAGGTCAACTGCTCTTTAAAATATGTAGGCTGGTTTAATTCAGCAGTTTTTTTTTCTACTCTCCAATGTCTACTAGTCATTCTGCCTTTCTCATTAGTATGAAAAAATTAAGGTTAATAAAGTACTGTGTAAGGTCCTTGGGAGACCTCTCTGTGTATTAGGAATATTTTTAAAAGTGTGATTATATAATCCTATAACTGATTGTCCTGTAAGGTTGTGTGATATACCTGTAATGCTTTATGTTGTAATATGAAAAAAACTGTTTAATTTCTCCTAGAGATGTATGCTGGAGTATTCTAAAAAATATATAAATGCAGAATGAACTATTTCCTAATTAAAGCAGTTGCCCATTGAAAGCTGAATATGTATCTACAGTGTGGTGCACATTCTTTTATGTGAACTCTTGAAAAGTTAATCCAATTGGGCACCATAGTCAGTTAATATTTCCCAGCAATTTTGAATATCATTAATATGTTGTGATTGATATCTCCTGATTTGTACTTTCTTATCTTTTGGCAGGTGGACAATAGACTTTCTTTTTTTATTTAAAATACACTCCTGATTTGTCCTTTCTGACATTTATTTTCTGTAAATCTATATTATATCGCAGGTAGATTTTGCAATATTTTGAGAATTTATTTGCTCCTGTACCAATTGTCCTTGTGGCTGTCATTTTTCTGATGTCTAAGGCCAGAGTTCCAGCCACACATGTTTGGCAGTTAACCATTTTAAAGACAGGACTTTTGGTACCTTTGAAGAACAACAGCTGTTGTGATCTGATCATGTACAACCTGAATAGTCTATGATTGTTCTTGATAATACCTTTCAGTATTTTTTCAGAAGCATTCTTTATTTTTTGTTTATGTATAAAACAGGAGGAATGTTAATCTGTGTTTTCCATTCCTGCAATGGTTGGGAGCAGTGAGACTCCAGATCCTGAATTTCTTGTAATCCCCTGATCTGAGTGCCTACAGCTGCTCTGAGCACAAGACCTTCAGGAGTTCCTGATGTCAGGAGAGTGGTTTCTGGTGGGTTTGGCTGGGGTGTGGCTATCTCTATATAATCTGCCCTTGAACACAATAAAGAGGCATTCTTGGGGAATTCAAGGATGACCCGTGTTGCTGTCTGTCTGTCTGTGTCTGTGTATTTTAACCTCTAGGCCCCTTGCCCAAAGCTCGGGATATGGGTGCCAGCGCACAGAACACAGACACAGGGGTGCGGTGCGCGGCAGCAACAAATTCTGTCTTCATAATTTCATCACTATATTAGTCAAATATGGCTCTAATTTTCGTATCTGTCCTTCTAGACCTATACACGCAATTCGTCTTGTATATTATTTTACCTGAGATAAAGTTCCAATCCCTATAAGCTGAATACTTACCTCCTGAAGAGACCAATCTGGATGTCATGATTTTGGTGAAATAAATGTTTTATCTCTTCCTATATCTAGCAAACATTCAATTTCAAGGCCATTTGTTTGTATTGTTAGCTTGGGCTCTTATCTTTTGGAGCAGTTTTCCAAAATACTTATTTTATGGTATCTCTTCAAGTTTCTGTTATATCTGCTGAAGTTGTTCTTTCCTAGATCATATCCAGAGCACCATTGTTTTTAACAACAGGCATTAAGTCTCTTAACAGCTCTGTGGATGAATTTATCCAATATTAACAGGGAATAATTGAACAAAATTTGATATTAGAGGTGGGAAGATATCTAAGGCATTACTGATGGGCTACCTTGCCTGTCCCTTGCTGATTTGCTTTCAATAGTTCAATGAGGACCTTTGCCATACAGTTTGCACATTCACAAGACTGGGCCCTTCTGATTAGCTCTAGAAAAAGCAGTACTAATGTACTCCTAGGAATACATTGCCTATGATACCTTATCAGACAACATTGATTAGAATAATTAAAACATCTGAATTTTTATTTTTATTTTTCGTTAAAATTCTAGAATTTAATTCTCCTATCAGAGTAGCAACATCAGTATCAGCTATGTTTCCAATTCATCCACTGATGCTGGTCTTGCCTTTAAAGATCTAATAATTCTTTTGCATTCTAAATTAGAATTTTCAAAAAGACAATATTTGATTAATATTTGTCTGACTTCTAGATCTGACATTATTCTATTTACAGCTGATGTCAATCTTTGTAAAACAGTGAGTGAAAGCTTCTTTGCATAATTTTAGTAAATGACTCAAACTCTTTTCTGATTCTTCCACTTTCTCCCAAGCATTTAAGCTGCTAAATGACGATAGCACCAAGGACTGGTCATAAAATTCAAGCCATCTTTGCAATTCATCATGTTGGTCTCCACCTAGAAAGTGAACTTTGGATACATTATTACCTCTATTTTCTTCCACAATAGGAATGCAAATTATATAAATGTCAAGCTATGTGTATTTACAATGTACGTAAAATGTTTATTTACGCTGTGTTTTTGTAAAATTGAACATAGATAGGTATACTTTATTTGACATATACAAAATATATGCTTGAAGTACGCCATAGGGTAGAGAGGAATTAAGTTCAATGCTGCCTTTTAAGGAAGCCCTTTAGTGTGGAAAATTCTGCAGTAGTATAAGTAGTAGCTTTGCTGCTTCAAGCAGTTTATAAAACAGGTGGTTGCACTAGAAGTGATTTAATGCAGTTGTAATAATGTCATGAAAAATGCCAGGTTCTATGGAATAGTTTTACTCAACCTTGAATACACCATAGAACAGACACTAGTACTCAAATGAAGCACTTAGTAGTGTGAGACCCAGCGTACCTGTGACTGTATGTGCTTCAGTTACACACCATCAAATTATATTGCAGCAAAGTGGTGCTACAGACACTTGAAATGTCTAATTAAAATTATATAGCAAGGAAAACATCTCCTATTTTTTATTCATTTTGTTTTCCACAGATGACAAAGATGAAACCAGAGTTGGAATTTTACATGCTTCCAGAAATAACACATTACTGACTTTCCAACAATGTTTTGTTTTCAAAAGAAATAATTTTGTTTTTTTTCCTTAACAAAAAATGAAAGCATCCTGTGAATGACTGACAGCAACCACATCAATAGAAAATGAGACAAATCCTTAAAGATTTCGTGGCTTGACTAGAGTCTAAACCAGTAATGTTTTTTAAATCCAGGTTTTAGGAGTAACTACTGGCTCATCTTCTTATTCCACGATGCAACTTGATGTCAAGATCCATGCACTTTCTACAGGGTATAAAACTTCAGTTGGAATGTCTGAAAATAACTTCTCTTGAAATAGAAGTGGAAATGGAGAGAGAGAGAGAGAGAGAGAGAGAGAGAGAGAGAGAGAGAGAGAGAGAGAGAGAGAGAGAGAGAGAGAGAATCACACTTGCTGAAAAGATCATGGCTATTTGCAGAGATATAAATTGCAAAAGTTTTGTATTGCACAGTTTACCTTCAGGGAAATGTCCAAATAATGGCATGCTGCACTTTTGATGTAAATTGGTAAATTTACATCACTTTAGTGAATCTTCTTTTCCTCTGTGTTCTTTTGGCAACAGTTTGAAGTTTGAAATATGTATTCCCCAGCTAAAAAGAAGAAATCCTCTTTTTCATGGAGATTATACTTCTGTTAAAAACTGGATAAGTACTATAGATTGAACTGTTTATAAAATCTCATCAAAAATATAAGTACCTTATATACAATAATTATGAAAAATAGTGATATATCATGAAAGGAGAGAGGATGATTGTTGCAGAAAATACTGTAAACGTTAAATGATGGATAGGACCTTATCATGATCATGTACAAGAGGACTCCACATGTAATAATAATGAAACACAAGCATGATATAAAATGATGCATAATATAACACAAACATACTTTATTTTCCACAGCCTATGATTCAGTTAGTTTGAGAATGTAGGAGTAGAAAAAAGGAAGAAAGAACTTAGGTTAGAAAGAAGGGGTAAGTATACTCTCTTTTCTTCTTCTTCTTTTTTTTTTTTAGATTACAACATAGTTACATTTATTCTTGACCTTTCCTCTTTATAATCCCTTCCATATCACCTTCATTGTTCTTTTTTCAAATTAATGGTTTCTTCATTAATTAATTATTGAATGCATGTATGTACATACATTACATTCTGTACAATGTTATTTGTATTTGTTTTAGGGCTGATGTTTGATATTGAATCGCAAATTGTCAAACTCTTTCCTGGAGAAGATGATTTCTCCTATCCTCAGTAGTAGTTGGTTGTGATACTTTTACTAGGGTTCAGTCCTCTAGGGATTTTCCCCATCCACTTTGTCGTGTTTATAGATTGTATTTCCTTGATTCTTAAGATTTATAGAAATAAGTTATCCTAATGTTTCCACTCTCAGGCATTACTTTTACTTTTATAAATGTGAGTCAATTACACATCCCAAAATATAATGGTTTATCCAAGATGTGAGGAAGGACCTGTGTAGCTCGAGGGGAGTTTCAGAAGAATAGATGTGCCTAGAGGAGGAAACACATAGGTGGAACGACCACATTAAACATTAGTTAATGAGTATGGGGAAAATGAAGATTACAAAATGGAATGGAATAAAAGGTGTGAAAATAGAATCTGTCAAAATTATTTTAAAGTTGTAAGTATTTTGTAGAAGCTCCCGAAGCATTTCTGTGTTTCTGAGTTTATATATGAGTACCATCTGTTTTTGCTGCCAGACGAGGTCAGAAATTGGCATCAATTCTGGATGAACTGAAGTTACAGATGGTTGTAGACCACTAAGTGGGTACTGGAAACTGAACCCTGATCTCCTGGAAGAGCAGCTAGAGTACTTAATCACTAAGCCATCTTTTCTGTCCCCCTTCTAGGCTTTCTATACATAATTTTAAGCTTTAAAGTTGTTTCAGACATCTTTTAGAAATACTGATAAAATTCAGTCTCTTAACAGTAGATGAGTATACCTTGTGATTTAATTTATACTTTGTTGCATCTTGACATAATCATATATTATTGATTTTCTGAAACAAATCTTTAAATTTTCACATGCAAATGAACATATCGTTTTCTAATAATACAATAGGAAGTCAATGATATCAGAAGGTTTTTATATTGTATATTCTAATTTATTCTCTGCTAATCTAGTTGATCTCCACTTCGTTTATTACCATTACAAAGTTAAAAGTGAAGACATGGGATAATCTGGCATGCAAAATATCATTGATGCGTTAAACAGAAAAATAAATTTGAAAGTATAATTTTGGTTATAAATTTTCTTTGTACTTAGTAATGTCACCTGATTTTTAATTATGGCCTTTAGATTCAAGAAAAGGGAAGGACTTTGGCCTTCACTGACTGGTGGCACATCAAACAAAGTAACAGACCTTTATTTTCTAACCCATCTTCAAACTCATCCTTTCATAAAAATTCAAGAGTTATTCAGTATGGTCTTTGTTCATGATTAAAAGCTAAGAATAATATTTTAATGAAGTAATCAATTACTATTTCTAACCTAACTATGGTCTGTAGAGATGGCTTAGCAGGTTAGTACACACACTACTCTTACAGAGGATCCAAATTAATTTCACAGCCACCCATATTCATAGTCTGTAGCCATGACCTTCATTAATATACATAATCATTTTCACAAACATATAATTTATAAACACAATAAAAAATGCATATTCTGAAAATGTTTCTGGTGCATTTCATTTAAACTATGATTAAAGCCTGAAAGGACTTTAAGATCACTTTGTGAATATTCTTTGTCTCTTTTTAAAATATAGAGGATGTTTGGTTTGTTACTAGAAATAATATAAAGCATCTGTAATATATAATGACTTAATAGATTAGGGTTAAAATCTGCATTTTGCATTTGATTTTAAAATATGAATATAAGTTGCGATATTCGTTACGTGTTTGTCATTTCATTCCGAGAACAATCTTAAAGTAGAAGTTCCAAATATATCAAGAAGTGTTATATAACTATTTTGAATCCAAATGCATTAATGTGTGAATGTGCTACTTAGAAATCATTCAACATATTTACTTGTTCCTTCTTTTTAATTTTTTTTTATTGAATTTGTTCTTTGACAATTTCATGCATGTGTGATTTGCAGTTTGATTTTTATAACTTCCTTTTAAAATTTCCCTCTGTCCTCTGATCACAAACCTCAAGATCCTTTCCTATGTTTGTGATTATTTTTGTTATTTCTAGGAGGCTAGTTTGTGTTATCCTAAATCATCTGTGTGATCAATGGTGGCAGCTTGTTGGCACCATTGCAAATTGCAAACAATGGTTATCCCCAAATACAATCAGTATCCAATAGGCCAGTACAGAGAAGTGTGGCCCCATGATCCCCTTCCACAGCCATACTTAACTGTGGATAGGCCTTATATTGGTTGGGCCCAATATAGGCAGATAGAGCTTCTGTGAGATCATTATGGCACTGGGTGTGCTGTCTTCTGATTGATGTATCAGAGTTGACTCTGATCCTGATAGGAAAACCTACAGTTTAGGGTCTCACTATTGGATTATTAGAAGAATCAGATTGGCTATACATTTCCTCAGAAGACAAGGTAAGAACACCAAATATAATCAAAGTTGAAGGCTACCAGGGAACTGTGCACATCGGCACTCAGCTAGAGAGAGGGTGAAGTGTTGAAATAGGAGCTGCAGGGCTGCGTCCCCGGCACCCGGCCTCCCGCATGGCTAGCTTATGCCCAGAAATAATTACACGGAAACTGTATTCTTTCAAACACTGCCTGGCCCGGATAGTTCCAGTTCCTTATGGCTAGCTCTTACATATTGTTCTAACCCATTTCTAATATTCTGTGTAGCCCACGAGCTGGCTTACCAGGGAGGATCTTAACCTGCGTCTGTCTGGAGCGGGAGAACCATGGCGACTCCTCACACAGCTTCTTTTTCCCAGCATTCTCCTCTGTCTACTCCGCCTACCTAATTTTCTATCCAATAAAATGGGCCAAGGCAGTTTCTTTATTAATAAGAAATCACTCCCACATCATTTCCCCTTTTTCTGTTTAAACAAAAAAGAAAGGCTTTAACTTTAACATAGTAAAATTACATATAACAAAACAGTTATCAAGTAAGAATTACAGTTACAATATTTATATCTATTTTATCTCTTATCATAACTAAGGAAAACTATAACTATTTATTCTTCAACTCCATCAAAGACTCCAGAAGGATATAATATTATCTAAGTAAACAAGAAATAAGAAAACTCTAGAAATGACAGAGACATCTCGCTGCCTGGACAGTCACCCAAAGTTCCTCTGTACCGTTGGGGCATCCATCTTCGGCCTACAGGCCCATGGTATCCAGATACATTTCCATGAAGCAGGAAATTTCAAAGACAGTTCAGTCATTTTCTGCTGTGTCCTGCAGAATGTCTCGCAGACTCTTTCATGAATCAGGAACCCCGAAAGACCATCTCACCTTTAGGCAAGTTCAGCAGTCCTCTCTCTGAGGGTTCTCTGTGTCCAGTTTATGCAACAGTCCAGGCAAGAGCAGTTTCTTGCCCAAATGACTATCCAACTCCATAAGGATCCTCTTCGATGCCCATCTTCCTCTTGAAGTAGCTGGTGCTGCCAGGAGCAGACGTGTCTCCTTGTCATGAAAAGTCCTAAGTTATTAAAATATTTTAAATGCCATATTCTGCAGTCTTTGAAAGATATGAAGAATGCCTATCTAACTGAAATATATCTCTATATATCTAGAAAATCTAACTAACATGACTACAAGCTTAACTATTAGCGATGATTATCCATTAACAACCTATATTTCCTAATTATACATTACATTTTTAAATGAACTACACAATCACAATACCTTAATCAAGATCAAAAATACATATACATATAACAAAATTGACCTTAAAATCCATACCAATGCAAATTATTCATATCTATATCATATCCCCCTTTAAATGTAAAAGAACATTTATAAACAATATTTGGGAACATGGGCGTAGTTTTTTCTCTCCAAACTGCTTCCTGCTGAATAGGGGCGTCGTTAATTAGGTTGTTCATGATATAACCTGTATGCTAGTTTCATCTCAGTTGGCAATTGAGCGAAGCAATTTTTTGAGGGTGTTCACAGCAACCTTTCAGGAGGGCGTGGTCTATCATACCAAATCGGAATAGATGCAATCCACAGGGTCTCATCCTCTGCAAAAACAAAAGAAGACCCTCTCCAAAGCATCATATCCTTAGACCCAAATTCTGAAATCATAATACCCTCATGAAATCCATTTTGGTTTAGCTTGGCAGCCCATATAATGAAATGTCTCTCTGTACTTAGCTCCTTCACAGTCAAAAATTTTAAAGAAAACACAATGTACATAATCCAGACTCTCTGTGAATTTTCCATTTTTACGTGGCTTATTTTTCTTTATTTCTCTTAATCTATAACTATCTGTACTTCTGTACTCTGTCTCTTTAAAGACTTTACCCTTTTTCTTTTTAAGACATTAACTTTATTCTTTATATTCTTTTTCTTCTCTTTCCCAAGCCTACGTACATTTATCCAACAGTGTCTGAATCTGTTTTATTGTGAATCTGTAATTTTTTTACTATCCAGGAGCATTTCTTAAAATGTTAAGCATTTCTTAAAAACTTAAGTTGCACCATGTACAGGTAATACGGTACTGCCTGTGTCCTGCCCAGTCTAAACCTTAACTGCACGGTTTTAAGGTAATTACGGTAGTTCCTGCCTGAGATCAGCACAGTTCAGCATGGAGCAGCCGCTCCTGCCTCAGAGTCATTTGGTGCTTCTGAGCTGAGCACAGTTCCAGGCACACAGCAGTTCACATTGGAGCCGCAATCAGCAGTTTAATTCTGAGACTGAGTGTGCAGCACAGAAACTCTTTTCATCCAAGTTACAGCCAAATCTGACACGCAGAGCACTGCGCAGTCTGAAAACGCGTCTCTGTATGGCGGCAGGAATCCGCCATGCTCTTCCGCCTGCCTAAGCCTGATTCTGCCTTCTGCCCAGGTGCAGGCGGGGAGCGCTGAGCCATCGGCACGGTCTCAGAGCACTCTCCTCCGATCCCAAGCGGGAACACAAACATCCAGTCCCATAAAAGCCTTGAAATGCTTTAAAGCCAGAGTTCACGCTGGCAGTACAGCCCCAGGAAGCCGCGCTTTAAAATGACGCAGCTTTTTTTCTCTGCTGCTGTTGCTGAATCAGGAATCTCTCTACAGCACGCCACCAACAAAACAGCAAAAATCTGTGTTAAACTCTCTCTCCCTTATTTTTAAGCCTTCTCAGGTTTTTAAGTGGATTTAGCCCATCACGTCTGGGCGCCATCTGTTGAAATAGGAGCGGCGGCAGGGCTGCGTCCCCGGCACCCGGCCGCCCGCATGGCTAGCTTATGCCCAGAAATAATTACACGGAAACTGTATTCTTTCAAACACTGCCTGGCCCGGATAGTTCCAGTTCCTTATGGCTAGCTCTTACATATTGTTCTAACCCATTTCTAATATTCTGTGTAGCCCACGAGCTGGCTTACCAGGGAGGATCTTAACCTGCGTCTGTCTGGAGTGGGAGCATCATGGCGACTCCTCTCAGCTTCTTTTTCCCACAATTCTGTTCTGTTTTCTCCACCCACCTAAGGGTTGGCCTATCAAATGCAAATGGGCCTAGGCAGTTTCTTTATTAATAAGAAATCACTCCCACATCAGTGAAGCAGTGATTTCTATGGCTTTGAACCGGCTTTCCAAACCGCAGGTCCCCAGATGACAGTATTAACATCCCAGAAAAGGGAGCTACCTGTAGGGCAGTCAGTACTTTGCACTGATCCTAGATCCCTCTTATATTTTTATATCCTAACAGAGTTTGAGTTTAAAATTAATCCAGATGCACACATGTGTGTAATTATCCCTTAATTAAACCCAGATAGCCACAAGAATTAGCCTTATACAATCACAATTCATCACTTTATTGGTCATAGCAAATAGCATTTTGACATGTCATTATCTCCTAATGAGTAGAGTACCCTTTAATTAAGTTAGCACATTAAGTGACAGAAACAAGAATGATATGAGGAGTCTTCTATATCCTTGACATCCATTGTTGCTAAAATTTTCATGCTCTAATTAAGCTTACTAAGTATTTTCTTTCTCTTGCTTCAAGAGCTAATGTCAGACAGGTGGTGGTCATGTCTATAATGGGGTCACATGTGCAGTAGCTAATGTGGGTGTCACCTCTGACAATCCCACTAATGACTGCCATGAAAGCTAACTGCAGTATAGCTGTCCAGTACGGATCCATGTTCCCCTATGCAAAAAAATTTGAACAAGGTACACTTTGAAATCGTCCAGATATTTTTAAAAGTTGAACGTACAAATATAAGAAATGAGGCAACAAGTTTGCCATAGTCGACATTAGTTTATAGTGCTGAACCAATATTTCCAATGAAAAGCACAAAAGTGTACACTTTAAATGAAAAAAGATAAATGAGTTCCCATAAGTGGGTCTTATTTTCTTATAAATAAATTATTAAAATTATGTTCCTATGCAACTTTATTTAGAATAATATATTATTCTTTGTAGATTAGTCGTATTATTTTAGTCAAAAGTATATAATCAAACATAGTACATTTTATAACTTCATCAAAATTTCATTTAGTCACGGGGAAAGACAGGCCTACCTCATAGCTCTTCCATAACTGAAATTTCTAATTAGTTCTGTGCTTATGTGACAAGTTATCAGTCAGTTTTACTAACTTGCTCCTTAGGAAACATTTCCCCTAATAAAACAGTAAGGCATCATGAGTTTGGGCTTACTATTTACTTTCTCATTTTCTACTGTGTTTCTGTTTATACTGTTTAATTTTATATGCATAATTCTACAATAGAATCATTATCTTCCATATGCTTTCAATGTAGTTTCTATTTGTATCTTTTCCACATTGTGTTTGCCAAATTTCCAATTTAATTCTTGAGATGTTAAACAGCTCTAGGTCTTGTTTGAATGTTTCGTTCAAGTTGCCTGTAATAATTTTTTTTTCACTAACTACATGGTAATAAAGAACCTGGCCACAGTTCCTTTTGGGTTCTCATCTCAATTGCAACATTCACTCATGACCTAATACAAATTAGGTATTTCTGTCCTGCTGAAACTCAAACATGAATATTTTCTGAGTTAAGACATGTAACAATAACAGATTCTTATATATGACTTATTCAAAAGAATACTAATGTTATATGTAAAGCTTAGAAATATTTTAATCTTCTAAACATTGGAATCACTTTTGATTCATTCTCAAACTAGTCTCTTAAATCCATAAACCTTCTCTTCATATTCTATAAAATTACTTATATATAAGCACTCCTGATCATTTTTCTCTGTTTTTTTTTTTTTTTAGAGAGAATGACCCTTATATTTGAATCAAATGAAAATGTCATTTCCATCTCTATCTTCTCTATTTAAGTTTCAGGATGTGAGATATGACTGCTGTATGATAGCTTGCATTTTAAAGGTGAAATTCAAAGAGAAACAGAACATAAAATTTGTGGTTCAGTGCTATTCACTGCGATCTGATCAACCACTTGAGATAATCTTGGTGTTCAATGGCCATGCAGCTGCTGCATACTGTCCTTCATAGCCTGTACTGTCACATGGGGCCATCCAGACATCAGACCCAGGCTGCTGCCTAGGACCATATCTGGGTCCATGGCCCTGCATCAGTCTGGGACAGAAGTGATGTTCATGGCTCCTGTTATCACCAAGGTCTTTGCTTATGCTTAGGGCCCGGTCAGCCGCCTGAGACTGTGTTGGTGTCTGACTGCCATGCTGCCGCCATGGTCATATGAAGCTGGATGACCTGTGCTGCCCTTGGGGCCATAGTGATGTCGGTTCCCAAGCTGCTGCCAAGGGCCATGTCTGGGTTTATGATTCTGCTGCAGCTGGAGTGTGTGATGATGTCCAT
Organism: Alexandromys fortis; assembly: GCF_014885135.2. Classification (NCBI taxonomy): domain Eukaryota; kingdom Metazoa; phylum Chordata; class Mammalia; order Rodentia; family Cricetidae; genus Alexandromys; species Alexandromys fortis. The sequence goes on from NW_026067949.1 coordinate 36,657,106, forward strand.
GGTCAATGTTAGCTCAGGAGTCATAGGAACCCAACATGTAGAACTCCTAGGTTTGCATTGATACAACTTGTCCTTCATTAGTCCTTGGATAGCTGGCCACGCCCCTGACTGGATACTGCAGCAGCAGAGCTAGGTCTACCCTCCAGGAGAGAGCTGTTCCCCTCTACACCCCTTCTCTCCAGAACAAAGTTACAGCACATCCACACAGGTAAGCCACTCACATAGGCAGCACATTAAAGCTCGGTGCACATGAGGCATCCCTGAGGGCCTGGAAGTGGCACTTCATTTGAATATTAATAACTAAATATTGCTTGAATATCAGAAAAGTGAAACAGCCACACTGGTCAGCCTTACAGACCAGGTACCAATGACACATACCTTTAATCATAATAGCCCCAATGACGCACACCTTTAATCCCAGAAGCCACAATAGCATTCCATAGAAATCAGGTGGTAGAGGTTTACGCCCTTAATCCCAGAATTAGAGAGAATTATCAAACAGGAGGAGACAGCTGTCAGTCTCAGTCTCATTCTGAGGATTCCTGGACTAAGGATCACCATTTTCCGACTGAGGTTGAGGTAAGAACCAGTGGACTGGCTACTTTGTTCTTCTGGTCTTTGGGTTGAACCCCAATTTCTGTCTCTGAGTTGTTAGTACGTGTGCTTCATGAGAGCACGTCTCATCATGCCTCCCTCTTCTGCCATGTGGTGGCATGGGCAAGAGAAAGATGTTCTCCACCTCTGCCCTTTACTATATGTAGGAGGTGACAGAGCTGGCTCCAGAGGTCACAAGATTAAGAGAACAAATCCTATCCATCAGCAGTTGCAGCACACCGGAGAGCAGATCCCCCACCTAGACAGCACACTAGACCTGATCATGTTTTTAGGTGCACAGGTGAGCTGGCCCTGAGGGCATGAGAGCAGGAGAGCTGAAACCCCCCCCCCGACTCATATGTTTCCTACAACACTTGGGAGAGGGGGCCCCGGTGGTGTGGGTGCTGATGAGCTGGATCTGAGGACCTGAGAACAGGAGAACTGGCCCCATCCCTTGCTGCAGGCTGCAGAGGGTGAAGTAGCCCAGGCAGTACAGGAGAGTTGCATGGAGGTGCTGATGAGTGGAAGCTGTCAGACTGCCGAACCCAGCTGCCATCCAGGTCCAGAAACAGGGCTACAAGTTATCCCATCCCAACATCCACCACATCTATGAACTGTTGGACTGTGTGAGATGGACGGACCTACAGATCCAAAACTGCAGTCTCCAGGACACAGGACAAAACAGGATAACCAAGAGGAGGCCCAGCATAGCCCATTATGGATAGTGTAGCAGAAACCAGAGGCCCCAAAGCCTCCGATTCATACCAAAGACTCATCGTAATGAACACTCACTAGTAAAGATGAATTTTACTAAAGAGTAGACTATGTTACTCACAGGGCCAAACTACAGCTTCCAATGACGAAAATTTCCTCAATTTTTTTTTTGGGGGGGGGGGAGTTGTTCGTTGTTGTTGTTTTTTGTTTTTTTTGTTTGTTTGTTTGTTTGTTTTGATAGGGAGCACTATTTTATGTTGAATCAAGGATCAAGGGAAGTAGAAAAACGGTTTCCATTTGTAGTAGTTTAGACAAAGAAGGATCTCAGATCCCAGTTTCAATTCTCTTCTTTTATCCCTCTGCTTTCCATCTGACTTGGAATGGGCAAAGTGGACAGAGAGGAAATTTTGGCTTGGATGTAATAATATATGAAAAAAGAATAAAAGTTTTAAAAAAGAAAAAGAACAATTAGATTAGTTCTGAGAATGAAAAAATGAAAACAAAACTTAGATATCAATAAGGTCTGTGAGATATATCTACCTTGTTTTGTAACTTCCATCTTACAACTAATTCATGGATGATATATATTAGAAAAGGAATTCCTACTTCTAAGGAATCTAAATGAAGAAAAGAAAATATTCAAACATTTCTAGTAAACTTCGATGAATCACTTTTATTCTGTAATCTCCATATGCCTAAGTACAGAATGTCTAAGGAAATGCAGTTAGCCATTGAGATTAATATTGACTTAGTGTAGTAAGCATATTCTCTGTCTTAGAAACCAAAATTGCTAATGCATTATAGAACTTAAAATTGAACATCATTAGATGGAGATACATGCTAAAATTGAAGTACTCTAAATAACACCTTGTTGGAACCAAATATAATTTATCTGAACTATTTAAACACATACTGTATTTTGAAAGGGAACATTTGGAATCTCTAAAATACATAATATTTCATCAATACTTATTAAGCATTTTATTCCATAATGAGAAAAGTAATTGCTGGTACTTTTGAAGCCTGAGGTTTTAAGTTCATAAGACCTAGTGGACTCAGGAAAGGACATCAATATTATCACATACAGCTTCGGTTTCGTGATCTATGTCTGTGACTTGCTAGGCTATTTGCATTTTCAGTAACTACTCTATTTCTTTAAAGGAAAGAATTTTATTACTTGTGTAGCATAGAGCTAGAGACTAGGGATCACATTGCTTATGAATATAGAAGTGACATGACTGATGATTTAAAACTCATCCAAGCTTGAAAAATTTTTATTTCAAGGAAAGATGCATGAGTCACTGAATTTAAATTTTGTAATATTTATATTTGTCTATCATACCTTATTGTCATTTTTTCCTGTGAAACATAAAAGCAAATTCCATAATTCTTACTCTTTTATCTTTTAAATACACTGACAGAATTAAGGATTATTTTATCATATTCAATAAATACAGAGCTACTGGGTTTATATTTCTATTACAATTTTGAATGCAAAAATTTATCACTATAAATTGTCATCAGAAATTAATCAAGCCTGGAAATATAGTTTAGCAGATAGCATACTTGCTTGGTATGTCTTGTATTCAATTCTATGTATCTCTGCATTGTACAGACTAGCCATGGGGCATACATGCTTGGTAATCAATATATTGTACTTGGGAGGTCAATACATGAGGTTACAAAATTTAAAGTTATTGTTGGATGTATTGTGAGTTTAAATGGACCCTAGACTAAATGACAACCTGTCCCCACAAAAGTAAAAAATAATAATAATAAACCAAATATTATTCATGTTGGGCTCATGCCTTAACATCCAAATAAATGAATTAATGTAGGTGCGTACAGTGGCTCCTCTGTGTGCTTGTGTGTGTGTGTGTGTGTGTGTGTGTGTGTGTGTGTGTGTCTAAAACAAGGTGTCTTTCCAGGTTATCCTGAAGCTCACTATGTAAAGCAATGGGCTATTGAACTTCCTGGCAATCCTTCCATCATAGCCTGCTTACTAACATTCATAGTATTAAAATGTTCTATAAATATTACCAGAGAAATTCAGTTATCAACTGTACACAGCTGGAAACCCTCAGAGCTTACAAATGTGACCAGCCTGTAAGACATATTGGTGCAATAGAGGTACAAACACCATGAGAGGACACAATCACCTTTTATATGTTTTATGACCTACTCCATAAGATGGACTCCACTTCTGACACTGTTAATGGTGCCAAGAACATAGGACTGGATAGGTCATAAGCCCTAGTTGAAAACCTACTACCATTATTCTACTATATGAGCATAATACTAAAATGAATCCTAACATACATATTGTAGCATCCACAGATCATTGCATCAATGAACCCTTGTCAGAGAAGCTTCTTACAGTAGATGGTAGTTAACACAGTCACTCACTACAGCAAAATGTGCAGACAGTGAAAGACCTTGGGGCACTCAGACCTAAGTCTGATGCTTTTTTCAAACCTTCTCCATCAAATTTAGGGCTCTGTGTAGTAAATAATGTGGAAATACTGTAAGAGTCAGAGGCACTGGATGAAAACAAAGAAATGGTGGATTCCAAACACATCAGGGCTGGTGCACATTTTCAACCCACAGAGACTATGAATATGTACACATGGTCTTCTGAAGTTCAAGCCAGCCACAGTATCAGAATCAAGAAGAAAAACTAAGCTCTTATATTCAGGGAATGTCTTATATTCAGGAGTAGTTGACCAATCCAAAATGGTCAATTAATTCTAACCACCTGTAAAATCAAAACCAAAAATCAGATCACAATCTTCTAACCTACAGTGGAAATGAAAATGCATTGCCATTACAAAAAGGAGAAAAGAGGAAATAATGGGAAAAATATCTGGCCAAAGCAAGATTAAAAGAAAAAAAAAAAAAACAGCAAGACAAACTTCTGTATCTCTATGTAGAATGTCATAGGGTTCAGATGGCTCTATCTTTCTAATTTTGCTGAATGCAAAACACTAATTATTCCTGGACTGGTTCCACATCTGGTCTTCAGGTCTCCTTAGGAAGTAGCACAGAACTCTAGAATCTCTGATATCTTTGAGTCTCCATTGTTAGCCAGATTTCTTATTAACAGCTTCCTGCTTTTTTACACATTTTTATTGACATTTATTGAGTGCTACATTTTTCTTTGCTGCCTTCCCTGCCTCTCCTCTAGGTACCCATGCTCCCAAGTTACTCAGGAGATCTTGTCTTTTTCTACTTTCTACTTCCCATATAGATTAGATCTGTGCCAGTCTCTCTTAGTGTCCACAATGTTGTCTAAGTTCTCTGGGATCGTGGTTTATAGGCTGGCTTTCTTTGCTTTATGTTTAAAAACCACCTATGAGTGAATACATGTGATAAATTGTCTTTCTGTGTCTGGGTTACCTCACTCAAAATAATGTTTTCTAGCTCCATGCATTTTCCTGCAAAATTCAAGCTGTCGTTATTTTTTCTGGTGTGTAGTACTCCATTGTGTAAATGTACCACATTTTCCTTATCCATTCTTTGGTCGAGGAACATTGATTTTGGCCATTCTTATGGGTATAAGATGGAATCTCAGAGTTTTGATTTGCATCCCTCTGATGACTAAAGATGTTGAACAATTCATTTTCCTGCTTTTTTTCCTCAAACATTTTATTTTGTCTTTCTTTCCCCAGTTTGCTCATTTTCATTTTATATCTTCAATAAAGTGACACAGTCAATAATAGGCTATCTTAAAATCAGCTCTGTTAATGCTTGATATCTAAAACTCTTTAATTTAGCTCAGGCATAGTTTTTGGACAACAAATTATGTGCCAAATTAGCATAAAGATGTGCTTTGCTACAAATTCTATTGGACTTCCCACAGGTCAGGATGCCCTGCACTCTCTTAGGACTGGAGGGGGAAAAGGGAGGGTGAGTGGGGGAATAGAATGGAAATGGGAGGAGGGGAGAAAGTGGAAAATTTGAATGATATTATTTATAAAGCAATAAAAACAAATAAAAAAGATATAAGAGCTAACTAGAAATATGCCTGATCCTTGGACCAAACAGTGTTATAATTGATATAGTTTTCGTAGTTTTTGATAATTGAGTTCTGGTTGACCAGCAAACCAAAGTACAATCTCCATTTATAGCAGAGGATCACTTTTTAAAAAAATGCCCTGTGAGAAAAAAAAAATGAGGAAATGTATTGCTTCTTTCTGAGTATTTTCATATAAAAATAAATACATATGTTTCTTTCTAAGACTTTCCAACCACACAAACTTAATGAAAGTTGGATCTGTGCTTTGAATTGACATCAGCATCACCCTTTTAGTTATGTCTTATGTTTTGTTGATTGGCTATCCCTGATTTCTGATGTGGGACAGACAGTGATAAAAGCTGGATGAGTCTAACTCTAGTTCGTCGGTTCTGGTGTACCTGTTTCTTTTCTATCAATCTATAGAATTACAGAGCTATTTAAAGCACAACAGATTCTGCAGCTAGTAGAGTTTTGATGTCTTAAAATTGCCTTCTAAAGAACATTTTATAAAACAATTCTTTGGGCAAAAGATAAATGTCTGAGCTGAGTAAAGTAAATGGTTTGTGATGAATCTTATGTATTGAGGCACTCAGTCAAATAAAAATCTCTTATTCCTACAAAATTTTCAGTATAAAATGAAAAACATTCTCTCCAGCCGCTTCCTAACTCACACTCTCTCTTAATAACAACCACTAAATTTGAATTACTATTTCTTTCCTTTCATATATACCTTCCAACACTGAACCTGGGAAAGAATAGATACATAGATGAAAAACTTGTAATGTGAAATAGTCTATAAATAACATATGGTTAATAAAATAACTCAATAATTTTCCACATTAATAGTATTCAAATTTTCAGTTCCTTATTAGGACACATGATGTGATATTCCCCTTTGTAGTCAAACTTGTAGTCATGTAAAATAGTCTTTCTAGACATAGAGAGAAATTTAGTTGGATATTCTTCAACACTTCAAAGACCAAAAATGACCTTTAAACTGTTTAAGGACATAGACATCTCTAAACAGTGAGACATGCCTGCTTCTGGCAACAACAAACACTTCAGAGGAATCAATGGGGACTGAAGAAACTTGTTAAGAAATTTGTCTTCAATTTGACAAGGCTAGTCATTTGGGGGAGACACTACTCTTGTTTGTACTGTTGATGGTATGCTGTATGAACTGGACATGCTGAAGCCACAGAAAAGTGACTGCTAAGTTTTACAAAAGACACAATGGTCCTTAAGTGTTCCTGATTCACAGAAGAGACTGAAAGACATTCTACAGGACACAGAAGGAAGTGGTTGACAAACTGCCAATGTAGGTGAAACAGTCTTTTAAATTCCCTGCTTCATGGAAAAGTCTGCCTGATACTATATAAGTGTAGGTTGAAGATAGATGCCCCAACATAGCAGAAGAACTTTAGGTGACTGTCTAGTCAGTGAGACATTTCTGTCAATTCTAGAGTTTTAGAATTTTTTTACAAATTTTTTACAAAGCACTTTCTATACACTTATGTAATGCTATATATGTATATGTATATGTATATATATATGGAATCTTTGATGGAATTGAAGACAGATAGTTATAGTTTTTCTTAATTATGATAAAAGATAAATTAGATATAAAATTTCTACTCACAAAGAGAGTATAAATGATAAGTATTTTCCTTAATTTGCCAAATGTAAATGGACTAAATATCGTAACTATAATCCTTACCTTATAATTATTTTATATATGTAATTTTACTATGTTAATTTAAAACCTTCCTTTCTATTTAGACAGAAAGGAGGATATGATGTGGGATTCTACTCTGTATGCTATGAGTATGTTTTCTTACAATTGGTTAATAAAGAAGCTTCTTTGTTCTATGGCAGGGAAGAATATAGCCATGCTGGAAGAGAAATAAATAGAATAGGTGAAATCAAAGAGGTACATTGTAGCTGCCAAAAGAGGTAGATGCCCTGCCAGAACATTAGTGATAGGCTACAGTCTTGTGGTGATACATAGGTTAATATAAATGGGTTACTTTAAGATATAAGGGTTAACTAATAAGAAGCCTGAGTTATTAACTGAACACTGATGTAATTACTTTAATTTCTGTGTGATTATTCATACCTGGGCAGCCTAGAAATGACTAAGCAGTTACCTTTTACAAAAACATTTTAGGAATTGCCCTTTATGATCAGTCCTATGTAACAAGGGAAACAGTGTTCTTGATATGAGGTGGACTAATCAATTTTTAATAATTACAGATCCAATACCTAATGTTCATGTTAATTTATTTCTCCAATGATGTAAAATTTAAAGCATACCTTATCTCATCTCTTAATGTTTTTAATGTTCATGGTCCATTCAAGAAGATTCTAGATTGGTATCCTCTTAAGGTAAAACTTAGGTTTATATTGTGCAAGATTAGGGATATCAACTTACTGTGTTTTATAGGTAGTTTGTACATGTCTCTGAATTCTACAACTACTAAAACACTTTTATAACTAACAAAATTAACAAACCTAAAATTCATAGGTGAAATCACAAGAGATGCCATAAAATCCTGAAGTTTAAAAAATCCTCAGTAAAAAGAAAAGTTCTGAAAGGATTATTATTCTAGATTATATGACTGCTTCTGAAAGATCTATTTGGAAGACAGTGATGGAGGAAGGACATTGGTTAATTATAATAAAGAAACTGCCTTGGCCCATTTTATTGGTTAGAACATAGGTGGGTGGAGTAAACAGAACAGAACGCTGGGAGAAAGAAGCTGAGTCAGGAGTCGCCATGATTCTCCCACTCCAGAGAGACGCAGGTTACGATCCTCCCTGGTAAGCCACCTCGTGGGCTACACAGAATATTAGAAATGGGTTAGAACAATATGTAAGAGCTAGCCAATAAGAAACTAAAAATAAAGGGCCAGGCAGTGTTTAAAAAAATGCAGTTTCCATGTAATTATTTCGGGGCATAACCTAGCCATGCGGGCGGTCGGGTGCCGGGGATGCAGCCCTGCAGCTCCTAATGCAACAAGACAGGAAACACATTTAACTTATTATGAAGTAAAAATACAAAATGCAACAATTATGCATGTAAAATAATCTTATTTATACCTCACAACTTTATGTATATGTCTAGGTATCTGTATGAATATGATTCTATTATCTATCATTATCATTATTTCTGATTGTATCATTAGCTATTTATATCTATACTGTCCAGATAATAAAATATAATTTGACAAAAATTGTCCACAGATGAAAATTTTGTTTCTTTAGTGAAGGCTGACAAAGATTGTTTATCAGTACTGTCAAGGAGTTTAAATAATTTACAGACAAGATGGACTTATTTTTCAGTTTTTAAGTGTTTGCACTGATGTCAACATAATCCAAAGCAATCACATAAAAACTGTGCTGTGAAAATAATGTCAGATGCATCATTAAATGTGTTGATCAGCAACTTTGTGTGAACAAATAGAAGTATAAGATTAAATCGTGCAAATTTGGCTCCTTTTTGACAGAGAAGAGAAAGGGAGAGAAAAAAAAGAAGATAGATGGATGGATAGATAGATAGATAGGTAGGTAGATAGATAGATAGATAGATAGATAGATAGATAGATAGATAGATGCATACATACATACATAGATGAGAGACAAATACATAAATAGATCTACTGATCTATTTCCTAAACACTGGTAGCCCACAGAAACAAACTAGAAAACATATCATAAATATCCAATTTGTATAAACATCTTGAAGAATATACAAAATATGAATATTATTTAAGGAGTTATTGATTTAGCAATCAAATCGCCATGTAGAATTTTATACACAGGCTTACAGTCTTACAGATTTGTATCTTGGAATTATCTTTAAACCCACTGGCTTATAAATCTCCATATTTGCAACATTCTTTAAAATTCTTATTTGAAAGGCAATGTATTATTTGCTATTCTATGTCAATATGCACTTTTTTCTAGAAGTAAATTTAAAACTATTTTAATAATGTTAATTTAGAGGCAAATGAATTTCAAATTTAGAGGAGTTTATTTATCTTTTGCAATTATTAATTACAATTGTTCATACTTCATCCAAGACTTTAAAATCAAAATTGTATCTTAATTTCAAATTTAGAGTATAAATGTTAGCCAAGTGTGATTGTGCTGTATAATTTTATGTAAACCTGACACAAACTAGTATCATCTGTGAAGAGGGAAACTCAGTTAAGAAAGTGAATCCATAATTTTGGGTTATACACAAGTCTGTAGAACATTTTCTTAATTATGGGTTAATGAGCAAGATCCAAGCAGTAATAATGATTCCAACCTGGGCATAATGTCTTGAATTGTATGAGATAGCAGTTTGATCAAGCCATGAAGAGCAACCTAGTAAGCCGCACTCCTCCATGTCCTCTGCATCAGTTCCTGCTTACAGATTCCTGCTTGGTTGAGTTTCTGTCTTGAATTCCTTTGATGATGAACAGCAATATGAAAGTAGAAATTAAAGAAACCATTTCCTACCCAACATACATTTTGGTCATCACAGCAATAGAAAGTCTAGCTAAGAGAAAGACTATGAAAAATTTTGCATATGTGAGAATTTCATGCTTCAGTACGGGTATATGCATAATTTGCTAGGAAAAGAAGTAAACAAGACACATAAATTATACATCACAATTTGATATTATATCAACCATAATATTTATTTACTGTTCATTTGAATCCTGAAGTATTCAAAATATTTAATAAACTTGCTGTCTGCTTTTTCATAGACATCTTTTTTAGTAATAGCAATACAAAATACTTAATATATCTGATACGTAGGAAAGAAAAATTAAAGGCAGATTTTTTTCTCAAATAATTGTGTTAAAATAAACTTCATTTTGAACAGAGACAATTAAACATACCTTTAATAATTTCATTAATAATGTAAACTGACTCTTGCTCATACATGTCCTGTTACATCATTAAATATTATTGAGTTAGGTCCTGACATTTTATCCCGAATTATGTATCTGGCATTTAAGTGTTCAGTTCTAAATGTTAAGGATGTCAATTATATAAGCATCCATCTTTTTCACTATGACCTCCCATCAAACATTAATGGTAAAAGTGTTAATTCATTTCATGTAGTCTCCACTATGTGAACTGAAAAGGTTGGTACTGTACAAGTATTCTGTCATCCTCTGGTAAGTAATTACCCTCAAAAACACCTCTGTAAATTCAACTCACTTCTACAGGCATTTTAAATTATATGCCATTAAAACATAATGTTTTTTTTTCAAATGACAAGGTCATGCTAAAATCCAAAACTATATTCTATTTTTATTTGAGATGTACACACTCCAATAAAATGTAACGGCATACACTCCAAACTAGAAAGTGTAAGTTGTGCTACATTGAGTGGTAGGTAGTAATCAAGGCAAATTATTATTTACCTATCCATAAATAAATGGTATCTTGTCATTCCCTGTGCGAATATGGTCTGCTTGTGAAACTAGGATACTGCCCATCCTTCTTAATTTAAGACAGAAATTTATTCAAAGGCTGAAAGTTGCTGTATCTTTCTCACCTTTTTCCTTCCTATATAAATTTGCCTGGTTGTCAATAAGGCTTTTTAAATTAAAAAATTAATTATATGAAATTTCACTTTTTACTGAGTAGAACCACAAAGTGTACCATGTATTATACACTCTTATCTTTCAGATGAAATTATAAATATAGCATTTTGAATCAAAGATTAATCCTGAAATGCAAAGAGAATTAAGGAAAAAAATCAGCTAACTGTAGAAGCAATAGTTTATCTTTGTTAATAATCTAGGAAATTGTGGAGGAAATATGCTTTCTAAAATGGTGACAGTAGGGATATTTCCCTTAAACAGCATTCATTTTATTAAAATTTTTGTGATGATTACTTATGATTGTCACTTAGTAAGAACGTACCTCTGAGTGTGCCTGTGAATATTTCAGACTTTTCTATAGGTTATAAATTGAAAAGTCATGTAAATAAATATATAAATATTATATTTATACGGGGATTGAAAACTAAATATGCTAAAACATGATTCAGACACATTGATATATTACTTTTCATTCATAAGTCAGTTTCTAAAACCTAAGAACTACATGGTTTATGACAGCAATGGCCCCATATTTTTGTACTTATTTATCATTTACTTTTAGGATTGATGCAATGAACTACCTTATAAAAGGAACATAAGGAAGGAAGCATTTCTTTGGCTCAGAGTTTGAAGAAACCTTGCATCATGAGAAAAAGTCATGTGAGGCTCCTGGTTACACTGGTCATATTATATTAGCACTGTGGAAGCAGGTTAAGATGAATGCTGGCTCTCAGTTATTTTCTCCTCTTCAGATTAAGCCCCCTTTATGGGATAGTGTTACCTACAGGCAATGTAAACCTTCCTTCTTTATTTAAAGGCTTCGAAAATATCAACATAAGTACACTAGGAGATATGCCTCCATGATCATTGAAAAATTCAGTCAAATAATAAACAATTTTATTTGACAACATGTACATTTACTCTTAGTACTTGAAAGGTGTGCGTAAAACTGTCTTTACATTATAGAAAACTTGGTACTACAGTTTCCATATACCATTTTAGATGCCAGTTGTATACTGTTGTGGTAGCTAAATATGATGCCTTCTCATAGATAGATATTTTTTAGAGTTAAGTTTTCAATGGTTTTGGAACTGCTGTTGTGAAGGCTTTAATTTCCTACAGTTGACTTATAAACACAATGTGAAATATCTATGATATATATTCAGTGCAAATTGTAAAGAAATTGCAGGTAAATTTAGCTTTGGTTTTAATCATTTCTACAGAGAGAAATAGAGATGGAAAATGGTAAACGTATGTTTTACTATCATATGAAAATGTGGTTCTCAAAATGTTATTATTGAGTTAAAACATAGATGAGAAACATATTTTCAAGACTTCAAGCTACAAATATTTTATAACAAAAACATCACAAAGCAAAAGCTAGTGAAATTGATTAAAAATATAGACAGAAAACTTATATCACCTTTCTAAAGTATCTGACAAAATTATGATGTCCTACTCAACGTAATTATCTGTCAGAGAAGGAAAATTATTTATAAATAAGATTTTCTTAGATAACATGAGAATATCTTTTAAAATGCAAAGAACAATAGCTCAATCCTATTTTATTATTTTTTCAAAATTTTCTAATTCCTTATTTAGTCACTTTATTAAAGTACTCTATAAATATTACCAAATAAAACACTAATAATTGGCACGGGGTCATTTTGAGAAATTAATGTTAGGATTAAGTAAGTGAATGTACTCTTTTAGAAGAAAAATTAATCAGGTATTAATTATGTACATTTAAGTCACTTCAATTTCTCACTCATTATCATTTCTAATTACCATGATCTATGAAGGATGTTGTAAATTATAACATGGATTTACAAAATTAGGTAATGGTTGTTTCTGTGCTTATAATGCCAATTAAACTATCCACGGAAATGAATTCCTTCTTTAGCTGGTATCGTCATCATCATTATCATCATTATAATTTAGTCTTATTAATCGTGAAGGCTTAGATATTAGCAAATAGTGATGTCAGTAATGCAATAACAATTAGTGAATTTTAAGGAGAACAGGTAGGTGCAATCAATATTCTTACACAGCTGTTACATCTATGATACACAAGTGTAAGTAAACTGCTCCTCCCCCCGTTTTTCCCAGACCCAAATAATCACGCAAAATCTTTATTAATTATAGTGCAGTTTGGTTGATGGCTCAAGAGCATGTCTAGCTAATTCTTATATCATAAATTAACCGATTTCTATTAACCCATGAAACACCATGAGGTTGTGGCCTACTGGTAAGGTCCCAGCATCTTTCTTTATCGGCAGTTACATGGCAAATTTCTGGCTGTACCTACCCTTCTCTCTTTCTCTGTTCAGAATTTACAGACCAAATAGTTTCTTTATTAACCAATGGTAATAAAACATATTCATAGCATACAGAGGCGAATCCTATATTATCTCACTTTTTCTGTCTAAATGAAAAAGAAGACTGTAACTTTAACATAGTTAAATTCCATGTAACAAAGCAAGTATCAAGCAAGAATTACAGTTACAGAAATTCTTTGTGAGTCTAAAGTTTCATAATTTAGTTTCCTTTTATCATAACCAAGGAAAACAATATCAATCCCAGAAGTAAATAATATTACCTAAGTACACAGGAAGTGAATTGTAAGCAACTGCCAAAACTGGGATTGACAGGGTCCTCTCACTGCCTGGACAGTCACACAAAGTTCTTATGTAACACTGGGGCATCCATATTCATCCTATAGGACCAAAGATACTGACAGATTTTCCATGAAGCAGAAAATTTGAAAGACTGTTTCACCTATTGGCAGCCTGTCAGCCACTGTCTTCTGTGTCCTGTAGAATGTCTGGCAGTTTCATCTGTGAAGCAGGAACGCTGAGGACCATTCCATCTTTTGTATAGTTCAGCAGTCACTTTTCCGTGGATCTTGTATGTCCACTACATAAAGCATACCATTAAGCAGTCCAGGCAAAAGCAATTTCTTGCCCAAATGGCTAAACTTGCCACATTGAAGGAGAATCCCACAATGAGTTTTTTTGATGCCCATCAAGTCTCTGAGGTAACTGGTATTGCCAGAAGTAGACATGCCTCACTGTTGAGAAAAGTCTAGGTTCTTAAGACATTTTAAATACCATATTCCATAGGTCTCAGAAGTGTTGAAGAATATCTAACTAAAATTTATCTCTGTATATCTAGAAAACTAGCTACATGACTACAAATTTGACCATTATAAATGACTATTATTCTGTAATTTTGATTACACATTGCATTTTTAAATGAGATGCACAAACACAATAACTTGAACAAAAGATTTAACACATATAAACAGTATAACAGAATTTACCTTAAATCTGTATCAATAGACCAAGCTCTACACCAATGCAAAGCATTCATTTATATATCATAACCCCTTTAAATGAAAATAAACATTAATAAATCACAATTTGAGAATGGACACTGATTTCTTCAAACTGCTTCTTTCTGGTTGTTGGACAAAGTAATTTTAGGGTTCATGGATACCTTTCAGGTGGTCTTGTTGCATCAAACCACATTAGTCTGGAAAGAATCCACGGGTTCCCATCCCCTGTAGAAACAAAACAAAAGCAAAACCTCTTTTTCAAAATAACATATTCTTAGCCTCAAATTTTAACGTCAAGATAANATATATGTTGAATTAACTTAGCAGCCTCCAGAATCAAATGTTTCTCTGCAGTCAAGAAATTCAAACAAAATACAATAATATAAATAATCCACACTCTGTATTTTCCATCCTTATCTGTCTTTTTCATATTAATTTTAATGTCTCTTAAAACCATTTATTTTTGTAACTGTCTATACTTTTTCTTCTTTTCTCTTGTAAATTTACATAACTTTTTAAAACCCGTTGTGTTTCGTTTAGAGGTCTTTTATGTTTAAATCTGTCCTATTGTGAATCTAAAATTCTTTCTGACCAGGAGCATTTTTAAAAATGGTAAGCAGTGTGGGCACAGCAGCCCTAGATTCTGGCTCCATCTTCCCCAGTCTTTCAATATGGTGGAGGTACATTTATAGCCAGCTCTAGGATGTCCACAGTAGGAGTCAAGGAGTCACGCTCACATTGACTCTGGGAAGCACAGTGCCGAACAGTAAACTGCCGTGGTTTTTTTTTTTTTTTGTTTGTTTGTTTGTTTGTTTGTTTGTTTGTTTTTTTGTGTATGTATGTGTGTGTGTAATCTGAGTAAAAGCTAAATCTGCTATGCAGCACGTTGTGTGGTATGGAAATGCCTCTGTTCATAGCAGTGGGAATCCCCCCATGCTCTCCTTCCTGCGCATGCCTAGCAGTTCTGATTCTGTGGCTTACCCAGGTAGGTGCGCTGAGCCACATGCACACTCTGTTAGGTTTCTTCTGACTTCAAGTGAGTACCCAAGCACCAGGACCCTAAGTGGATGTTAAGCTGCACAGGATAGTCCCAAACAGTTGGGCACTATTTTTGCAATGACTCACTATAAAATACTCTTCATAAAATAATAGTCCCATTCATAACATACAATAAATAACTGTCTAATTACAATTAAGGCTCACTCATTAGGTAGGTCTTCAGTCTTGGTACTATAATTCTACCTAAATTTGACTAACTAGTGAGTCCATGGAACCTAGATGACAACTTATTACTGCACTTTCCTAAGCTAGCAAATTTCTTTTTTTATATTTTTTTAATTTATTTTTTTTCAATTTTCATATTATATTCAGACCACAGTTTCTCTCCCACTCCTTTTCTCATACAAACACACCTCCCTCTCTGCCCATTTCCCCATACACTCCTCCCAAAATGTAAGAGCTCCCATCAAGAGTCAACAAAGCCTGCATAATTAAGTTGGACAAGGACCAAACCCATCCTTCCTGCATTAAGGCTGAGCATGGCATCCCACCATAGAAAATGAGCTCCAACCAGATAAGTCATGCACCAGGGATAGATCCTAGTCCTCTGCCAGGTGCCACTCTGATAGTCCAAGTTTCACTATTGTCTCCCATATATGGAGGACCTAGCTTGGTACCATGGAGGCTCCACAGCTGTCGCTCTAGAGTTCATGAGTTTCCATGAGCTTAGTTCAGCTGTCTCTATAGATTTCCCAGTCATGATCTTAACCTCCGTTGCTCATATATTCCCTCCCTGCTCTCTTGCAGGCAAATAGATGGAACTATAAAAAAATATCCTGACTGAGATAACCCAGTCTCAGAAAGACAAACACGGTATGTAGTCACTCATAAACAGATGTTAGATATAAAGAACAACCAGATTACCATCCATAAATTCAGAGAAGCAAGGTAAGAAGGAAGACCCTTAAAAAGACACATGCATCACTCTGGGAAAGGAAATGAGATGATATCTCTTGGGTAAAGTGTGGCAAAGGGGAGTGGTAGAGGGGGGTATAGAAGATGAGAACATGGGGAAATGAAATGGTTAAGGGGAGAAGAACAGAGTAGGAGAATAATGAAAGAAAGATCTTGATAGAGACAGTCACTATGTGGTTAGAGAAATATCTGGTTGTATGTGGAGACTGCTAATTGTTTCTCTGCCACCCAGACCTGAATAATCACACAAAAACTTTATTAATTATAACACTGTTTGACTTGGGTCTGGGGAATAAAGGAATGGCCTCCATCTACATAATGGTGTCCAACATCTGGGACATGGGTCCACATAAGTTCTAAAAGAAAAACTTAAGGAAAAAAAAAAAAGAGGGCTTTTAGACCCACAAAAACATGAGCCCAAGTGCAGTTTCTTGGTAGCCACATTTTTTTTTTTCTTTCACATAGGCTCTGTTTGCTGGCAGCATGGAGAGGAAAAGCTTCTTTAAGAGTCAGCTTCCTGGTTCATGCTGGGGACACAAACTTCTCTGCCTCTTTCAGGAGGTCCTGCTACAAAGCACTTAGGGTATGAGCAGAGTGCTGCAAGTTGCTTAATGGCCACCTAGACCTGCTGCATCGCCGGAGCTGGAGAAATGAGCATCACCCAAGGAGGAAGTGAATAAACCTCTGCCATGTTGGATGTGGCAAAGCCATCAGGCAGGGCTGCAGAATTGGTCCTAGCCATGCCTGCTTAGCATTTAGAAGAAAAAAGTCCCTCCATGTCAGAAAATGATTATAGATAGGCAATAAAGAAATATGCAGACAGAAATAAACCTCTGAATGGGTCATACTGTTTTTACAAAGTGTACATATGCTTGGGAGAGAGGAAAAATGAGTATAAGTAAGAGTACAGACAGTGGTGGATTAAAGGAATAAAGCTAAATAAATATTGAAAAGTAATAAAGTTATAAAAGTAAGCCATATAAAGATAGAATATACACAGAGAGTTGGATTATATACATATAATATTGTGTTTTCTTTGAATTTTTATTGTGAATTAGCTAAGCACAGAGAGACATTTTATTGTACATGCTGCCTAGTTAAGCCAACATAAAGATATCTTAACTTCAAATTTTGAGTCTGACGATACGTTGCCTTGGAAACAAGATTCTGATTTGGTTTCCACAGAAGACAAGAACCTGTGGGTTCCTTCTAGGCTAATGTAGTTTTATGGAACAAAACCTCCTGACAGATCTCCACAAACCCTAAAAATACTTCATCCAATGTACAGCAAGAAGCAGATTAGAGAAAACTGAACCTAAATTTCAAAAATTATTGTTTATAATTGTTTGTTTTCACTTAGGGGGTTGATCGTAAGTGATTAATGGTCATAGTCAATTTCTATAAAAAATGATAAGGAGCATATGATATAAATATGAATACTTTGAATTGGTATACAAATTTAAGGTCATTTTTGTTACACTGTATATATATATATATATATATATATATATAGTTATACTATATATATACTTTTATTTAAGGTATTATGTTTATACAGCTCATTTAAAAATGTAATGTATAATTAAAATTGCAGATTAATAAAAAGTCATTTATAATAGTCAAACATGTAGTCATGTTAGTTAGGTCTTCTAGATATACAGAGATATATTTCAGTTAGATAATCTTCAACATTTCAAAGACATGCAGAATATGGCATATAAAATATTTTAAGAACTTAGACTTTTTTGACGTGAGACACGATCACTCCTGGCAACACTGATCTATTTCCGAGAGGATGTTGGGCATAAAAAAACTAAACTAAATGCTGAGAGAAAGAAGGCAGAGTCAATGAGAAACCTTATAGCCCTGCCAGAGACAGGGGCTGGAACTTTACCCAGTAAGCCACAGCCTGATGGCAATACACAGATTAATGGAAATGGGTTGATTTAAGCTATGAGTTAGCCAGAAATACACTTAAGTGATTGGCAAAAGAGTATCCTAAATAATATGTTTTCTGCAAGATTATTTCGAGGCTGACCAGATGGGAACAAACAAGTGGCCTCCTACAACAATAAATTAGATATGAAACTTTCCATCTAAAAATAGACTAAATAATGTCAGTGTAATTCTTCTTTGATGCCTGTTTTGATATATGTAATTTTACTATGTTAAAGTTAAAATATTTCATTTTATTTAAACATAAAAAGGGAGATGGTAATTGATTCTTCTCTGTATACTGTGAATATGTTTTATTACCATTGGTAAAATGTCAAGAACAACTAACTATTGGGAGTCTCAGTTTCAATTGATACAACCTTTGTACCTAAGGCTCAAAGAATATCATGGCAGAAGGGACAGAAAGATTGTAAGTGCCAGAGGACTATGATGTTTGCTGTTTTATTGTGTCTTCTGGTTAGGACAGGAAAACGCACCCAGGAATTGTTTAAAGTAGCCTTAAACAAACTAAATAATGTCATCATCAGTTGACATTTCAACATTAGTCAGGGGAAATCTCAAAAGGTTTTGTGCCTATATTGGGAAAAAAAAACTCACTACTACTGAGTGTTGAAGAAGAAAAAAAAATGAATTCACAGGGATTAGCACCTGGATTCAACATCTAGCACCAAGTGTCCTGCCCTAAAACATATACAAAGTGCAACACTAAATGGTACAGGAAAAAGATATTATTAAATAACTAATGTATGCATAAATGTCACACTATAGATGTGCCTAAAAAGAATAGCTATTCAATAAATAGTAATTATTAGTTGCTATCTAGAAATAAATTAATCCCGTTATCATATTTAATAGTTTGGAAAAATAGAATTTAAGATTTCTTAATTTTTCTTTTGATTGATATAATTAATTTTAAAACAATGGTGATAACCAAGAACTTTCTTGGCAGAATTAGATACATATATACACTTATATTCATGTTCATCTACATATAACCATATGAATGAATACATATGCCACAATCCATATAACATGCTACATACATAAGGCAACACACACATATGGCCCTCTACTTTCACACAAACTTAAAGAAAAATTGTGTGGAGAAACTGACTAAAGATTTTCTGTATATGGGTTCAATAAGTATTGCTCTATGGTTTAATTGTAATGATAATTTTATATGAAGCCAAATACTTGTTATTTTTCATGAACTAGTGATATTTTCGTTAGTGTCAATAATAATATTTTTTGAAACTGGTATATTATGAATTATGTAAATATAGTAAAAGTTTTTCTTTTAACAATGTTACATAAGAAATTAACAATGTGTCTTTAAGAATTCCTTTTCCTATTAGAAAATGTGCAGAATAGCATACTTTGAAAAGTTGTAAATTTGCACATTATTAATGCCGAGACTATGACAACTTTTGAATATGAAGATAAATAACCATAACTGCTGGGACATTAATATGCATCAGACATTCCAACAATGCTTCTAGCTAAAACATGATTAATCTTACACATACAGATGATGTTTAAAGCAGAAGCATTATTGAAATTAATCTTGTCTTGTGGGATAATACAGTGAATGCTGCTGTGTTTCAGATTTTGCAACATATTCTGTACCTTTCCTATGCATAATTTAAAAGTATTTTTATACACTAGTCACATTTCTGAATCAAAGATTATATTTTTATAATACTTGATTGTGTAAATATTCATGTGAATTAAAGGATTATATGACAGACTAAATAATGGTATAGTATAGCAAAACAACTTGCCATATTTTCATTCTGGATGTAGAAATTTTTGTATTGGGAAAGGTACCTGGTGAACTCAGATCTTCAAAACATAATGTAACTTACATATACATTTATAAGAAATTTTATGAATACAAATTCTCTTTTATTTACTTGTATTTTTTCTTATTATGAAATTATTATTGTGCATACTAGAAAAAAATCAAGTACATAAAATTGCCAATAAAAATGTTTTCTCTAATAAAGCACTGGTTTCTTAGATGGTTAAACCATAAAAGGTGTTTTCAATAATTTTTAGATGAATGTTTCGTGTGTTATTTGCTTTTAGATAAAATTTAAAGCATCCAAATATGTATTTTGTATATCCTAATTAATAAGTAAATATGTCTTCAGTTCTTTTGTGTTATTTTATAATATTCTAACAGATATAATTTAAACAATAAATGAGAGAATATTAACATTGGTGCAATGTAGTTATTATATAAAAATCTTGCAGTTAGCGGAATCAAAAGAGAAACAAATTAATAGGACTTTTGCTTAGCAATATATTTTCTTTGAACTCATCCAACATGAGATGCTCTTCCTAGAAATAAAGACAAAGATTAGAAGAAAATACTGTTACATTACATATTTTATAATGAATAATTTGGAAATATTGTGCTTTAAATACTGTGTGAAAATAGTCACAATAACATTGAAAAATGAAAAAATACACATAAGATATATCATACACACATATATATATATATAAGAACATAAACATATGAAGTACAGAGTGACATTAAAATGTTAAACTTTATCTTTAACAAATGGTGGTGGCATAAATGGTTGTCAACATGTAGAAGATTATAATTAGATCCATATCTATGACCTTGCATAAAACTCAAGTCCAGATGGATCAAGGACCTAAACATAAATCCAGTTGAACCTGATACAAAAGAAAGTGGGAAGTAGCCTTGAATACATTAGCACAGTGGACTACTTCCTAAAAATAACACTAGGACCACAGACTCTAAGAGTGACAATCAATAAATGAGACCTTCTGAAATTGAAATGTTTCTATAAAGAAAATGACATGGTAAAAGAAACCAGACAACAGCTTATAGAATGGGAAGAGATCTTTACCAACCCAACATCTGGCAGAGGGTTGATCTCCAAAATATATAAAAATCTCAAGAAACTAGACATCAAAATACAAAATAGTGTAATTAAAATTAGGTTACACAGCTAAAAACAGATAGTTCTTAGCATAAAAATCTGAAATGGTCAAAAGACATTTAAGGAGTTTCTCAGCATCTTTAATCATCAGTCATATGCAAATCAAAACAACTGTGAGTACCATCTTATACTTGTCAAAAAGGCTAAGATCAAATGTACTGAGAACAGTTTATGTTGGAGAGGATGTGGTTTCAGGAGAACACTTTTTCACTACTGATGGGAGTGCAAACATTTCTAAGACTTTAAACTGTTATTCCCGAATGGGTGAATTATTCTTAAATTCTGTTCTTTCTTTTTGTAGCCTGAACTTTCAAAATTACCAATTTTATACCCATGAATATAGTATGCCTTCATTCTAAACATCTTTCTTCTAATATGACAGAATTTCCTCAATTTATGTTCAAGGCATATCTCAGTAAATTCAATCAAAGTAGAAAATAATTGGTTGAGTAATATGAAATAATGGAAACAATAAGGGAGCCTAAACTTGCTCTCATATGGCTAGAATATAGAGGGAAAAAACACTTCTAGATTATAGCTCCAGGCAAGTACTTTCTAAAAAGGACTCCTGTCACCTCTAGAAGAGATAGAGCCTGGAAGAATGGTGCCAATAAATGAGGCAGACTAAAATCTTATGTGCAGCAAGATTTACTGAGAACATCAATTTATATTTTGAAGGTTAAGAAGAGT
Source organism: Alexandromys fortis (assembly GCF_014885135.2). NCBI lineage: Eukaryota > Metazoa > Chordata > Mammalia > Rodentia > Cricetidae > Alexandromys > Alexandromys fortis. The sequence goes on from NW_026067949.1 coordinate 36,678,970, forward strand.
CACATGAGTAAAGTGTTCCATCACAAGGACAAAGCACATGGCAAAACATGGTTTTCCATAGGGGCATATAAGCATTTAATTGAATCTGCTCTATCCTAGAGGAACACAAACACACATTGCAAGAAATATTCTGTATTTTGAAAAAACTGAAATCAGAGTACTCTTTTCTTATTTCCTTGGAGTAATTTTCAGAAGCAATCAGATTTCTCCTCATATTACTCCTTACCTGGACCATGTTTGATAGACCCCAGTAGTTAAAGAATTATTTAGGAATTCTCAGGGGAGACTACAAGAAATTGTGAAGCTCTTGCAATTTTAAAGAAACAGTTGATGAAAGACATTCCAAAAAATGAGCAAAACTCTTTTCTAGTTATGAATCTGAGAGTAAATTAATATCTAGATTATATAAAGAACTTTATTTTTATAGGTAATATGAACACACCCAAATCACTATTAACCACCTAATAGTTTTTTTTGTTATATAATTAAATCAATGATTCTTATTTCTTGAGTGTTCTTTATAATACAAATACTATGAATTGTTATGGCTATGTTGTAAATAATGTACTATCAAAAACACTTAAAGTATACTACAGCATGCATTAAATATAATTTAATTTATATAATGTAATATATTAAAAATCTACCATTCATGTAATGCCTTGTACTTAGATGACTGACAGTAATATGAGCAATCTAATTATCACAGTGTTGCTTTAAAAGCAAGATGTTCATTGATAATAGCAAATATATTAATAAGTCTACTAGTTTGAATTATAATGAAACAAACTGGAGTTGAGATTTAATGTAAAATGTATTGTTTTGGTGTGATAGATAAAACCCATGAAAACAAGGTGAATATGAAATAAGCATAGTCTAATAAAAATATGGGGCACACTGAGAACAAAGGACACCAGATCATGAGGGATTAAACATTACAATATTTGGTTTTGCAGGTGAGTTCTCACTTATATATCTGACCTTAAATGTAGTTTATGTCATAGGGAAGCACAGGAGTAATAGATAAACAAAGATTTAAAAATGTTAGAAATGAAAATAAAATCTCTTATACAGTTATGCAATCATTTTTCTATGAAGTATTAGGACGAAAGTTAATTAATGACTGCACAAAATAACTGCACTGTAAGATGTTATGAGACAACTTCTGAGTCCTATCCTGCTAAAAACTATCATTACTTTGCAGTAAAATATCTTAAACAGCATACTTTTGTAATACTGCCATGGGGACATAACTTGGTAAGTTGTGAACCCAGTTCCTATCTAATCTATTTCATCATATAATTTTACTTTTGTAAGATGTAGTTAATTCTTTGAATGATCACTTCTGTTTTGAAGATGAAAATCTTATCAGTGTTTCAAAATTCTAAGCTTAAAAGACAACATATACTCAGGGTATATGTTTCTTCTGTATATTTTCATGGTATATTGAAATTACTATGGTTGGTAGATCATAAGGTAGAGAAGAACTTATTATTATTTTGGCAAATGAACATATTATCAATCTGTCTTCTCCATATACACATAGCTTAGTACAGCTCTCACCTCCTTCAGGAGAAGCGGCTTTGTGTATTGGATGGCAGTTAATGTGGAGACTCACAACTTGTCATTGTGATTGTGGAGTGATTAACCCCAAATCTATGTCACATCTCTTAAACCTGAATCAAAAACATCATAGAAGAGGGGAAGATAGATTGTAAAGATCAAAACTTGAGAATATAACTGCCTATAATTAGAATCTCGTTACCAAACAGACTCTTCTTTTTTTCAGGAATATTCATTCTGTAAGTTTCCCATCACTTTTAGAAAAGTGAATCATAAGTTCCAGAATAGAGAGCTACTAGGGTGGTTAAGTTATTTCAATGCCCCCACTGTGATGTGGTTTTACCTTTCTACATGTTAATAAATTTGTTCATTTTTAAATTTTATTTAATCTTTGCCTCTTTATTCTAGAGAAACTTGAGATGACAAGAGAGGAATTTCACTTTGACTTACAATTGAAAATGTTAAAATTGTTTTGGGACATAACCATTTATACTCTAGACATTACATCCCCCGTTTGTGGTATAACCATAAATCTAGGAAGAAAGACACCTTTACAGGAATTTGCATATTTTATTTTTCTTTCTGTCTCCAAATAGTTGCTCTTTTGCTGGACACATTATTTTTAGCCTCAGAATTTTGCTGTGCAATTTTCACTTGTTCTGTCAATATCATCAAACTTATTTCACAGAAAAAAAGTTAGGCCAACATATATCTATACTAATAAAAAAAAAGCTTAGAAAAATTTATGGAAGATTTTTAAATTAATGTGTGGTTTAAAATGCAGACATACTTTATTATCAACTGTTAATTTTATAAATGTTACTTCCAAGATTTCATTACTCATTTTTTCCCTAGTTTACATGTATCAACTAATATCACTACCACTTGCTGTGGTTGCAAATGTCAAAAGTTTTGTTTCAGCACTTAGAAAGGAGATCTCAAAACCAACTATAATGAATTCCAGGGGATTTTATGCTGTCTCATAGCATCTACTGGTACCGGGCAAATACATGGTGCCCTTACATTCATGTAGGCAAAACACTCACACATATAACATAAATATAATCTCTTAGAAAATCCTTGTATAAAAAAAAGAAAATCCTTGTATTTACTTGAAAGTTCTACTTATACTCTCAAAAGTGTATAAAAGCATGAGCTTCAGTGTTTTTAATATTGACTATGTTTTAATAATTTAAATGTGAAATAATACTATGTAGTAAAATTAAAAGTGAGCTTCTAACTGTAGGCCTATCTGGAACATATATACTATTCCTAACTCACATTTATCTTTTTTTTTTAATTTATTAAAGATTTCTGCCTCCTCCCCGCCACCGCCTCTCATTTCTTTCCCTCTCACCCAATCAAGTCCCCCTCCCTCGTCAGCCTGAAGAGCAGTCAGGGTTCCCTGCCCTGTGGGAAGTCCAAGGACCACCCACCTCCATCCAGGTCTAGTAAGGTGAGCATCCAAACTGCCTAGGCTCCCACAAAGCCAGTACGTGCAGTAGGATCAAAAACCCATTGCCATTGTTCTTGAGTTCTCAGTAGTCCTCATTGTATGCTATGTTCAGCGAGTCCGGATTTATCCCAGGCTTTTTCAGACCCAGGCCAGCTGGCCTTGGTGAGTTCCCGATAGAACATCCCCATTGTCTCAGTGTGTGGGTGCACCCCTCGCAGTCCTGAGTTCCTTGCTCGTGCTCTCTCTCCTTCTGCTCCTGATTTGGACCTTGAGATTTCAGTCCGGTGCTCCAATGTGGGACTCTTGTCTCTGTCTCCTTTTATCGCCTGATGAAGGTTAATATCCAGGAGGATGACTATATGTTTTTCTTTGGGTTCACCTTCTTATTTAGCTTCTCTAGGATCACGAATTATAGGCTCAATGTCCTTTGTTTATGGCTAGAAACCAATTATGAGTGAGTACATCCCATGTTCTTTTTTTGGGGGGCAGGGTCTGGCTTACCTCACTCAGGATATTGTCTTCTATTTCTGTCCATTTGCATGCAAAATTCCAGAAGTCATTGTTTATTATTGCTGAGTAGTACTCTAATATCCAGAACCTGGAAACAACCTAGATGTCCTTCAATGGAAGAATGGATGAAGAAAGCTTACATTTATCTTTAGAATAGTTCTAAATTAGGACTCAGGACCTAGAAACTTCATTCTCTTTATGTCATCTCAACATATGAGGCAGGAAATTTTTAGTGTAAATTGAAGGGGAAAACAAAGAAAGCTCACTGTGGTGAAATGTTCTGTTGTCTCTGTCTGGCATTTATTCAGATTCTACATATCATTCTTATTATATATATTATTTATTCATATTCTGATATGAATATATAATTTATTCTTGATTTCATGGTCAAATGCTCTGTTTTAATTTTGTCCTATTTTGTTTTGTTTTGTTTGGAGTCCTTTATGACCCTTAAATCTATTATGAAAATTTGCTGTTTCCGATCATGTTTTGAGATAAGAGACACATATTTAAGAAGTATATATGCAGTTATTTTCCAATGTAAATATTAAATTTGAGCTTGGAAAGCTGCTGGGGACCTGGACAGCAATGCTACGTGGCAGTTGACTGTCAGAAGTAATATTAACAGCCTCAGGCCATGTTGAAAAAAGAAGACAAGGGTTTCAAAGTAAAATGAATCAGGAACTCCAGCCAAGTGTTATTTTTCTTCTCTGTTTTAAGTGTCTTTTTATTGACAGTGTGATTTCCCTCAGGCAGTTCTATAAAACAATATGACCTTTAAGTAATTGAGAGCCTAGCTTATAATTAGGATTCATTGAATTCCTATTTTTGCTTTTAAATATTAAGAAAATTGTAAAAACATCCACTCTAGTAGTTGTACCTTTGTTGTACTGAGAGTTTCTTTGTTAAGAAGAAGTGCAAAACATTTTTTCTCTACTTAGGCCTCAGGAAAACATCCCCAATGGTGGTTAGCTGTAAAATTCACATTTTTTTAGTTCTAAAATAACCAGCAAATTCATATTCAAATTAATTTACTTGTAATTACACAAAATGTGTGATTGAAAATGAATACTATGACCAGCTATTGAAATGTTGACATTTAATTTAGGTTTGTATCTTTAAAATGAATGCAAAGAAAGAAAATTATAAAGCAGCTAACCACCATTGGGAATGTATTTTAATAAGAAGATCATAATAACCAAGACAATATTGAAAACAAAGTTCAAAATGATAGTCAAATTTTCTGGTTTCAAAATTCACTATGAGTCTGCATTAGTCAGAATATTATACTATTTTTAAGGATAAACATATATAATAATGAAATAAAAATAAGAGAAAAATCAATAAATCTCTATGTCTACTATAAACTGGTTTCTAATATGTATGGCAAATTACAGACTGTATCAAACATGTTGATTAAACTGAAATAAATTAAAGAGCAGGATAAAAGATTAAACGGAAGAAAGCAAAACTGGGGAGAGAAAGAATGAACTTAGATTTCTATTCACCACAACTACATTATAAGTGACTAAAAACTCTTCAATGTATTAGGTAAAATGAATAAAGGATTTGAGCAGACTTTTTTTTCCCCAAAGAAGAAACACAATTGTTACTAAAGACATTAAAAGATACTCAAGTTACTAGTCATTGGGGGAAAAAATAAACTTAGGGATTGGAGGAAAACAGACCTACCACATGATTTAGCTATACCAATCTTGGGAAGTTACTCAAGGATTCTTTCTATATCTTATTCTAGACATAATTACTTTTGTATATTCTTTGATGTTCCACTTATAATATCCAGGATATGGAAGCAGTTTAGAAGTTTGTAAACTGTTAAATGGATAGTGAAATGATGGTACATTTACAAAGTGGAATATTGTTTACCAGTTACCAAAAACAAAACTGAAATTCTCAACATAATGGATGGAGGTGCAAATAGCCGTTCTGAGTGAGATAATCCTGATCAGAAAGACAATAAATTGTGTTTTACTTTTTATTTTGGAAAGCTAGTTTTATCTCTTCAGATATTTGTGTTCCTTTTGGAATCCACAGAGAAGTTAGGCATCACAAAGGGGATGGGTTTCAAGGGAATGGCTATGGGGATACCAAGCAGCGTGGAATAAATGCTTAAAGGTAAATAACAGAACAGGTAAAGATGAATGGGTTGAGAATTGTGTGGACAAGGTGAAGGAAGAAATACCAGGAGAGAATAATAAGACTAAATACTTTTATTAAGAGTATTATTGAAATATATCTCTGAAAAAACTTTCTTAAATAAATACACACACACACACACACACACACACACACACATAGAAATTTTAAATGGAGTTACCATATTGCAGGACAAAAAAAGTCCCTAAAAGCTAAAATAGGCTAAGCCCAGAGGCAGGAATAAATTAATAATTTTAGAATTGTTGGGAACTGTGGTCTCATAGAGCAGGCCAAACAATATAGGGCACTGTCTTTGTTCTTGATTACAATCCAGAATTTGACAGAAACTATTTTTGAAGATGACAGACAGACAGACAAGGTGGAAACAGGAAAAGAGGACATATAGAAAGAAAGAGAAGTAAAAAGCCCCAAATAAAAATGTAGATGAATGGAAACAGGATAAATTATTTTAAAAGAGCTAATGAGACAAGCCTATATGTTTTTTTTTTTTAATTTGGAAGCTGGATTGTGGCCTGCAAAAATCCCAACTATAGGTAGGTCCAAATGTGGTAGACATAGCATAAAACATTTATGTGTATGTTTTATAAGGTGTGAGAAATAGAAATATTTTAATTCCTTGTCAAACTTTTAAAGTATTTGATAGAGAATGCTAAAATTAATGTTTTTTACACTTCTACTGAAGAAGTGAACACAGGATTTTTACTCATAAAAAAGGAGAATGGAATAAGCCATTATTAAGCAGTGTTCAATCTATTGAGTGGATACTTTAGCATGAATGTAAACACAGGGGTGAACAGAGAGAACAATAGGGAAAAGATTAAGCCTAACTTGGAATGTTAACTTCTCATGAGAGCCAACTTAACTGTTTCATAAAAGACACATGTATTATTTTTGTGACGCTTGAAGGACATTACAAAGAGTTGTTAACAGAATGTTACGTGAGATGATAGGATGGTTACCAGGAATTGAGGAAGATTAGAGCTTATAAAATCAAGATAACAGGTGGCTTAGAAGAATTAAGAATGGAGTTAAGATGTTCTCATAGTAAATAATCTTGAAGTCCTACTTGTGAGACTACAAGAAAATATCTGGGAAAGAAAACCACCAACCTGGAAGGTTACATGTGCTCAGATTTTAAACACAGTTTAATGCTATTTTAATATGGTTATCTAACAGTATCTGTTTGAAAAAGAAGTCATGCTTGGAAGGAAGGCATCTATGTTTAGTAAATGAAAAAATATCAAGCCTAAAAGAAATACTGACTGCATCTAAGGAACTTCGGAGCAAGTTTTGCTAAGGATGTTGGGACCTTTACTCTCAGTTGCAAGAGAATGAAATAATATTTCAGAGAGTTTCTTTACAATCCCCATGTCCAGAGAACCTTCTCAGACATTCCATTTTATTTTTTCTTAATTTAACTTGGGATTCTTTCCTGCATTCAAACTACATATCCTCTGAGTGGTAAAAGATTAGTGGAGTTCCCCTGGGTATTGAGGATGACAGAAATGAGCTGTTTGTCCACTTAAAGCATATAAAAACGACTCTCTTAGACTTCATTTTGTGCCTTGCAGGCTGCTGTAATCAGTATGGCATTCTTTTCCTAAGTATTCCATTTAGGTGTTAAGAGATAATTAAAGTTAACCAAATTTGCTATAGCATTTTTTTTCTATGGGATCCTGAAAAACTGAATTTCATCACTGTATTTCAGTAGGCTACAGACATTACTAGGAAAAATGAAAAATTGGTCTTTAATGTATTAGCATTCTTAGAATTTTTTTTTTTACTTTAAAGACTCTTGAACAGTTTTAATTTTTGATGTGGCTAAGAGTAATCTCTATATCAAGTGGTTTCTTTCCTTATTTGTCTTTTTAGGTCTGGCAATTTTATGCTTTTCAGAAAAACTTTTATTATTTACCTACTTTATAAAAATGTATTACTTGTTAGTCCCTTGTAACTCACAATTCCATTTCTGTCTTGTACCATGACATCAAGTGTTACAATTCTTCATATTAAAAAAAGAAACACCTTGTTTGAGTTTTGAAATGTCAGTTTCATTTCCTACAGACTCACATTTTACTTTTGTTGATTTTCAATATAAAACTCAATCCATGTAGGATTTTCTTATCCTATTCTCCTTTCTTCTTAGACTTTATCATCATCATTTCAATTCATTGTACATGATAAGGAAGAGTTATGTTTAACTCGCTATAGATACAGGAGAGATGAGAAAGAGAAAAAGAGAGAGAGAGAAACTTTGAACTGCTTTGATGAGAAAACTCTGTATAGCAGTAATATTTTAAATCTTTTACTGACATACGATAAAGAATTTCTGTCATTTTTTATTTAACTTTATTCTTATTTATCAGTGGAAGAAGATAATTATTCATGCAGGTACATAGACTTTTTAGGCCACTTTTGATGATGACCTATGTGAGAGAATTCATATTGTCTAAATTATTTCTGAGATTTTATTTAGACATCAAAAAAGGAAAATTTTTTTTTGTTTTGTTTTGTTTTTGGCAAATGTTCAATGATGTTTTAAATGAAAAGGGTCAGACAAAAAAACTTTTTCTTTTTCTGCAGAAATGCTTCTCCTCCAATGTGTCTAAGTTTTGACGTGTTAACATTTGGGCTTGTGACAGGTGTCTAGATTTCAATGTGAGTCCTTGTGTCCATTATCACAAAAGGCAGTGAGTGGCAATCATAAAAAATAAAAGTGGATATATACAACAATACTGCCAACACTAGAGTCATATGCTATTGACCTAACCAGCGTCATATGAGTGAAATTTCATAGACTGAATGATCTATATTTTACTTTATTTGACATTCGTGGTTTCTTACAAAGACCAGATTGTGGCACTGAATTAAAGGCTGTTTCTGAAATTAATCACCTCCCATGAAAATAAAATTTTTTAGCATGATGATGTTAGTACATTTTATCTTTTGATAATGTAAAGATAATTAACATGCAGAAATAGAGAGTTTCAATATGATTCCAGGTCTTGGACATGTTTTCCTTTGATGTAAAGCTATGAAAATTATCTTTATGATGACTTCTGCCATTTGCAGTATAAGACTTCTTTTCACACTGGTGAATTTATTTTCCAAATTTAGTAAATCAAAAACAGTCTTGAAGAATGTTTTAAATATCAAAATAAAGTCCTCAAATTTGTGGCTATTTTGGATATACAAAATTATGTTATAATATTATATTACATATAATATAGTATAATATAATATAATATATAATAATTAATATATTTATTGTAAATGGAATTTTAATTGATTAAATCTGTATTCTTTAAAATAGGTTATGTTTTGAGTCAGAGAATTTATGAGAGTAAAAGCAATATTTGAAAATTCCAAACCTGGTGCTCACTTCAGCAGCACATATACCAAAATTGAAAAATTGTAATGATACAGAAAAGATTAGCATGACTGGTATGCAACAATGACCATGAATTTATGAAGCATTTCATATTATTTCTCAACACCAAGTTATACAACTCTTGAGCTTCTACACAACGGATAATCCTTATCACAAGGACAACTTATTCAACTATTGCTCATCTATGCTAACTTTGGCTTTCTTCATAATAGTGAAAAACAGTAAACATTCCAAATGTCTCTCAAATGAGGGATGGATAAAGAAATTGTGATACATTTACACAACAAGGTATTAGCGACAATAAAAATGACATCATAAAATTTGTTGGCAAATGGATACAACTAGAAAAAAATCATCCTGAGTAAGGTAACACATACCAAAAATGAAAAAAAAAATATCATATGTATTACAATTTTAGCTATTAAGCAAATTATAATCAAGCCACAATCCACAGATGCATAGTGGTTAGGTAAAAAGAAGGACTATTAGGGGTAAATAGAATCAATTCTGAGGATAAACTATGGCAGGTGGGGATAGGAGAGATAAGATTAAGAGGGATGGTGAGAGAGACTGCAGGGAAGAGAGCTGCAATTGAGGGGCATTTGAAGGGTAGTTTGGAAACCTAGTGCAGACAAAACTTCCTGGGATCTATGAGGGTGACCTTAGTAAGGACTTCTAGTGAAGAAGAATAGGAAGTCTGAACTGAATTCCCTTTTTTGAGTTATTGGTTGAGGAGATGTCCTGGACATCTCTAACAATCCAGGAAAATGCTAGGACAGAAGTCTCCCTGTAAAATCTGACAGTGGGGCCCCCTAGTGGAGGACAACTTCCATTCTGCTTAATGAACTGTAGAGAAGTCAAGTTGGTGGAGACCTGAAGCTTTCACCCTACATTCTTTTCTCTTTTGCACAGGAAGATCAATCTTAAAAACATCATTGAAGATAATAATACATAAGAGTAGATAATAATAATAATTGAAATATTATTAATGATATTCTGTTACACTCATAGATCAACCTCTTGTCCTGTCATCATCACAGATGCTTGCTCTCTTGACAGATGGCAGTGGGTGTACTAACACACATCCAGACATTATGTGAAGAGTCTAAATTGGAGGTGTCTATTGGGTCTCTCCACTTGGTGATCAGGGAATCCCACCGAAGAGTGTAGGGAAGACTGTATCACTCAGAGGGCATGGAGGACACCAAGAGAAGATGGCCCACTGGGTCAGTAGGGCTCACATGGCCTTACAGAAACCCGAAGCAGTATGCATGGGTCTGCACCACGTCCTCTGTCAACTTGTTGTGTTTGTTAGCTTGCAGTTACAAAGGACCTGTGTTAAGAGAATATAGACTTGAAACAATGTTAAGAATAGAAAAGACAATGATGACAGCTAAAGTTTGACTACATTATGATTTACACTGAGATTGAGTGGAGTCAAGGGGTGTAATGAGGTGGTTTGAATAAGAATTTTTACCCATATAATCCCATATTTAACATTTGACCCCCAATTTGTGATGCTGTTAGAGAAGGTTATTGTTGATGGAAATTTCTGTCCTGCTCACCCCCACAGACATTCAGTCTCAAAAAAAAAAAAAAACAAAAAAACCCACAAAGAGGTTTATATTAATATAAATTCCTTAGCCTATTGTTCAGACTTATTACTAACTACCTCCTACAACTTAAGTTAACCCATAATTCCTAGGAATTTCTTGTCTATAAACTCTTCTCAGATATTCCATTATACCACAATTAAAATATTTGAAATTTTGATGTATCCTCATTCCTTTGGAAACTGTTTCTTCTACCCAAGATTCAGTATTATAGTCAAATGTTCATTGTATGCAGGATCCATTCATCCATTGGTGCTGATATACTCTTTAAAGACCCATGTATGTTTTTGCATTCTAACTTGGAATCATCAAAGCCAGGAATTCACTAAGTTCTCATCATAGGGTCTGTTACTCCTATTTGTACAGCTTTAGTTAACCTTTGTAAAAGGTCACTAAAGTGTTAGCTCTGGCCTTGTTTAACCCTGGTTCTATAAAGCTATTTTTTAGTAAGAGCTATGGGGTTTAAAAACAAGGAATATATCATAATTCATAAACAAAGATATTACATAGTTATTTCTTTAGGATAATCACATGTAATATAAATAGCTTTATAGAACCACCATTGTACAATTTCCAGACCATATTACTTCTGCATATTCTTGGTTGCCCTCCATAATTTTTATATAAAATTAAGGAAATGCTGAGCCTAAATATAAAAACTGTTGACAATATGAATGCAAAGATATCAATTGTACAGAAATAAAAATGACACTTGTCAAATATTTTATGGGTAGACTCTTATTGTTTTCAAATTCTTAATATTTGACTATTGCTCAAGGGATGTTACATAGCATAATTGGTAACAATATTTAAGGATGTCAAAAGTTTAGAAAAGGAAAATTTGTGATGTGGGTGTTGCTTTCTATGTGTTGCTTTCATTGGTTAATAAAGAAACTGCCTTGGCCCTTTAATAGGACAGAAAATTAGGTAGGCGAAGTAGACAGAACAGAATGCTGGGAGAAAGAAGCCGAGTCAGTCAGTCGCTATGATTCTCTGCTCCAAGACAGACACGGGTTAAGATCTTTCCTGGTAAGCTACCACTTCATGGCGCTACACAGATTACTAAATATGGGTTAATCAAGATGTGAGAATTAGCCACTAAGAGGCTATAGATAATGGGCCAAGCAGTGTTTAAAAGAATACAGTTTCTGTGTAATTATTTCGGGTGTAAAGCTAACCACTAGTGCAGCCAGGTTCTAGGAATACTGCCCGCTGCTCCTACTACAAATTTGTATCTCTATTTAATATTTGCATTATGTTTCTTTTTATTAAAATATTTACCCCTAATGTACTAGAGACTTTGCCATACTATGAAAATTCAAGAAATATTTTGAGAGTTTTCCCTATCTAAGGGCCAAGTGTATTCCTATTCACATGGGACTTTCTATGAAGTTAATCTAATGGTAATCTCAAAAGGAAAGATGAACTTATTTATTGAAAGTCATTCTTAGGAAAGACAGGAGTTAAAAATAACTTCATCATATATTATTATAATATTTACAGATGATGTATAAACAAATCACATGGTGAAAAAATACAACCTATGAACTGAGTTTGGCAGTGGATATCTCTTTGGAGTCTCACAACTAAACTGGCTCAGGCATGGCGATCATGGGGCATTTTCCCTAAAGATGATCATGAGAATTTACTTATAAATACATTGATAAAATTTATTTTTCTTCTAATCTGAAATTTCTTTTTTATTAGCACTTTCTTTATTGTTTATATTGGGTCATATTTTTTTTTTGTCTGCTCCCCTCACTTCCTCCACTCTCCTCTTCTCCCCTTCCCATGACTTCCATGCTCCCAGTTTTCTCAGGAGATCTTGTCTTTTTCTCCTTCCTATGAAGTTCCATGTATGTTTCTGTTTGCTTTATAACATATAAATATCAAGTGTCTGTAAGAGGTATGTTGTCAGACAAAAATATAGATCTTTCACTGAGTAAAAATGTTGCATAGTTATTGATACTGATATGAGAGAGTTTGGGGGTTTATTTTATTGTTTTAAATGTAGCAACACACAGCTACAGGTATGTTTTAAAAAGGGAAAGAAACACAAAACCATACTTAAGTAGAAATAAGTGTTAGGGCTAGAATTTCTACAGAAGAACACAAATAGGAAGTTTTAGAGTGAATAGTCCAGTCAGCGAAAACAACATTTTCTGGCTTAGAAACTAGAAGCTGGAATCAGTGAGTTAGAAAATTGAATAATACAATCTATGTACTTTAAACAACACATTAAGGAAAGACAATAGGCAAAATGACAGTTCGAGGATGCATGAGATGATGATAAAAGTATAACATTATACAGTTTAGTTTTGTGAAAATCCCTCTACAGGGAGGAAAAGACTATTTCAGCATGGGAAAAGATACTGTATTCCACACTATCTTAAAGAAGACCCATTGTTATCTGCCAAATACAATAAACTCATAAACCAAAAGTACATTAAATTTGAATTCAAACAATTAAAAAGTGATCAAAAGACTGGAGGGCAGTTTTAACCACAGATACCTTTCTCACATTGCTCTTAAAAAAATAGTGATACCTTGTGTTGTAGGCATGTCTTTGATCTCAACAATGGAAAGGCAAAGGCTAACACATCTCTATGAGTAGTTCACCCTGAGGTACACACAAAAAAAACTAATCTCACAAAAGTGACATCTCTAGACTCTTGCCCCTGATTGCTCTTTGGGCTGACGAGGGAGGGGGACTTGATTGGGGGAGGGGGAGGGAAATGGGAGGCAGAGGTGGGGAAGAGACAGAAATCTTTAATTAATTAATAAAGAAATAAATAAATTTAAAATAAGAAAAAGAAAATGACCTTGATTTCTCCTCTGTGCTCACTGATTTTTTGAAGGTACTGAGAAGGCTGGGAGAAGAGGGACCTCCTTATTTCCATAAATAGCTCAACCCTAACAAAACCTCAGATCTTGCTTCTCAATCAATACCGGACTCCACAGCTAAAAGAGCTGCATCAAACCGGTGTTTCATCTGCTTACTGACAGCCACAGAGGTTATGTTGGTGAAGAGCAAAGAGGTCACTAATCACATTGCAGAGAAGCCATCACTTCGTTACTGCTTGGGGATGCATCCCACCAACTGTCAGTTTCCCTTCCTCCTTTCAATGCACCGACCACCAGGGAAAAGCTAAGACGTGGATCCCCAGGCCTGGGCCATGGTACACAGAATCGTGGCTGTCTTCAGAATCTGCTTGTGAAATGAATTGAACCACAGTAAAGAAGGGAAACTGATCTGAAGACACGAGCATTTCACCTAGAAACTTCTTCGTGGAGAGAAAGGGAGGCCTCTGTGAGTGGTGTCCCGGGAGATTGGTGATGTAGAAAATGCTGGATTCGGTCCTTGCCATTTAACTCATGGATCTGCTTCTTCACAATTCTTCAAATTTACTAGCAGAAAACTCGCACTAACAAATAATGTACGACATATAGACTGATGTGAAAAATGCAGATGTTGCTTTTTAAATTTTATATGAGATGTTATTATAGATACCAAGCCTGTTTATTGCTGTGTTTGCATTTTGTGTAAGGGCTAGATATAGAAAAACGTCTTACGTCTGGCCAGAAGGTTAAATCTGTAATGCCTTAGCTAGTACTTTAATAAAAGACACCACACAGTTATGAACATTTAAAGGCCATTTAAAATGTTTAGAAGGGTAAGACAGAAGTATTTAAAACAAGCCTAACTTCCAAATAAGGAAATAAACTAGTCAGCAAGCCAGGAGCCGAGTGAGTAGGTGATCTGGTTGCCTCTTCTGCCCTTGAGAGCTCCAGCTCCTCTGTGTTCCTCCACTGTGGCCCATTCTGGACCTTTCACTTCGGCCTGCTCCCCAGACACCTGTGTCTCTGTGAGGTGTGCCCTGCCTAAGGGGCTGAGCTACTCTAACCAGCCACCGATTGAACCTAAAGTCTTCTCTATAAGCTGACAAACTAACAAGCTTTATCACCTGGAAAATACAAGAAACAGTGGTATATGCTAGTGCCCCAGGCACCCTGGTTAATCATTCTCACAAAGAATATTAAATGGGATACCAGTCTTGTCGGCTACATTCAGGCTGTAATGTGACAGTGTGGGCCTGGTCTTACTGGAGCCTATTATGCTGGGCCTGGTTCACGGCCCTGGGAGGCCTGCTCTTTCCTGAGGTGGTGGAGGAGGAGCTGCTTGTTGGTCCCGGCCACCCAGAACCAAAATAATAACACTGAAACTGTATTAATTAAATAACTGCTTGGCCCATTAGCTCTAGCTTCTTATTGGCTAACTCTTACATCTTAATTTAACCCATTTCTATTAATCTGTATATCACCATGAGGTCATGGCCANAAAAAAAAAAAAAAAAAAAAAGAATGAGGGGAAGCGATGTACTTGTACATTATAAGAATGTGATATGGCAGAATTATGTGTAAAGAAATTAGTTAATTTCTTCAATACAAATAAACCAATATACCAACAAAATAAGCAAACATGATAACTGCAGCTATCTAGAGCCAAAAAACTTATAATCCTGGAGTTTTATAACAGACACTTCTATACTGCCAAGACTAGGGTAATCAATGAAGAATACTGGGTTTGAAGCAAGCACTGGGTATATATTTGATTCAATGAATAAGTCAAATTTCATGCAAAAATTATTAATATTTTTCTAATTAAAGACATTCTTGAAGTAACTTAGATGAAGTGATCTTGTCCTTCTTCAGGTAAATGCTTAATCAGTTTATGATCTACCTGGAAAATTAAATACAGTTCATTAATAAATTCCTTAAAATAATCTTTATGTAACCAAATTATAACTATGAATAATAATTTAAAATTGTGGTAGTTTCCATGAAATAGTGGAGTGCAGGAAGGCAAGATCAGAGACACCTGTGTTGATGGGCATGCTCTGCTTTTGATCATAGTAAAGTAAATACAAGAAATTAATACTCTGATGATTCTATAAGATACTGAAGCAACTTTCTAAAATACAAATATATCTCAGAACTGTTATAAATTAATAATAATCCCAATAGAGTGTTAACAAATAGGGGTGGGGAGATTGAGATGACTCGTTGGTTAAAGGTGCTTGTCATATAAATTTTGTTATATGAGTTTTGATCCTGGAACCAGTGTAAAAGTAGAAAGACAAAAAATTTCTTTAAAAAATTGTCCTCTGATATCCAAACATGTGCTATTGCACAGACACACACATTGATGTACACAAACAGTAATAACACATGAAAAGATTAATAAGTTTAAAAGGGAAGAAAAAAGAAACATGTAAAACATACAAAGACTATTGTGCAAATTTTAAATGCAATACTTTTTAACTTTCTTTACAAAATATTTAATACTTTTTTGTAGTTTAAAAACAATAGAAATGCCTTTTATGTTACTTATTTGGCCAGCATCCATCAAATATAGAATATTGTGTTCATAGCTTTTCATTAACATCACTGAATTTTTAATATTTGAACCCAAGTACTCCAATCCTAAGTCTGAAATTCTTATCTATAATAGTTTCTGTTTTTCCTTAATTATAATTCCTACTTTGACAAACTTCCATAATGCAAGTATATATTGCAGTAATAACCACAAAATAGCCTCCTGGTGACTTTGAAATTTCAAAAAATAAATACTAATAAGTTAAAATAAATGACTCTATGGAGTTAGATGTTAAAGTAATTTTATAACTCTGCTGTGTTTTTAACTAAAAAGTTTTACATATGATGCTTCAAATCATGGTATCTGAATTTTTCTTACTTGTAAACAATCATTACTTTCTGTGGTAGTCTGAATGAGATCTTTTCCCATGCATCTTGAGGAGGCTTAGGGGGTATAGTACTGTAGTTTTAAATCACTGAACAGGTTAAAGCCTGGTGGTATCTAAAGACATACACTAGTTAGGTTAGATATGTCAGTTTCTTGCTTGTGATGTAAGCAGCACACTTTCAACTTTTTACTCCTGCAGTTAACTACACAGTTAACTTCATGATGGGGATGAATTCTCACACTCTGGAAATCAAAATAAACCCTCCTGCTGTAAATCCCCTTCTTTGAGGTGTTTTATCACAGTAATAGAAAAGTGACAGTTACATTAAAATTTAACTAAGTCAATAATTTAAAGACTAAAGAATTATCTGATACAGAATGATCAATCAGTATGAGTTACTTTTATCTTATTTTCATCAATTACATCATAGCTATATGACTCTTGATCACATGCCTAGCTTTTCTTTATACCGGATCTCAAGGAAATTGTCTTCTGTTTAATGGCTATGTAAATCATTAATAAAAATTTTGTTGCTCAGATGGGCAGTGGTGGTGCATGCCTTTAATCCCATCACTTAGAAAGCAAAGGCACGAAGATCTCTGTGAGTTCAAGGCCAGCCTGGTCTACAAGAGTTAGTTCCATAACAAGCTCCAAAGCTACAGAGAAACCCTGTCTTGAAACAAGCAAACAAACAAACAAAATTCTGCTGCTCATAATCTTTTCTGTATTGCCAAAATATATGAATGCAAAACTATTGCATTTCTCACACCATTAAGGAGGAGTTATATTAGAATTAAGATATTCTAGAATAGGTTGTCTTAGTCTTGATTCTTTTTTATTTTTTTCATTCATTTTACATACCTTCCATTCCCTTCTCCCTCTATCCATCACCTCTCCCAAACCCACCCCCAATCCACTCATCAGAAAGGGTAAGGCACCTGTGGGGAGTAACAAAGCCTGGCAAGTTCAAGCAGGAACAAGACACACCCCACCCCCTCCTGCTCTATCAAGGCTGATCAAGAATTCCCACCACAAGTAATGGGCTCCAAAAGCCAGCTTATGCACCAGGGATAGATCCTGGTCCCATCGCCAGGGATACCCCCAAAAAGTCCAAGTACATGGAATTCAATCAGCTTAGGTCACCCAACAGACTACATTATCGGTTGAATAAAAAGAATGTGGCCAAGAAGCACTCAATATTTCTGATATTGACTTAACCAAAGACAAATGCTTCTCTTATTCATTGCTTAGCTTATTGAATTTAAATATTTGCCACAATGATATATATATACATACATATATATGTATATATATACATATATATATCCTTGAAATGTAGGTCTTGAAAATATTTCTTAGAGATTTTTTTAATTTTAAAGCCAAGAATGATTCTCTAAAGCTTTAATTCTATGAATTCTGTTCCTCAGATAGAAACAAATGGTCTGGTCTCTTAGTTGGTATAGAAAGACACTATGTATCATCTAGTTATTTTATTTTTACTGGAAAAGCTGTGAAGCAGGTTAGCTTTTTGGAGAAAAAGAATGTAAGATTTCTTTCTAGCTCATGGCTCTGTAAACGCACAGTCCCCGTCAGTATGGTGCAGAATTTAGAGATCTACCAGCTTGCGTTAAGTTGTGGTAGCACCAGGTGTATCTTTGAGATCACTTTCTGCTTCTCAAATGGTCCTAATCAGTCCCTAGCATTTTGAAGGGGAAACCCTTAGTCACATTAAATTCTTGAACTTTGATGCCATGAATTTAACCCTTTAAAATTCAAGCTTTTGTGTATTTTTTCTTAAGGGTCATGATGGTAGGGTTGACAAACAGGAGTCAGTTTACTGCAGAAATTTCACTTTCATTGGGGGCTAGTTAGCACGTGCAGGTGTTAGATTCACATGAAATCAATGTGACAAGTGTTTCTCACGCTTCCTCCTGACTTGTGACTTGTCCTTTACATATCTATTAGCACCAACATTGCTTCCAATACGCTCCATTACTTATTCATTATTCCGTTGAAGACCTCTAAACTAAATCATGTTTTGATGGAGTTATAACTAGAAGTTTAGCTCTATTTTTTTTACTCATAATCAGAAACCGGCTGTAGGAAGACCTTCAGCTTGTAAGTACCCGCCTACTGGGGCGTGGTCTCTTATACTACCTGTACAGATGAAAAATCCGGTCAGTCCCTTTTCTCCTTCCCCTTGATCCTTTCCACCGGCTACTCTTTTTGGATCGCGTGATTCAACCAGACAAGAAGAGGATTCTGATTTGTGAGTTTACCCCTAAATAAATATCTATTTCTCAATTCTGAGCTAGTGTGGGATTTCTTCTAAATGTCCGTTCACTGCATCAGAAATCTTGCTGGAATTCTTATTGTCTTGAAAACTTTGGTTGTTTTTGTTGTCTCTGTAATCAAGCAGTAGTAAGACTTCTTTCTAAAATTCTATTGCTCAGTGAATACACACCCCACAGCAATGGATTCCCAGAATAGCACATCTATCACAATGATCTCTCAATCTTTATTAAAGCTCTTTTTTCTAAGAATCTTAGATAGTTGCCTTTTTCATCAAAAGCACTTCATCAATATTGCAGATCAACACATGTCTTCTGAGACATCTCACTTTTCAGCATTAATGTAATTAAGCGGAGAAGTCATTCCACTGGGGTATGGATTGCATACTTACAATTGCGGAGCAAAGTAGCCTTTAAATATTTCCTCATCAAACATAAAAAATATTTTTGCTCCGACACCCATAGTGCTTATTTCCGAATAAATTCTATTTTATACAAAAAACTGCAATTCAAATATTTTTTTAAGAATTTTTAAAATCACTCATTGTTAATTTCAGAGAATTCTTCATACTGTTTCGAGAGTGCTTTTTACCAGTTTGCTCTCCTACCATCAGTGAAAAAGAGTTTCCCTTCCCCCAGTTCTCATCAGAATTTATTTATTTATTTATTTATTTATTTATTTATTTATTTTGGTTTTATCTTTGTGTCTGGGGTAAAATGAGATCTCAAAATTGTTTTAATTAACACGTTTACTATTTATAAGCTTGTAGAAAACTTTTTAAAATATATTCCTTAGCCATTGGTTTGGCTTTTGTTTTGTTTTGTTTTTCTGTTGAGATTTCTATGCTCACGTCCAGGGTCCACTTGTTTTCTTGATTCTTTTTTCTATTGAGTCTTATACCGACAACTAAGTTTTGTTTTTATTCTTTACCAAAGAAGTTTCTTCTTATAGTAGAAAAAGATCATTACAAATATCCACAACTGGTCAAAATACAAAGAACACAAGATAGTGTGTTGAGCGAGGCTAACTGCAAAATCTATAATATAATCTCTTAGTGCTCAAAAAACACACTGAAGAGAGGATAGAAAGATTGTAAGAGCCAGAGAACCATGACGTCTTATTACAGGGCTGGTGCACCCACTAACACTCAAAATTTGATTGCATTTACAGGAACTGAAAAATGAAAATATCAATTTACATGCCAGCATTACAACATGCATGGAGGATCTCTAGCCAAGCCCTGTCCCTACATGAAGAACGATAGCCCGTTAAAGACTTCTAAGAGAGAGAAGAAATACTTTCCAGGAATGAGCCCCTGATATGTCTTACAATCCCAATCAGTGAGGCCTAAATATTTTTGCATATGAACAACAATAAACAAACTCAGATGGTGAAATATATATTTATTGAATATAAATTGGGTACAAACACAAGCACATACATACGCATATATACATGTATACGTATGTGTATGCATGTCTGTGTGTGTTTGTGTGACAATATTAAATAAAGAATAAGAGAACATGAATTTCAAATGTGCATTGGCATTAAAGAATAAAAAGATTCTTCCTTTCAGAGTAGTTTAGGAAAAAGACAACCTCAGACTGTATATTCTTTTTTTCTTCTGATGTCTTTTATCTGTTTTCAGGCTGTTGTTTGTGGACTGTCTCTTTTGTGGCTGGTGTCTGCCTTTCCCTAACAGAGACCTTTGTTTTCTGAGCCTAGTGTGGGATTTCTTTTAAGTGTACTTCTTCATCTGGCGCCCACATGGCTCCACACCTACCAGGTGGACCGGCTTAAAGGCCTAGGTCCACAGCCCAGAAAGTCTACCACCCTCTCCCGGTTGGCATGCTTTTACCTAAGTGGTTTTCTGTAGATGCCTCGCCACAGCAGAGCTAACTGCGTGCAGCATCTTGGAAATTTCCTAAGCGTACACATGCATGCCCCAGGCCCCCACTGCCTTGTTCCCTAGTACAATTCCTTGGCCCGGGTCCCTGCCACGTGGAGACTTGCACAGCTTATAGTTTTTGGTCCCTGCCCTGGGTTCTGGGCTTTTTGCTCCATATAAGAAATTGATTTAATTGCTTTTGATTTGTCAAGCAAAGCACATTTCTCATTTTTATCCAGCATAAAGGTGAAAAGAATTCAAAGCTGCTCAGGACTGTTCATGGCACCAGGTTGCACCTCTAGTCGCGACGCTACAACCAGGACACCTGCTGGACAGAAAGTTTATTACATCTAAAACAATTTACCTCATTTCATAACAGATAATTAATAAATCAATAAACGTGAAAGGTATATAATGGCAGAGAACATTACCATTAAAATTTTTAGGAATTTTTTGGTAATACTATGGTTTGTATTCTGCAAGGCTTACGTGGTTATGGTGATATATCCATTTATTGGATATTGGGACTCAGTTTTTTTTCTTCATATTTTGTCATTAAGAAAATGGTTTGATAACAGAGCCAAGAATGAGGCACTTTTAGAAACGATACAGTCTTTGCAGACTAATAAAGAACAGCTAGCTGACAAGATTAATACCATCGAAAATCAAAAGTTACCTGAAAAAAATTAATACTATTGAAAAGGATAATTTAATTTGACAGACAAATTGAATCCATGTCTAAGGATATTGAGAAATTTTCTGAAAGAATTCATACTGTTGAACTTGACAATAAAAATCTGTTAAAAAGTTATGATAGACTAGCATATAGAGTATCTCTCCAGGAAGGCAATCTGCACAAGATCCAAATAATCTCCCAGGATGAAGTGTTATATTTAAAGAAAAAAAAAACCTTCAAGCCTTGGAATCACATGTGCAGAATGAGCACTAAAGCCTAGGTTTCTCAATCAAATCACTAGAAATATATACAGGCCGGGAGATTCAGGCTTTACAAAAGACAGTAGTAAAAGGATTTGAAATGATTGAGAACATTTTTGGAGCTGATGAACAGGGATAGAAGGCACAAGGTCAGGATTCAACATTGTCAGTAGCTGTCAGAGATGACTAACGCAGGGTTTTAGCTTCCTATTCTGTAATCTACTCTGACAAAGCATCAATTTCTAAAGGCCCAAAAGGATCCAAAGGTGGTAGATGAATACCTATAGGAATGAATGTTCTTAAAGAAATTAGACATGCTGTTGTAACTTACAATAAGGAGAGATGGGTAGTAGGGAAACAGAGATAACCATGCAGAATGTTTATAATTACTGTGATCACATTGTACTTTTTGCATATTATTTCATCACAGTTTAGATACTAGCACCCCTGAAGGTCTTTTAAAGGCCAGGTCAGAATATATAAAATACAAGGTTTTCTGTTCTGTGTAAATAAAAAGAACAAAGAGCGTAATATATCATGGGATTTAATAGCTGTATCTCTGTCTTTTCTCAACACTAATTTCCTTAAAATTCTAGACAATTACCTTCCCCTAGCATGTTCTGTTATAGGAATCGGATAAATTCTTGTCAAAACTGTTTAATCTCATTGAATGAATATGTACATTATACACCCACACTTTAGCTTCAAACACTTTTGTATGTCCATTATGAGACCTTCTATTATAGGCCATAACTTAATATCTCTTATTTTGTATTTTTCAGTAATTTAACATCATGACTCTTCTGAAGCTTTATTAGTTTTCAAATATTCTATGTACAATTAAAATTTTAATATCAAACAAAACAAGTCAGAAATGGTATCTTAGACATATAACTTCTAAGATGCATGGATATCAGAGGGGGATTGCCATGAACTCCAGTATAGGAGGCTGTGCATGTTGAGATTTAGGCTAACCTGGCTTAGATATTGGGACCAATTCTTAAGGCAACCAACAACAAACTCCAAACATGGCTCATACATTACTTCTTAATCATGATGCTATGAAGAAATCTAATAAAAATTAAATATTAAGCCATCCTCTCTACAACACAAATTACTTTAATAACCTTGTCACTAGTTGTTATTATTTCTTGTTTTATCTGCTTTACGTAGAACAAAGTTCTTAGCTTTCTTTCTCACCAAAGTGCAAAGAGAAATGAAGACATTTGCAAGTGAGGTCAAGGATTTCATTATAGATGAAAAAAATTATTAGAGCTCAGAAGATAAGCATCATGCTGTGTTTTTGTTTTATTTTCACTAATTTGTTTTCTGAAATGGGTCATACTTTCCCTTCAGCTATTTGTAAAATAATTGCAATTATACTTTCTCTTTGTTCTATAGCTACCAACAAATTAGACACATTAAGATGCAATTTCACTTCTGCATATTCTGAGTGATTTATAAACTAATCTTTCATTTTAACTAGTGTATTTCACTTGCAAAATAATGAAGATCACATGGTAAGACAACTTCGTGTCATTTTTTTAATTTGTTTGATATGCATGTTTACTTTGGTCAATGTCATCTAAAATCCAAATGTAGATATGAGTCATTTATAATTGACTAAAGTATGCTTTATTTCCACTATTGGATGATAAGTAGTACACAAACACTGAAACAATATGGAATAGAAACATTAGCAATACATGAGTCAAAACAACAAGCAAATAAAATACTCTCGGAAACAGCTTTTGGTCAAAGTCTGACAGCTTCAGCTGTGTTCATTTCACAAATATATACTTCTTCCTCTCTGACCCAATTCATGTTTAGTTTTCCTTACTGATTGCGATTTTTATCTAAAAAATGGAGACTATATGGTTATTAGCATAGCTTTACCTAGACAATTACCAGAAAAACAGCAAAAACAAATAAACAAAAAAATAAAAAACCAAGCATTAGGGAAATGTTAAACTATAAATAAAGGGAATTTCTCAAACAAAAATGCTACTGAAAAAAGTCATTTACAACTCTCAATAATCTTTTCTTTTCTTTTTTTTTAACTTTTTTTTTTTTGACAGCTTATCTGTGTAACAGTCCTGTCTGTCCTGGAAATTCCTTTGTAGATCAGGCTGGCCTTGAATTCAATGAGATCCAGCCGTTTCTGCCTTTCATATTATGGGATTAAAGGTGTGTGCCACTACACCCAGGCCAGCCTGGGTGATTTTTGTTTTTTAATTATTCTAGTAAAGAAGTTGAATCTCATGGTTAGTTTTAAGACTAGCATAAACCAGATCCTACAACTTCCTTAAGTCTGTGAAGTGTTCAAAAGCTAACATTTACCTGTGTGTTTTAACACTTTTTGAGGCTTAGAAATATGCAAGTGGTAATAGCAGCTCTTCGTCATTCGACCCTTATCTTTTTGGTGCATTCATTATGTCTCCTCACATGGGAGGAAGAGCTAGCTTATTCTCTCAATAAATGGCATTAATCTCACCTGTGCTACTATTTCCCATATGAAGTAAGCACCAGAAACCATACCTATGATGATATTATCTTTTTAGAAGTTATCATTTCAATAATTATTATTTGGAGAATCATAAAGATGTTCACCATACAGTAGGTTTTAATTTTAAATGTCTGAGGAAAACTCAGGAATATTCTGCATCAACTGAATGTATGCAAGCATCTCTTGTTCTGGACATGATCTTCTGGTGATAATCTTTCAAGTGCATCAATAAAATATCCTGGAAAAGTCACTGTTTTCTCCAAATTGCTGAAAAGGAAAAAAAAAAAAACAAGCATCTTCCCTTTAACACACTTCAACTGTAACTCAGAACCTCGATTCCTCAGTCTACACACTAAGACACAATGTACTTCAAACAGCGTAATGCCTTTCCTAGTTATTATTTTCCTAAAACAACAATTTTTGCCCCTTTGCTCAATAGGTATTTTCTGTAGCTGAAGCTCAAAGATTTCACCTGCTTGTATACTGATTACAGAGATGACGTCTGGTCTTATAGTTGAGAGAGCACATCTCATATTTAAAGGCATATAACTATACCTAAAGACAGCATATTTTCCTTCAATATTAAGAAAGGAATTAAGACATTTTTAATTAAATATAAATCAAACTAATACAAAAATGTAATATTGTATCTGCTTTTCTGTATGATGAGAAATACGGAAAGATTTGGTTGTGCTTATGTATGTCTGGAGTCCAAGAATGCCAGAACTAGAGACAGGAACAACTCATGTCTCACAAGAATGTGGACTATGTAGGAAGGTATTAAGATTTTAATAAGCTAAGTTCATTGAAAATTAATAAAGTTTTATTGTGTCTGCCTAGAATGTTTGGGCTTTTCCCTTCAACCCACAGCACTTAATATAATGTGAAAAATATTGTAACCATATTTTTACTTTTTATTTTTATATTATTTTAGTTGAAAATGTTTTAAAAACTAAGTATTAATGCAATGTTATTATTGTAGCTAATGTTCGAATTCTTACGTAATTAAAGAAGCGAACACTTGAACATGTTAAATATTATTTGGAGTTAGAGTTTATAAAAAAATTGCTATTTTGACAATTACTAAAAGTGGTAATATGAGAGCAAAATGAATCAGAGTTTTAAATCTCCTTGATGTTGATAAGGCCTATATATATTCAAAATACAGTGTACAAATTTAAGATATTAAATGCATTATCCGTGACAACTAGTGAAAAGAGTTAACAAATATATGCAGAAAGAAATTACAAAGAAAGGAAATATTTGGATGCAACAGAAGTCTGTTTAAATGGAGGTTTTTATAGGAACAGTTCTCTTGACTACATTACCTGTGTAATCAAATCTGCCATGCGAAAACTGCAGTGGTGATCTCTGACATAGCCCCCATCTACACAACAAAGAAGAACAATCTGTAATGCTCACAACCTGAAAGATGTGGGGTTTTCAGGACTCCAGTTCTCCCCACTAGATTTTCCATTCTGTCCCATTTTAAAAAATAATAAATCTGTACCTGGAGCAATGACGGAATAGTTAAGAGAACTTGAGGTTCTTCCCAAGCTCCCTGCTTTCCAGATGCCTTATCAATTTGCTCACATCTACTTGTAACTCCATCTCAAGTGTTGTGGCATCCTATGGCCTCTATGAACTCCAAATAATATGTGGTAAATATAAGTTCAAATTGGCCCATCACCTATACTCTGAATAAAAATAAATAAATGAATCTTTGAAAAATGTTAATTCATAGAGATTGATAAGAAGATAGTCGTCTTGTTGTCTCCACTGCAATAAAATTAGAAATGATCCTCTGATGCAGTTTGAAATCATTTGTTGTCTTTCTCAGACCCATTGCTATTGTTTAAGCTACAATGACTGCATAGGATAATCTGGAAATATGTATATTAATTGCTAATAGTATTGTTACAAAATAACAATTTCATGTAAGTATACATTGTATAGTTATGTTATTCATTTATACAGAGCCACATTGGCATTCATGTTGCATGTGCATATATGGTTTTATGAATCATATAAATTTAAGAATAACAAATGAAAGAAAATATATTTGTCTTTCTGAGATACACTTAATTTATTTAATATGAACATCTCTACTTACATCCATAGAAACACATTATTTTATTATCATACTTTTAGGTAAGTAAATTTGAAAATACTTTAAATGATGTAGCAAACATGTTCTTGTAGTCTTGTTTCAGCCTGAGGCTAACTTCCCACTCTTTTTATGTTATATATTTTTTTTCCTGAAAGCCTGGTCGTCAGGACACCTTGTGGAATATCATCATGCTGTATAGAAATCAAACTAAACAATAATAAATGCATGCCTATGAATATCTCACAACTCAAATGTGTTCCAAAATATAGAACACAATTCTCAGAAAAAAAGCTTTATATTTATTTTGAGCTCCTTATGATTGTGGAGAGGGCAAATGAAACTCAGTGATCATAGGACACCTTGGCTTATTGGTGAATTCCTTAAAATTTTTGATATTTTCTAGAGACTGAATTTAGGTTTTTGGGCATGAGCTGCAAATATTTTTTACCCACGGGGTCACCAAAACTCTGTAAGTTTTAGTACAACACTTTACATTGAGGTAGGTTTTTTGGTACAGTTATCTGTGGTTGCAGAAATAAGTCATAAAACTAAATAAAAAAGATCTATATCCCTGTCTTTCCCCCCCAAAAAAATGTAACTGCAGTATCTTTCGGTATTTTTTTTTAATTGTTTGTTTGTTTGCTTGCCTATTATACAACTCTGGGTGTCTGGACATTTATATAGACCCGACCAGCCTTGAACTCACAAAAATCCATCTGTCTCTGTTACACACATTCTGAGATTAAAGTATGTGTCACCATGTTTTGTCCCACTTTTAAATATTATGGAAGAAATATCTTATATTCTATATTTATAAATATAAGTCAATCCCATATATAAGTTGACAAATGAAACTGGGTTCTCAAAGATTTGATTACTATAGAATTTTATCTTTCTTTTTGCACAAGTATGGTGAATTTCATTTCTTTGATTTAATTAATGTGGAAATGACTAAAGCAGTCTTCTCATCTGACTAGTGTAGGGAAATGTAAAATCTAAGTTGATGTGTTTATTGAGAATCTATAAAAGTTTAAAATAAAAATAAAAATTATTGAATGTTCAAAAATACCCTAAATTTAACAATGAGAGAATGATGATCCAAATCATCAATTTGTGATAAAGGAGTATATTCAAAATAAGATGTGTGCAATATATCTACAACATAAAAGGACTGTCAGATTTATTCCAATACAGGCAGTCTTTTGAGATTTTACTTGTAGAATGTCTACAGGCTTGATGTGACAGAGAATTGAAAATAAAATGAAATAGAATGAAGCCATCTCAAATCATAAGATCTTTCAGCATTTATCCTTCCAAATATCAGTTCCTTGTCATCTGAAATTCTGTCTTTACACCCATCTCTTTAGAAGTCTGTTTTTCATATGTTCCCCATATCAGTTTCAGCATGTATAAAGTAAAACATTTTCTTCAATTATATTTGTATCCATGACCTAATTATCCATTCCAGACTACAAAGATTGGTACCTTACAAAATATTTCTTTTCTTACTTCTTTTATTGTAATGTATATCATAAATGTCACTTTTTTTAATCAAAGTTCACTAAGTCCTGATGATTACTAGGAAGTGAATTTTTAATAGGCATGCATTTTGCATAGGGTAGTACCTCTGAGGTGAGTTGGGTTTTATGCTTACAGATGCCCCTCTTCCCTTCTGTAGGATTTTCATGTGGGTCATTATGTCAATTAAGTTAGCAGATGTACTGAGTTGTAATTTGAGATTTATTTGGCTGTGTTCTTACTCTTACTTTACCTTAGCCTTCACCTTACTCTTAGTTTACACTGACTGTGTCTAAAGTGGAAGTCTGTTAACCAGCAAATGCTTTCTTATGGTATTGATATCTTTTCGTTTTGTGTCTTGTAGAGGGAATTACTGCAAGTTCTTATATTTCTCTTTCCTGTCTTCTAGCCATGTTCATTTAAGGGATATTATCTATGCTGAGGTGTTGACTGGTGACCAAGGGTGGAGTTAGATACTGTCTGTGATTCAGACTAAGGCAATTATTGTTGCATTTTACAGTTCAGACGATGTAATTTTTTTTTGCTCTCTCTTCCAAGACTTTTACAATTGGTATGAGAATTTAATCATTTATTCCTTCTCTGAGTTTTGATTTGGGTCCATTACATTTCTCTATTTTTTGTACTCTCCTCTCTCTCCTTCTCTCTACTTCTTTATGTATGTGTTATGCTGTTAAGTGTGCTCATTATGTGAGCCTATTTCCCATGCACCATTTGCCAGTTACTTGTCTGCTACCCTAGCTGTAGTAAATGTTCACCAATGTGTCAGAATCAGCTGTGTTACCTCTGCTCCAGCAATGAAGTTTTCTGGTTTCTGATGGAAAGAGAGTAAAATTCTACTGGTTAATATGTGAGCAGATATTGTATAATATACTGTCCAGTCCATTCTTTCTTTCTCTATTTTGGTGCAGAATTTTATATGTGTAGACATTCTTTCTCTCCTTATCTCCCTGGATTCAATTGTGTCAAATAATCTATAAAGAGGAATGCATGTTTTCCCATCCTCTGGACCTTCAGGGATTGCATATCTTAGAAGCCCAAATGTAATGTTTTCTAACTTGTCATCTCTTCGGCTGATCTTTTCTAATAGGAAAAGCAGAGTCTGCCAATCAAAACATATTGTGGAATATTCTTTTTGCTCCTAATGACTCTTTTAATGCTCAGTAAAATCACAAAAACTAAGGAATAACACAAGTATAGACCACTAAAGGTTATACTCTTTTTATAATGTCACTTTAAAAAAATAGATTTTCTTTACATAATATATTATAATACAGTACCTTCTGCCTCTGACTACTCCCACATCCTCCCCACCCTCCCTAATCCATACCTTTACTTGTTCAATCTTGTTAGGAAGCAAAAAAATCATCTAAAACAGAAAAATAAAATAATAAGATAAAAAGTAATCAAACAAACCTGAAAAAGATAAAACATGAAAAAGAGCCAAAGAAAATGCACACATACATACACACAAACAAACAAAATTGTCGATGCAGAAACACACATTCGCAAACATAGAAATCCCATTTTAACACAAAATTGGAAACCATAACATACAAGAAAGAAAGAAAACACCCAAACATTATGTTATGAAAACGTTTGTTATAAAAAACAAAACAAGAACAAAATCCAAAAATACCATTGAGTTCATTTTGTGTTGGTCATCTACTGCAGGAAATGAGCCTTAGACCTAAAAGCATTTCTGTATACCAGTGAAGGATTTCACACTAGAGAAAACTAAGTTTTCATTTGTGAGTCGTTACCAGTTGGAGATAGCTTCTAGGTTAGGAGGATTTGTACTAAAGCTTTTTTCTGTCCCTCTTAGAACAGGATACTCTACAATGTTTAACCCAGTGTGTCTTCTTCCTCAAGCCTCACTACAAATATTAAAACAGCAACCATCTGATGTTGCCCCCTGAAAGCTGCAGGTGATATAGGAAATGTATAGATAAGATTTGACTCAGTGTAGAGACGGTTTCTAAAACTTGAGTGCTTGGATCTTCATGAATCCTGTCTTTTATAACATCTTTTGTTTTCTATCTTAGTATTAAAAATGCTTTGTTCCATTTGGTAAGATGTTTTTCTGTCTAACTGAAAATAGACATGAGCCAGCATTCTCCGTTGGTAATGCCACATACAGAAATTGAAGCCAGTGTACAACCAACACGCCCCGTGTGCAAAAGAAAGTGTTCTCGGATGTCATAAAACATTCATTCCTATGCATCAAAAAGTAGAAGCCACTCAATTCCTGTTGCTCTGTGAATTTTGAGTTCAGAGTTTCAAGATGCAAAACAGACAACAAATGATCCCTGCAACAGCAGCACCAATAAAATCTGCCACTGATTGAATTGCTGCAGGAATCAATTTCTCTCCCCTTCACTTGTTTCAACTCTATTAGCTTATGTAGAAAAATAGCTAATGTTGTTGTTCATATTGGTGTAATTGCTTTTCTTGAATTAAAAGCTCCTTAAACAATTCTCTTAATCTTATTTCTAAAATGTCTCTTCAATATTGCATGCTGCCTGGTTTGCATAGCTTTTGAGTACCCAATACAATTAATTCAAGTATACCTCTACTCCTCTAGGACTTTGGTTGTTGGTAATATGCAATTAGAAACTAGAAATGGTTGTTTCCATGAGAATCATTTAGTCATACTTATTTTACCAAATCAATTATTTGAAATTTTATTCATAATTTCATCTCATCTCTGCATATTTAAGTATCATTATTTATTTCACTTGTTTCAAAATCTTCAAGTAAAAAGTAAGTGAATTTGTTAAAATAATTACACAACTCACTTTTGCCATTATATCAGTTTACTAGTCAACTAATAGATAGTCCTTTTCTATCTGTTGACAGACAAGATACGATTATGACTGGTATTATATGATAAAGCAATATATGCAAAAAAGTTATGTTGGACTATTTCCTTGTTTTAATAATTATGGTAATAAAAGAAACAGACGAAATCTTTAAGAAAAAGGAGAAAAAGATACTTCAAATGTTTTGTTTGTATTTACCTAAATATACTTAATATAATAGCCTATTTAATTCTGGAAGTAAATTAAAAACCAAGAATCAATTAATAAGATATCAAAATGATATTAATTGCTTACAAAGGCACAAAAGACTGATGTTCTCTAACCCCCTAAAATTCTTGCATAGATGCACAGTATGTTATTACTTCTGCACCTTCAAGCCTAGCATTCATCTCTATCACAAACTAGATAATAATTTCTACACGTGATTTTACATATTTATTATAGTTATTTAGAGAATAAATATGCAACAAATTAGACTCATGTCTTAGTTTTAATTTTCTACAAGGTGTTGTGCTTGCATTTTGTTTTTATAAAGTTTAAAATGGTTTTCCCTGCTTACAGATTGTTTCTCCTTAAAAATTAATTCAAGACCAAAATTTTCAATAATTGCATAGCTCTAACTGGCATTCATATGTGGCTTCAATAATGATTACATTGTTATGAATTTGTTAAAAATAGAAGTACCAAATGAGGATGCCTCTATTAATATATTGTATTACACACAGATAATATACTATAACTGGATACTGACAAGAAGTTAGGCAGGTGTATACATAAATAGCAATTTCATACATATATTATTAAATGAGAAGGGCAGGAATATTGATTCACTATCTTGTTTTCTGTCTCAACTAACAGAATTTTTATTTTGCCAAAATTCATGTCATTTCTTAGTGTAGTCTTAGCAATCAGTGAATTCATTGTTATTAGATTAAAGCAAATACTTTTTCACTATGTAAACTAAGTACACAATGTTTTTTCCTGGCAGTGGATTATTTTTGGCTGTGAATGCTGGTTGCATTATTCTTCACCATTGCAATGAGCAGTCTTTATACGTTTTGTCATCTAATTTTATTAGTTGTCGTGTGCGATATTTCAGAGAATGAAATCTCTTGTTCTGTTATACAATATCAGATTACTCTATTTGACTGTTGTTCAATGGTATGGAAAGCAGAACTCAAGGACCTGTCAGGAATTCTGCATTTCACTGAAGTTTTATGTTTTATTTCTTTCTTTACTTGTTAGTTGAGCTATTATTAGTTATTATTAGCTATTAATAGGACTATAGCTGAGTCCTATTTATACTGTCCACTTTGACTTATTTTTCTGATGTTTTTTTGCCTCTGTGGACTCCAACTCGTAATTCCTATATACCAGTAATTAGTAAAATAAGAAATACTAATATGTACATTCTAACACCCCAAAGCTTGCAGTGGTAAGGTCAAAGGTGAAAAAAATGATTGGTAGATCTTTACTATTTCAACCAGTTAACAGATTTCTTAAGTAATGAAATATATAGATTTAATGCACCATTTTAAAGTGTGATAATCTTAAAATAAGAAGAATATTTTAATTTAACATATTTTTATTAATTATTTAAAAATTCCATGTCCCGAGTTTTTATCCCAGCTGTTCCACTCCTCTCCATGTCTCTTCCATGAAACTCCACATGTTCTCCCTATCTCCTTACTGCCTCTCAACTTCCTGTTGTGTCTTATTAGTTTTAAATAGCAAACCAATATCTATATGGACTGCTCATAAGTCCATGGGCATAGGCCCTCCACTGGATCATAGGAGCCCTGCCAAAGACTATCCACTTAAAGAAAACCTCCTTTCCTAGAATTCATCACCTGTCAATACATAGTAATTTAAGGATGAAAGCTCATGAATCTCACCTACTCCATGTCATCACAGAATTTGATATTGTGTAGTTCTTCTGCACGTATGCATATTGTTGGGTTCATTAGGGAAGCAGTGCTGCTATAGGGTCAATAAGATGCTATTTTAATCATGTCCTTCCCAACCTCTGCCTCTTCCAAACTCCCCACCTCATTCTTTCATGTTGCTCCATAAATTATTGTGAGGGACATTAGTATAGGCTCCCTTTGTTCTTGAGTACTCCACCAGCACTTAATGTTAAGAATAAGATTAGGTCCTGTTGGTGGTGGCACATGCCTTTAATGCCAGCACTTGGGAGGCAGAGGTAGGTGGATCTCTGAGTTTGAGGTCAATCTGGTCAACAACAGCTAGGACTGTTACACAGAAAAACCCTGTCTCAAAAAATAAAAAATAAAAATAAAAATGAATAAGACTAGAACTGGAGAGATGTTTCAGTGGTTAAGAGCACTAGCTACTCTTTCAAGGGCCCATGTTCAATTTCCAGCACATATAATTTCAGTTCCAGGGGATCTAACACTGTCACACAGATATACAGACAAAATTTTAATTCAAGAAAAAGAAAGGAATAGCACTAATAATTGGTGAAGGGAAGTTGTTTCCTATATGTACACAAACATGCATAGATTTACTTGTAAGTGTATGTCCATATGCAAACATAAAAATGGTGTATTTCGAAAGCAACTTCATACAAAACAATATAGTAAAAAGAACTAGAAATAAGCTAATATTTCAGAGAATGTCATTTTAAACTTCTGTGTTTTTCTTTCCTATGATCAGTTTTATAAATATAATTTCAAAATGCTGGCTCTGATAAGATATAATCAAATCTGTTTAAGTATTTCCAGGTAAATAGCTGTTATTGTTGATATAACCCTTAGAACAGGAAGAGGAAGGATTGATGGGCAGAAATTACACTTACGGGATAATTAATTTCTATGTATTGAGAGTACATTGACGTGATGATTTAATCCATGATAAAGAATGCTCATACAGGTAACATACTTAGAAAAGGCACTTTGCATTTTCTGTGAACTGTACTTTATTTGTAACATTGGTGAAAACATCTCAAGGAACACAGCATATTTGTTATCTTCAGAATCCATTTTACAGATTTTATAGTGAGAGATCATGCTCCTTAATATCTCCACTTATTATTTAATAGGACATGGTGACATTGACAATTGTGGCCTTATGACGAGAACTTTATGAGTATCTCACATCTGAAGTTCATGTCAGAAAAATCTAATTGTAGGATTTCATCTCCTTTTTTCCTCCTCTGGCACACTATGATCTCAAGCCCATCCTCACATTTGCATATATTGACATTTACAACATTTCAAAACTTAGGCAGTTTTATTTTGCTCTGCTGGAATATGAAAGCATCTAGCAATTACATCTCATTGATATTCAATCCTAGTATGCGCACTTCTCAAATAAGGACTGGCATTTATTATTTTTAGAACTCTCTCCTGGTGTGTTTTGTTGTGATAATTCTTAATTTCCATATCCGTATTTAATATCTACATACTTTTAAGAATTGTGGCATATCGTGATAGTATGAAAGTATTTAATTATTTCCACACAATAAACATATACATTGAATTATGAGATTTTTAAGTTATATAGAAAATTCATTTTTAAAGACCATGATGACATATTATTAAAATATTGTTAGATTATTAACAGTATTTGTGAGGTATTTAATACATATGTCATTAATTACTGTCTGTTGCTTTAAAACTTTTACCTGTATAATCAGCTTCAAGCTATTAGAATTCTTGCTGGAGTTTAAGATCAAGTTGATTTTCATATTATTCTCTTGTCCAGGTTGGATTAGGGAAATTACTGTTTATGAGTTTATTCAAGATCTTGGAGAAGTTTATTGGATAGAGTTAACGATCTCATTCTTGTTGGTAAAGGACTGACATTTGGCTGTTTGAATGAGCGTTCTATTTCTCTTTAGTGGTGTTTTTGATATTTGCATATTCCTCTAAGTACCGAGAAAGCTCCGTTTCTTATAGGGATTTGGGGACTTGAGGCTATTAGCTCATTGAGGTTTCTGGAGAAATTTATTTGAGGTTGTTGGAATATTGTCACTGATTAAATTAATTAAGTAATGTGAGACAGCACCTAACCTGGTTTAGGTTATCTGCTAATTCTATGTAGCTGAAGTTGACTTTGAACTTCTCGTCCTGTTGCTGTTTCAGCAATGCTGAGATTACAGGTGTTCTTCATCACAGTTGGGTTTAAGTAGAGTTTATTACTGACCACAGGGGTTCTTGCATGTTTGGCGAGAACTCTGATAAGTCATAATAGTGAAAACCACTTCTCAGTTACAGAAGACCTTTGCATATGATGTGGAACTTGATTTTGCTAGGCACGCAATGCTCTGCTTAATATACTCTTCTTGCTATACTCATCTTAATATCTTTCTAAGAATGAACTACTTAGTGATCTAGGGATCACTTAGTGATCTTAGTGATCTAAGTAGTTCATTCTTAGAAAGATATTAAGATACTATCTTCTGGTCAACCCAGGTTGATGCTACTCTGAATAACTGATAGCAAATATTTTTTCTCTTAATTATGTCTGATAATATCTTCCACTTTTTCTCAGTAAGATAAATTGTTCATGAGAGATACCTTCATGATAGGTATCTTCACAATCACAGAAATGATATTATCATAGGAATATACCGGAGTTGTAGGCATCTTGGAATTTACTAAAATTTTTTCCTAATGCATTGTCCCTTTCAAAAATATTTGAAATATGAGTTACATCATCTTGTTATTGTTCAAACAATAAAATCTGGTCAAAACACACAAGCTATTTTCTCTACAAAATCTAGAGAAACTATTATTCAAACCCCTAAAATCCTTATGGTTTTATTACAGAAACTACTATGAATCAGAATTAAATGAGAAGAATTTTGTGCCTTAAGTTGTCTGGTAGGATGATGATCTTTGTAATTTTTGTGTTTGTAAAAATCTGTGGAATGTGTTTGTTTGTACTTTGAATGGCTATAAATAAATCAGGAGATTGTACAATTATCAGTTTGCAGATTTCTGAGAAGGGCTCATTTATATCTTTTAGAGTTCTTTCTTTTACAATGAATTATTGGTTTGTGATTGTTGTGGATCCCCATGTGTTTAACAAATTTCTTTAGTTCAAGTAACGTACTTTCTATTTCAATTCTACTTAGATATTATATCTTCTTGATGCAAGATAAATTCACCTTTGTTTTGATTGATGTACATAACTACATATTTATTAACAATCAATCTTTTACCCAAAGTCTGATGGACAAAATTTTAGTTAACAGCATAGTTTGGAGAACGATTTTAGAGACTAGTCAATTTGGAATTAGTAAAACATGGACTTTTTGAGGTCATTGTAGTTCCAGACTAAATTTTAGCTATTTTAAACTTTGAGTTACACAAGCATTGGTGCATATAACAGTAATATGGGTTATGTCTAGGGAAATCATACTTACATATAACAAATTCATAAAGAGGATAAATTCTTTACATTCTTATTAACATGATTAATTAAATACTGACAGATAAATTAAATAATGAATTTAGACACAATTATATAATGGCTGCAGAATGGAACTCATAAGCAAAGGCAATATTGTATTCTATAATTTTGAATCATTTGTTTATTTATCCTCATTTCCAAGCTTATAGGCATATGTGTCATAATCTTATCATTTTAATAGTTTTTAACTAGTAACTGATAAATTAAATATCATTATAACTGAAAGTTTGCCCCAAAGCAAAAGACAAACTTTTAAATTTGTTTATGAGTTAAAACACAGGAAAAGTTCATTTATATAATTGTATAAATATATAAAAGCTAAATTTAACTGAGTCACATACTAATAGTATATTGTATTTTAAAGTGCATATTTACATGTACACACATTTAATATTTGTGAATTTTCTCACAGTTTATAGCTATTCCATAGTTGTACTTGTATTTTTGTCATGATTCATGCTGGTCCCACCTTCCTTCACAACCCACTCACTTTGAATAATTTCCCTTTGGATTTTCAGTAAAAAAATCAAATATGCTCAAAATGAATTTGCTGACAGAACAAAATCAAAAATATTATAATAAAATTGTCAAGCCAAATTTGTAGTGAAAACGTTAAAAGTTGTTCTATGATGAAATATTAGAAAATGCACACTTTGCAAGTAATAAATTATGCCATGACAATAAAAATAGTATGTACACTGTTAGTACTTCAAGATTTACTTAAAAGCCTTTAAAAATAGTTTTAAAACAAATAAAACTCAAATGACACAATTATATATACCTTTATGGGCCATCTTAATGCCCAAACACCAAATAACCACACACTAAGGTTGTGAAACCACATTTGTTGTCAACAGCTTTGAGCAACTCAATCTCTCTGATCTTCAGACAAGGTGGAATAGGCCCACATTTTGGACCTCCACAGTTATTATACACAATCACACAGCAAGTTTATTGATTCTTCTGGTTCTTATACTCTTTCTGCCATCTCTACTGCAATGATCCCTCAGTATTAGGTATAAGAAAATTTTATAAATGCATCCCATGGGACTGGGCTCAACAATTCTACATTTTGATTGGTTGTACTTCTCTGTAATGATGTCCATCTATTGCAAAAGATAAATCTCATTGATGGGGGATGCATACTCTATTACTTGTCAGTTTAAAGACAACTGTTTAGAATGTAGTTAGGGATTAGGCTGGTTTTGTAAAGTGACGGTTGTAGGCTATTTTCTGAGATCCATAAGATTACTCGCCCCAGATAGTTGGCTAGGTTTTCATTTCCAGGCATTATTTCACTCTTGTTAAGGGAGAAAGTGCACTAAGAAGCTATTTGTTACCAACAAATTTTGTGAGACACTACTGCACTATTAGGATTATGATAATTCATAGGCAGCAAAATTTAGAAATAAACACTGTCATCATGCTTCTAAATTACATTGCCAATGACCAGTTGTGTCCATGTCATCACCAAATGCATGATGGAACAAAACTGCCTCTTCTCATACTACGACCTTGTTCCACATGCTGTGTTTGCAATATGGGCTCCCCAGGACACTGGAAAAGGGCAACACACCAACCTACTAATTCCTGACATACCTAAGCCATCTATCAAAGTCCTCAAGCTCAAAGTGCTGTTTGGTGAACTTCCTGTACCCTGGATACCAATGGCACATTTACTGAATGCATTTTTTTAACCTTACTTCCAAAGTTCTCAAAATCTTCTTCAGTACACCAGCATATAGCAATCTATCTTTAGAAGTTACTTGTCCCTGATGTATCTTTCAAAATACTAACATAACTACTTACATTTAAAAGTTAGGTCCCATTACACCTGATAGAAAAAATTTACCCCACTGCTTTTCTTTTTAATATACATAATATATATAATTAATATATATCCTTCTCTCAGGAGTATTTCCTAGTCTGACTAGATGCAAATTTCAATATGAGTTCCTGTAGCCATGTTGTTTATGTCTAGGTCCTTGTTCGAGTACTCATGTGGGATTTCTCTCTGCATGCGGTGAATATGTTTTTATTACCTGAAGTATGAATTAAAAACTCAGGGTCAAAAATTGAGGTTCAACCTGAAGATCTGAAAAGCAAAGCAACCAGTCACTGGCTCTTACATAGACTTCAGTCAGTTTTTTGTTTTGTTTTTTTTTGTTTGTTTGTTTGTTTGTTTGTATTTTTTTTTCATCATCAGTTCTGGATGGCCAGGAAACTAGAGCACAGTATCCAATTACAGAACGGCACCCAACGTTCAGCAAAGTATATCCACATAAAACCTAAGAAAACTTTTTTTCTTAAAAAAAAAGGACTTCTAGACGGACAAAAGCAGGATTCAATTGGAGCTTCATAGTATCTGCATAGGCTGTTTTCTGATGGCAAGCAAAAGGGCATCTCCTTTAAGAGAAGGCTTCCTGACTCAGATTTAATAGCAAATACTGTACTTCTCTGGCTTTCTGGTTCATACTGGCAGCACAAATGACTGTGGCTCTTTCAGCTGGTCCTGGTTAGAGCACTTAAATAGGGTTCATGGGCAGCATGCTACTAGTTGTTTAATAGTGACACAGACCTGATGTATTCCTGGAGCTGGGGTGGTGAGCATGGCTCACAGAGGTGCTATACAGACTTCTGCTATGTTGGCAGGGCAGAGTCAACAAACAAAATCATAGCATTAGTCCTATTAACTCTTGTTAACATTTAAAACAAAACAAAATTCTTCTGTTCAAAAAATGATTATAGATGCACAATAAGACAGATTCAGATGAAAAGGATCGCTGAATGGGTCACAGTGTTGGATAAACATTCTTGTGCTTAGCAAAGAAAGAAGACACAGTAGAGACAGTCATATATTAAAGGAGAAAACGTACTAAAATTTATATTAAAAAGTCATAGAATAAAATTAATAAGCTACACCTAAAGATGAACCATACACAGAGTGTGGATTATGTATATTATTGTGTTTCATTGCATTTTTGACTATTACTGTGTTAACTGATCAAAAAACATTTGATTCTTGGGGCTTCTAAACTAATACACATATACATTTTAAAGATATCTTGACTTCAAAATTTGAGTATAAGGATATGTTACTTTGGAGAAAAAAAAGGTTCTGCTTTTGTTTCACCAGAGGATGGGAACCTGAAGATTCTTTCCAGGCTTATGTGGTTTGATGGAACAAGACCCCTCTGAAAAGTCTTCCTAACTAGAAATCTTTCACCTATATAAGAGCAGTAAGCAGTTTGGAGACAACAATGCCAAAATTTCCAAAATAATTGCTTATAAATATTTGTTTTCATTTAAAGAGGGATATGATATAAAAATGAATGCCTTACATTGGTACTGACTTTGGTTTCCTGATATAAATGTAAAGTCAATTTTGTTATATGTATATTTCTACTCTTGTCTAAGGTATTGGGCTTATGCAGTTCTTTCAAAAGTGTAATGTATCTTAAAAATTTCAGATTAATAGTCATGTATAATATTCAAACTTGTAGTCATGTTGGTTTTATAGATATAAACAGTTATATTTCAGTTAGATAGATAATGATCAACATCTCAAAAACCTACAGAATATGGCATTTAAAACTTTTTTTAAAAAATGCTTTAAAAACTTAGACTTTTCTTGACAGTCAGTGAGACATGTCTTCCTCTGTCAGCACCAATCTACTTCAAGATGTCAATGGACATTGAAGAAACTCATTATGGAATTTGCCTTCAATGTGACAGGACAAGCAATTTGGGCAAGAATTGCTCTTGCCTAGACTACTTGACAGTATGCTGTATAAACTTGACATGCAGGACCCACAGAAAATGACTGATGAAATTTCTAAAAGAAGGTTAAACAGTCCTTCATGATTCCTACTTCATAAAACTGTCTGCCAGACATTCTGCAGGACACTGAAGAAAGTGACTGACCAATTGCCAATATAGGCGAAACAGTCTTTCAAATCTCCTGCTTCATGGACATGTCTGACAGATGCTATGGGCCTGTAGGCAGAAGATGGATGCCACGACATTACAGAAGAACTTTGGGTGATTGTCCAGGCATCAAGATGTCATTGTTAATTCTATAGTTTTGGTAGCTGCTTACAGTGTACTTTCTTTACTTAGGTAATATTATATCCTTCTGGGGTCTTTAATGGAATTGAAGACAGATAATTATAGTTCTCCTTAGTTATGATAAAAGGTAAATTAGATATAAAATTTTAGATTCAGAAAGAAATACTATAACTATAATTATTTCTAGATATCTGTTTTGTTATATGTAATTTTACTATGTTAAAGTTAAAACCTTTTCTATTTAGGCATAAAATGGAGATGATATGGGATTTTCCTTTGCATGCTGTGAATATGTCTTATTACCATTGGTTATTAAGGAAGCTGATTTGGCCTACGTCAGGGCAGAATAGAGCAAGCCAAAAAAAAAAAAAAAAAAAAAAACTAAACTGAATGCAGGGAAAAAGAAGGCTGAATCAGGCAAATGTTTTGTGATATCAGAACCCTAATAAGCCACAGCCTAGTGGCAATACAAAAATTAATAGAAAGTGGTAAATTTAAGATATGAGCTAGCTAGAAATTTGCTTGAGCCTTGGACAAACAGGGTTGTAATTAATATAGTTTTGTGTGATTATTTGGACTTGTATGATTGGGAATTGAAAGTGCAGTCTCCAATTACAGAGTATCATTTGCCAAGATGAGCTAAACTTTCATCCTGAAATCCTGACTAGGCACAGCAAGGTAATGAAGAAAGTACGGAAAATCTGGGATCAGGTTTTGCTCTGTAACTGCTCCTAACTACTGCTACCACTGCATCCTTGGATGTTTATTACATACTGCCAGGATGTAGGGTGGGTAGTTTCTACTGGAGGACTATGTATGCTAGAGAGTCTGGTTTTAAGTAGAAGGAAGTAACAGTTGCTAGGTCTTTGCACACATTGATCAATTATTCATGAACACTCATACCAAGACACCCTAGAAAATTTTGTCACTTCTGTTGAGCTTTTCTCACATGGGTAATGGCATTTCCAGTTTATCATGGATCACCATGCCTTCAAGTTCTGCTGTATCCATTTTAAATTAGGCGTTCACTCAGGGCCACTTCTGCTTTCATATTTGTACAAGTTTTAAATGTGAAATTTCCACTTGCCCCTTCAAGAGTGGATGATTGATTGTTGAGAAATTTGTGACTACTTGTGTTATTTAATACTTTAAAATCTACAATAATATGATAATCAGTGAAGCTTCTACTTGGTTATATTAAAAAATGACCTGGGCATTCCATAGGCTTGGGTCTTCCATGCTGCAAAAGGTAAGAGGAATGTAATAAACTGCAGATGAGTCTGGCCATGAGCTATCATTCAGTAGCCACATGAACAGGACACTATGGAGGTGTAGTTTACTCAAGACTTCATGTTACTATTGTTCCAGTTACTAACTAGCTAAATAGCAGAAAATGTCTAAATGAGTCCTGTCCAGCAGTCTCCTGTTATGTTAGGATTTTTACCAAGTTCCTGGACCATTTAAAACAACAATAAAATCTTAGTTATGATACTTCTAAGCCAGGATTGTATCTTACTAAGCCGTAAATCTTCAGAAAATGTGTTTTAATAATAATCATATTTACAATTTAATATTCAATATTTACATGAATTTAATTCCTTATTCAAGAAAAATTGCAAACTAAGCACGATGGTAAAACATTTACATGTGGCCTGTCAAGAAGTTAGTATTTTTTGGTACCAACATTTTTAATATAACTAATTTTACAGGTTTTATTTGAAGAAAATTACAAAAATTATTGAAATTCCTTACTCCCATACTAGCAAGCTAATTGTCATTAATTTTATTATTTATTATTTGTGAGCGACATGAATTAAATACATCTGTGATGCCTAAGTGA
The DNA here is from genome assembly GCF_014885135.2 of Alexandromys fortis. Taxonomy (NCBI): domain Eukaryota; kingdom Metazoa; phylum Chordata; class Mammalia; order Rodentia; family Cricetidae; genus Alexandromys; species Alexandromys fortis. Next base: position 36,720,883 of record NW_026067949.1, read on the forward strand.
ATATTTTAGAGGATAAACACCTTTTCAAAGACAACACACCTGGCAAGGGAAAAATCAAGCTAATGTAAAAGCTTTTCATTTCAACTATGACATATTGAGAAAAGAAAATCACCATAATGATTTAGCTTTTCCTTGAGTATATGAGTATTAAAATTTTAAGAAAATTATATATTATAGTCCTAGCTGCATCTTTCATTTTATATTCATAATTCCCATTGCAGAATATTTTATATGCTTTTCAATATATGCTTATTTTATGTGTGTTTATTTTGTACAAATGAATGACTTTGAAGTTTTTGCTGAACAGGTGGCACTAGCCAATCAGTTGCAGTTTGAGATATTAAAGAGGTCCAGCTGTCAGGCAGTAGGAGGAATAGAAACTGTTGCCTGTGGTAAGATTGCTTATTTATCTTTGTTATCATTCACAACACCCAAGAGTTACTTAAATAATTTCTGCTATGTGAACCTTGAGAAGATTTTATAAAATCTCATTCTCACATACTCAAAGATACAAGTACAGACATCTGCAAAACAAGATTTATAACTTATTTAGAATATAAGTTTCTTAATCTCTCACACTCTCTTTGTGTGTGTATGTGTGTGTATGTGTGTGTGTGTGTGTTAGTAAATAACTTCTAGGTAACTTTAGTGACATGAACATAGTAAACAATTGAATCATATGCTGTAGTTTGGTAGAATATTACTCTTATAAACATTGTAAACTAGCACCCAATTAAGAATAATATATCAATATTTAAAATAAATTACTTGCAAATGACATTAGCATCCCATTTATAAAATCAGTTAAAATAAATCTATCTAAATACAGAAATTATTTGAGGTGCTGAAAGTTTTAGTGTTGACTAGGTATTTATTGAATTAATAAAGTAACTGTGAGTCAGGAAATTTATTCTCTTGGATTATTTTAAAAGAAAATACAGAGTGTTGAACTCATTTAACTTTTTAATTTTCTTAACATTAATTATTAACTTAATGCATATAAATTCTAAAAATGGTCTTAATCACTTCAGAAAATATAAAACTTTGGAAACATTATGAAAAAATCTTAACTTACAATTGTATGAAAGAAAACAATGATTTTGAAAGTATTTTGAGAAGTGGATGGTGATTTCTCAATGGGATGAAAGAAGTGTATAAGACTAGAGCTTAAATAAAATAATCTGGCCCTACACATTGCTTGATAAGTAAACATCTGGATATTAAGAATGATTTTGGAGGATCATCTAGTTAATGCCTGCCTTTAATCTAAACATTTGAGATGTAGAGGTCGGTAGAACACTGAGTTTGATGCAAGCTGCTCTAGAGAGCAAGTTACAGAAAAATCAGGGTTACCTAGAAACAATGTCTCAATAATAAATAACAATAAAAATAAGAAAAAATGGTGATCGTAGTGCTCAAATTATTACCAGGGAATGGATCAAGGGAAATGAAATAATAGCAGATGATAGAACAATATTCATTACTGGGCAGTTGAGAATTTCAAGATAAATTGAAAAATTGATAAATTTATCAATTTCAAGATAAATTGATAAATCGATAAATTTCAAGATGAGGAATTAATAACAACTCAGGTCGTTATGACTTAGAGTTCTTGATTTTTTTTTTTTTTTGGGTTTTTCGAAACAGGGTTTCTCTGTGGTTTTGGAGCCTGTCCTGGAATTAGCTCTTGTAGACCAGGCTGGTCTCGAACTCACAGAGATCCGCCTGCCTCAGCCTCCCGAGTGCTGGGATTAAAGGCATGTGCCACCACCGCCCAAGAGTTCGTGATTTCTATGTGAGTTTATGTTTATCTTTACAAAGGTGGGATGGATAAATAAAGGAATATTTATTAATTCTCACAAAAACAAAAGAAGGCTATTTTAGATACATACTAACATTGGTTCTGTTTTTTGAAAGAAAACGACAAATGATTCCTAGGAAATAATAACTCTTCCAAAGTCATTAAAAACAAAGAATAGCTCAAAAACCAACAGATGAGAATACATGCAACACAACCATTATAGATGATTCAGTTCCCTAGTCATAGAATAAAAGTAAAAACCACAAATCTAAACAACCTATGGATGTCATATAGTTACACTGTATATTAATAAGCTCAGAAATTAATGTTGCTTCATCAAATCTAATAATATAAACTATTATATTACAAATAGGGAAGAGAGAATGAGTAAATATGAGAACTCTGTAATGTCTTCTGATATTCAAGCTGTTCTAAAACAGGAACCTATTTTAAAAGTAATAAATAAATTATGCACTGATAATTTTCGAGTGCTACCTATTATATCATTATACAAAATGTCCATGAATTCCTGAATAATAAAATTTTAGGTGCATAGTTTTTATTTATACATACATATATAGATATTTAATAATGTCATATAAAGGGAACTTTTGTGAATTATTTGTTATGAAATAATTTGAAAGTAATTTTCTTTATTCACTCCAGGACTGTTCATAAGAAATCTCTAATGGATAGAAACTTAGTATACTGATTGTATTTGGATCTCAAGTAAGAAAAATGTTCTGTGGAACTGACATAAATACAATTTTAAGACCATTCTTATTACCCTAAACCTCTAGTAAAAGAATAATTGAGTAGAATACTAATTATTTGGTAAAGTTAAATATACCCTCTTAAAATGTCAACATGGCAAGTGGCATAAATAATATGTAAACTTATAATTTAGATTTTATGGCCCTAAAAACAACAAAAACAATAATCAATGCCTGCTAAGACAATAGAAGGTTGATATATTTCAATGAGTGATGTAGACATCATATCAAACCATTGTTATTTTTTTAGGGTAAATCAGAATGGCTACTAATTTATTGGAAAAGGGTTACACTTTTTACTCCATTATTGCACAATTGTTTAGCTACAGGCAAGATTGAAGCAGACTCAATGTATTACAGCACCTTTTCTGAGACAAAAGAAATAAGTTTACCCAGTATCTAAATACCTACCTATCTTTTTACATTTTTACATTATTATTTCTTTATTTGGAAATGAAAGGAAAATCCTAGCTTAATTTAGCTTTCCTGTCATTGTGTGTACCCACTATTTATGCATGGTTAAAAATGTTACCTGTCTTATCAGTCTGCATGCTCTGTCTCTCTCTCTCTCTCTCTCTCTCTCTCTCTCTCTCTCTCTCTCTCTCTCTCTCTCTCATCTATCTAGTCTAGTTGTCTATCTATCTATAATCTATCTATCTATCTATCTATCTATCTATCTATCTATCATCTTTCTATCTATAATCTATATCTATATTATAGCAACAGAAAAATCTATGTTGTTTGGGGTAAATATATATCTTGTAATAGACATTTTGATGGTAGTTATTTGATTTAATACACATAATTTTTCAGAGAGTAAAATAATATAGAAGGGGTCTAAAGCTGTAATACCCAGCATAGACAATTTGCAACAACACCATTAAAAACAAAATTGTTACACATTAAGAAGATTTTTTAATTTAATCCTATTTTTGGTTTAAGGTACTTGGCTTATCTTCCTAAACACAATTTTATTTAGTGTTGTTATATGTTTATAAGGTAGGTGTTAAACACATATTGCAAGCCCTAAGGCTGCTGATTAAGAGATAAAGGTACACTTCTTGCTTAGGATACATGAATCACTAGATTCTGTCCCAATTAAATACAATAAAATTATAAAATAATTTAATGGGCAAAATGATTTTCTTTGTAATTTTAAAAACATATAAGTTAGTCATATCACTTCTGTCTGTGATCCTTCCTGATATGGGCTTTCTCCAAAGAATATTTATCCATAATACAAAATCTGAGATGGGCCAGGTAGAGGACATTGTGAGTAATGTAAAATATTACAACCTGTCACAGGCCTGAATTTCAATAAAAGATTCAAACAGATTCAGGGCTATATGTAAAGACAGTATGGAAATTCTATGAAAAAAAATTAGCAAAGGTTATTACAGGAACATAAAACAGAGTCACTTAGGGTTAAATGGTCAAGACAAGAATTTAGGGATAAACAAACATATACTTAGATGATATTATGTCAGAGCAAATAAACTAAGTTCTCATAAACTCAGAATTCAAAAGATCATTACATACTCACCAGAACAACAAAAGATGAAAGGATTCAACATGCTCTGAGCAAGTACTTAAAAATATCAGTGTATAAAATTAAATAAGACTGAAAACAATGTTTCTATAAATGAATTTTAAAAGCATAGAAATAAGACTATAGAAAAAAATAATTTTTAGGGATTCATTCTTTTCTCAATAAGAAATAATATTTATTTTACTATTTCTTCCTAAGAGAATTTCAATTTCATGGAGTATTTTGAGATATAAATGTTATTATTTATTTATATATGGAAAAACCTAGGATGTTTAGGTATTAAGGGAAATGAGTTACTTATGGCAGATTGCTTGAAAACAAATCTAGAAGGAAGAAATATGACTAAAATAGAATCGGATTAGCTATAGACAGTACAATAATGAAATTCAATACTTGGTTGTACACAATGTTTATTCCATGAACACTAAGAATTTAATTTACTTTTTATTTATTACTAAATTATAATATGAAACCATGTCACCTTAATATAGGTATAAATTAAAAATTAAATGAGGTAACAAGTCCATATATTATTCAAAATTCTATAGTACTAAATTATAAACAGTATGATTTGTGAGTCATCAGCATTGAAAATATTTGGATCAAAGAAAATTTGTTGAGCCAATGCCCTTTACTCAAGTTATATATAAAACTAAAGTGACAAAACTTCTGAGAGGCACACAATATGATCCCTATGAAGTTTATGTTATGGAATTTACTTCCTGTTTGTGTTATGTTTGAAAACATGTAAAGGGAACTGTTCAAAGTAGAGAAGAGATGGTGGTGTTATGATTCAGTGTTAATAATAAAGGATAGTAAATTATATATAATAAATAAAGTGCTGGTCTGATATTTTTGAGTTTCTAATTAAACAAGTTACTCCTTCACTACCTATCGCTAAACTCTCCTACGTGCCCATTCAAAGTTATGGTGTTCTCTTCATTGTCTTTTGATACACACATATGCATATAAACACCTAAGTACAACCTGCTAATTCTATACAATAATAATCAGAGTTGAATAATTTCAGGGTTGAATATTTGTATTGGATAACTAATTGGTGTGCACGTTCCTGGTGAAGACTATTTCTTCTACTCTCAGAATTCCTTAGTTTACTCAAGCTCTCTCTGTATATGGGATTCAGACCTGAACTTTCTGCTGTCCATTTTATCTTGTCTGTTCTTGTTGTCCTTGTTCAACTGATGTTTAGACAGTTATGTTGCCAAAACTTTATTGATATAACTGACATTCTTAGCATACACAATCTCACAGCAAGCTCCCTGATCCTTAGGCTTTTACATGTTCTACTCTTTTTAAATGTTCCCAGAGCCTTAGATGTGGGAATTGTGACTGGATACATCTGTTGAAATTGAGAACTACAACTCTGCTGTTTGACTTGTTGTAGTTTTCTGTAGTGACCACTTATTGTTGCATGGAGACATTTCCTTGCTTTTGGCTAAGGACTACACTTGTCTATGGCTATAAGGACAAATATTTATAGATGGTCATTAGGTATTATGCTTGTTTCGTGAAATATTGAGTGTAGACGCCTGTAATAACCATGATTTCACTAGTGCTGAGTAGTTAGCTGGGTTTCCAGTACCAGACATGGAATCCTTCTTGATTCACAGATCATAACTCCAATGAGACAGCTGTCTCATTGTCAAGGTATGGGTGATACCAGAGCACCACAAAGCTCATAGTGCCATGACTTTTTGTTGATCTAATTCATAGGTATCTTAGCTGGGTAGGGTTGTTTGCTATCTTCCTTGTATAATAACTTCTGGTATCATGATAGTCTTCAGAGAAGGGCTATTCATGTCAATTCTGGCTCAGAGGTGTGTGAGCACTGTGTCTGAAGTCCATGATCTGTTCAGCAATATGAACTTAACTTCTACCCTTGTGCAACAACTGCAGCTACCAAGGGACATAATAATAGCCTGTAGCATATTGAGAGAATCTTAGAAAAATATGTCCAACAACTAAAAGAGTGTTTTTTGTCCCTTGTTTTTATTTTTATGTTTTTATCGATCTTTTTACTACTAGAAGAAACATCGCCCTCCCTGATGAAAAAAAATTTATTTAAACTACGTATGTGTGTTCCTACACACTCGTGTGCATTATAGTGACATTTGGAAAGATCATTAATTGTATCATTTCACATGACTTTTTCATTCTTTTTTTTAATATTTATTATGTGTACAATATTCTGTCTGTGTGTATGCCTGCAGGCCAGAAGAGGGCACCAAACCCCATTACAGATGGTTGTGAGCCACCATGTGGTTGCTGGGAAATGAACTCAGAACCTTTGGAAGAGCAGGCAATGCTTGTAACCTCTGAGCCATTGCTGTTATTTTACCTCCTTTCTCATCTCTATCCCTCTTGACTATTTTTCTCATTCTACTTGTAGTACACATTTTTCCCCCAGACCTTCCATCAGATCATTTGTACCTTACTGTTACCTCCTGTTTCTCCTAGCCCCATTTTACCGTGCTGGTTTCTGCAGCTACTCCAGCATGTGAGCTCACTTAAGGGGATTTAGAGATAAGAGCTTCAGATGATAAAAAGCAGTGTGCATTCACTTCTGCTACTCCAAATCAAAAACTTATTCACATACAACTTGATATAATACTTTGAAGGTGGAAGAAAGATGCTAAACTGTGATAGAGTAGCTTTCGTTTTAATTTGGGTGACGAATATGAAGGACAGTGGTATAAAAATAAATTATTAAGACTTATTTAGGAAATGTGAAAAGACTTCCTCAATGTCTTACAATGATGAGTAAGTAATGAACTTAAACAGTGTGTGAATTTGGTGTGAAAGTGGTGTGAAAGATTTGGTGAAGTGGATTTGCACTAGTTATTGAAACTGGTTGAAATTATTTGGGTCTCAGAAATTACTGATGTGGGATTCCCCTCTGTATGCTGTGAATACCATTGGTGAATAAGGAAATTGCCTTGGCCTGTTGATAGAGCAGAACTTAGGTAGGTGGAGGGGGGGTGTTAAACTTATTGTTGGGAGACAGAAAGGCAGAGCCAGAGAGAAGCCATCCAATCCTACCATACATAGATGCCAAACTTTTTTCGGTAAGCCACTGCCACGTGGTGATACACAGATTAATATTTAAGAGCTAGTCATAATAAGAAACTAGAGCTAATAGGCCAAGCAATGTTTTAAATAATATGGTTTCTATGTGATTATTTTGGGTCCCAGCTGCCAGGCAGCCAGGGAAACAAACAAGCGACTCTCATAATAACAAATTACTTGTCATATGCTTATGATAGAGTGCAACCACGGTGCTAAGATGTGTGTTAGAAAGATGTAAATTCAGAATCCCCCTTTTTTGTTAATCATACTCATTTTAGTGTTTGTCATATGTAAATCAAAGTTTGCGATCTCTCTACCAGAGAACCTCACAACTATGATTCGCCTTTGATTGACTTAAACCTGAAATGGAAACAACTGACATTTATAATTCTTTTCTTCCACAGAATTTTATCTCCTTCTTGTCACACATATTAAAGCTCTACAAGATTGAGAGATTAAAAGTGATAATTATTTATCATCTCTTTAGTCTCCAGGTGGCATGCACAGTGACAATCTGGCTAGAGTCACTCGTGTTTTCCAATTAGCTGAGAAGTTGCCTAGATTTGGCTGGTTGATGACAGCCTTGTCTATTCCGGCCAGGATGGCTGGGGTTCCTTCCACATGGCCTCTCCTCCAAGAACATACGGCCAAGGCTTCTTCCCACAGTGATATTCTAAAGTATTCCTCTGAAGAAAGAGAAAGTAAGCCTCCATATGCAAAAGGTATTTGAGGCTACACTTGCAGTCTGCGTACTATTGCCTTCGTAAAAGAATAGATTCAATGTCAGAAGGGCAGCAAGGTGATATAGAAACAATAAATACTGGCATAAGGAGATCATTTACCATAATTTATCATAGTAATATCATTGGTAGTTAAGAATAATATGGAATTAAAGAAATGGTAGAACAGTCTTTTTTAAATAGTTGAAACATCTATATTGCTTAGACTATTAAGAGAAAGCTAAGTTGATTTGTGAAATTCTCAAAACCTTAATGGTGCTGTTTATCGCTTGTTTATGCTGCGGAATTCAGGGCAAGATACAGCCCAGAGGCTACAAACCAATAGAAGTAAGTGAAATGTTGTGTTTCTCATTACCTTACCATCTATTTACAGATTGTCAGCAGCAACCTGTGCTACTTTCAGAACAGAGGGATGGCTGCTCCTGCAGAGTCTGCTAGCAGCCAGCTGCGCTTCCTCAATGCAGCTTATCAAAATTCATATGTGGACAAAAGAACCTAGGCAATAAATATAACAGCTTTCGGATCCTTTCATTGTTCCATAGCTGCTGGTCAGCAAATTTAAGTAGAGTATATAACTGAACTAGAAGAGATATTGTCAGAGCCATGAGATTAAGGCTCCGTTGGTACAAAATCATAAGTGGCCTAAAATTTTCTCTCATTCTGGTTTATATTTTACACTGGAAAGAGTTAAGAAACAAACATACTTATGTAGTCACACAAAATGTACCCTCTCGTGGCCACATTAGAAACCAGGTCAATTTAAAAAGAACAACGGAGCAAAGCATGGATCCACTTACTTCTATGTCTGAGATCACAGGATCACTCCCCCAGGCCTAGCAGGTAGCAATAATGAGCTGGCGCAAAGCCTGTTCGTTCCATCTGCTGTTTTCAAGGCTTCTGTCTCATCATTTGCGTTATATCCCATAAGCAAACTAGATTTAGGATTCTTTCCGCGACAAGATTTCTTAACCATGAAGAGTCCTACTGCCACATACTTAAAAGACCCTCTCCTATGGAGAGAAGTTAAGTCCCATGACACAGAAGTGGCAGAGGAAAAGAAAGCACAACTAGTGTTTTGTTACAGTGTTTAAGGGTCTTTTTATAACATTGGTGGTATAGTGATCATTTTGCTATGCTGTTGGTCCTTGGCTGCTTTTCAATCAGTCATTAAGATATAGAAGCATCCAGCTTAAAATTGTTATTATTTTTACTACAAAAAAAGAAAATCAAATAAACATTTAAATAGTATTTAACCAGTGTAATTGAGCTCACCAATACATAAGACTGAAAAAAAAAGGAAAATTTTCCATAGTAATGTAATTCAAATGCATTTGTTTCTGTTACGTTTTTATAATTTATAAAAATATAGAAAATATTAACGCTCTATATATTTTGGTTTGTTTGTGCATGTGTGTTTGTATTTATGTGGACCTGTCTATGTGATGTGTGCATGAGAGTGTGGGCCTGCTTGTGTGTTTCTGTGTGTCTGTGCAAGTGTGCATGCATGGTTATGATTCTTCAACATGCAAGGGTTTAGAAAATGAGGTCACCTGACAAAAGATTGAATTAGTGCCAGGGTTGTTGGATTTAGCTTGACGAAATACCTTACTCTGGAGGTGATTTTAGTTATGAAGTCTGACAGTAAGTAAGAACATGTGAATATAGTAATTACCGCAAGGTGTAACTCAATTTCTATCATTATCTCAACTTTAAAAATAAAGTATCTTTCCAATATGTACTTGAAGGGCTGTATTTTATGCTTGTTGTTAAATACCACAGAGAACAAGATTCTTTTCATCCTGAAGATATGCACACCAATTCATTCAGTATTTTGAGAACACCAAAAATATTTAGTTCATTGTTTATTTTTTATTTGTTCAGTTTTTTTGAGACATTTTGGTTTTAGCTTTCCTCATCTGATTCATGTTATGCTCCTACATAACATAAGCCTCTCAGATGCCAGTGTAACACTTCATACCTTAAATCTAGCTTGTAACAATTAGCAAAATATTGTTATGTAGAAAGAATAAAGAGAAGGTATTTAATTATAGAGTGAACAAATTTTAAAAAACAGTGAGAAGGAAACATTGCAGGTTAGAATATGTCTAACGATACAACTGAATGGAAAACATGCTCTCCTATGCTTGTTGAAAGAGTAGAGCATGATAGAAAAGGGCTATATGAGACCAGTATATTTCTGCTTGTGTGTCATTACTGGCTTAGGCTAATTTATTTATATTCACAAAATTAAGATTCTCTAACATATTTTTATATTAAATACATGAATCTTACTCTAAGTACTATAAAAAGAAAATTATTTACTATATTTAGGTGCAATACACATTTATATTTTTTTAACTATCACTGGAAAATAAGCTAAAGTAAAAATATAAAATTCCAATTAATAATATTTTCTCAACTTATTTCCCTAATTTGTTCTTTCTAAAATTTGCATTATGTTTTGCATTTTGAGAATTTCATATATGAGTACTATATTAAATAAATTCCTCTTATCTTTTCTCCCGCCAACTCCTATCACATGACTTCATTTATTCTTTATAAAATCTACCTTTTTTTTAGAGAAATATCATGTTAGCACTGAATTTAATAACAGAAAGGGTAAATAATAAATATAAATTTCAAAAGAATAGCATATGTCCCATGAGGAGAAAGATACCTTAGATTCCATAAAACAACTGTAAAATGCTTTCATTATAGAAGTCTACAGATGTAATTAATATAGGACAATTCTCCTCTTTAATAATCAACTTATTAAATTTTTACTATTAAGATAATGGGCATCAAAATGTGTTTTTAAGAAAATTTCCCCTTTTTACTTTTATTACCCCACTTTCAGTGTTATTTAGTATTAGTAGAACAATATCAGGTGTTAGATTGAGCTGGTAAATTTTAGTGAAATTACAAATTCTAATTTCATATGAGATTCAGAAATTTTGTTACAACAGTATATTGAGTATTTAATTTTTAATTCTTATGATAGTTTGCTTTGTCTTTATTTTGTCACAAATTTATTGTCAAACTATGATTATAAAAGCAACACAAACCAAAAGGACACAATACCTTCTGTGCTAACAAAAACAAATAAGCATCATCATGATACAATGGAGAGCAGTAACAAAAACAAAATGAATAAATGGTCAAAGTGTTGAAAATAAGGGACTGAGTTCAGATTCATGAATGGGACACCTATATTAACCACTACTACTACCAAGAATAAGACTCAGAAAATATTGTTGAAGAGGGTGCAGAATGAAAATTAAAAAAAAAAAAAAAAAAAAAAAACCTGCAGTTGGGGTAGAGTCCTGAAGGTGCTGTCTTCTAGATAGGATGCAGCTAGGAAAATCATAAATTCACAACAACTGTGATTACCTACATAGCTAGCACTAGATTAATCCAGCCAGATCCCAGCAGAGATGGTACTGGGTAAAGGTGTGTGCGACCACTGCCTGCCAAGCACATTCTTTAAGTCCTTTAAGTCCTTTACACTGGTAAGCTTCACAGTGCCATACAATGAATGCAATGTTTGTCTGGTGTCTGTTTGATGGTCATATTGATAAACCTTCAGTGTTAAGCAACTGTAGTCACACTTGAACAAATATCCAATCTTCAAACTTGTTTTTGAAGAAATATAAAAATCTAGTTTTTGTGCTCGAATCTAAGAAATAGAAAGGGCATCGACAAGGCAGACATGTGTCTTAAAGACTAATGACAGAGAGTACAGATAGGTTCAGACTGATAAAATATACCTTGAGGTTCATGGGGCAGTTATCCAGCTGCTTGGCTTCATATCTTCAACAACGATGTATGTATTGACAGCTACAAGCATGCAAAATCAGGACGTTTCTAATTAATTTTATTAGGTCTAATGACATTGAATTTAATAACATCAAAAATCCATGGTGAAGAGTATTCCCATCTCCAACAATGTAGAATTATTAAATGATAGTACAAGAAGTGGAAGGAAGTGACTTCAGGAGTTAAGAAGCAAAGTTCACTAATTTTGTCTAAACATCAGCACCACTCTTAATAAAAGCTTTGTGGCAATATTTTAACTTTGCACTAAATAAATTGTCATTAGATTTTCTTTCAAGACAAGAGACATCATTAAGATAAGAGATATGTGCAGATAATTATGCAGTGTATGTATTCTAGATAAGGCCTATTGTCTGTAGTGTGCCTACTAGTTAAACTTAGTAAAGCACTTTGAGAACATTTAGTTTTGTATTTTTTAGTGGAAGATTTTCACTTTTGCTTCATTTACTTGGCACACATTTTCTTGAAAAGCATCTTAACTTAAAACTTAAAATCCATGCATTCCATAGTGTGATGGTGTTTACCTGTTGTCTGAACAATGGAGAGTCAGAAGCAGAATAGACCTATATTGAGGACAACTCCGCCGACATAAAATGAACCTACCTCTGAAAACAAAAGTAGAAAATTACTAAAAAGTTTCCTGAGTATCCAAAGGCAGCTTCTTCTATGAGTTCATAAAAACTGGCTCTGGCATATCCATCCTTTCAGCCTTTTATTTGTATTTTAACAATTCATGTAAATATAATCAAATGAAATATCAAATCGCTTAAGGAGGCTTCATTTATCAAAACTTCTACAGGTATTTCAAATATACAGAATCACTTAGGACATCAAAAGATGTTTTCATACTATAAATTGTTTTGATTAAAAATAGAATCTAATAAATTCTTCCAATTTACTATTCATCATTGTTTTTTATGAGAATTAAATTTAAAAGAGTGTGCTGTTCATTTAAATTGTAAAGAAGCTTCAACATTTTCTTATATACTTATCTAATTACTAAAAAAGTAGGATTTTATATAACTATATTTCACACATAGAAACATATCTAATCTGACACAAAAGATTAATGGTTCAGATTCTAGAAATAAAATGTTCATTATTTTTAAAAATGGGATTATTTTTAAAAGAAAGGTTTTCATTGCTAAAATAGTTGTAATTTCAGCTCTGACACAAGAAAAATATTTCTCATCAACCTCAGTAAAAGGAAGTACTGTATTTCTTACTGCCAGATCCATAAAGAAATTTTTAATTAATATGATTGATTAAATATAGACTAAAAAAACTTGATTCCCAGTATGAATCCCACAACCCTCCCTATTTTGATGTTAAGCTTCTTTTTCAGACATTTTAAATGATATAAATCAATATTTAATTATTGTTGGGAGCAGTGAGACCCCAGATCCTGAATTTCTTGTATTCCCCTGATCTGAGTGCCTACAGCTGCTCTGAGCAGGAGACCTTCAGAAGTTCCTGATGGCAGGAGAGTGGTTTCTGGTGGGTTTGTCTGGGGCGTGGCTGTCTCTATATAATCTGCCCCTGAACACAATAAAGGGGGCATTCTTGGGGAATTCAAGGATGACCCGTGTTGCTGTCTCTCTGTTTGTGTGTGTCTGTGTAGTTTAACCTCCAGCCCCCTTGCCTGAAACTCGCGAACTGGGTGCCAGTGCACAGAGTGCATGTCAGGAGCCATTTCCCTACTAACAATCATTACAGGAACCATCACTCTAGGGAGTCTGCAGAGAACCTCACACCCATAGTTATGTTCTATTGACAAAACCTGCCCCTCACCCAATTAACTGCTAATCTTAGCGGAACCCGCCTCACATTCCAGCTATCCAGGGAACCAGGTGTGGCCACTTGTGACTTCTGGCCTGTCTGTCTGAATGTAACTGAGCTACGTGACCGGAACCACGCGGCCTGCGAGATCCCGTACCCTGCCCCTCATCCCTTACCATATATAAACTGTAACCCGTCCCTAATAAACTGAGGCCTTGACAAAGTTGCTTGGCCTCGTTCTTCTGTCTTAGCTCATTCCCTTCCAGGTAGCGCCCCTCCGAGACCCTGGAATAACTTGATTGCGGGTGGGTTACTAACCCCTAGACTGAGTAGCCCACCCAACGCAATCCACAAGTGCAGACACTGGGGCGCGGTGCACTGCAAATTATTTATTTCAGTAATCTTCTTGTTAGGTAATGAAAGTATGATAGAACTCATAGGCATGCTAGAAAATCAATAATCTAATTTTGAAATTTAGTTTCAAGATATATTTTATATCTTTTTTAAGTTTCTTGCAGCATTTTAAAACTGACTTGATCCAACAGGAATAAGGGTCCCAAATGGCAAAGTATTGAGTGGAACGATATGGACTGAAAAGAAGAGATGAGGAATAAAACAAAAGGATTACCAAGGGATAAAGGATTGTTGAATAATCTGATGATTTATATAAAGGAAGTTTATTAGGAAATACAGCATCATAATGTCAGGGCCCATGGGCCCCGACATAAAAAACTAATTTCCCTAACTGGACTGGTATGGAGGTGCAAGAAATAACCAGACACAGCTTCCAACATCATTACAGAAGGGCATCTCAGGCTTCTCACCATCTTGAAAATCTACCCGCGTTTATTATCAAACATCTCTTAGTCCCACCCCCCTCAACCGCGGTGGATACCTCATTAATATTCTCTTTCCGTGGAATGCCCTGCTAGGGACAGCACCTGCAACTAAATCACCAGCTTTGGCAAACTCCTCTCCCCAGGAGGTCTACATGTATAATAAAAGAGAAGGAGTAGCGCATCCTGGCTATTGTTGAGGGCGGTGACAAACTGTTTGCAGGTCTAGGTGACCACCTCAGGTAGGCCTATGGCTTCAGAGCCTGGCTGCCACACCATATAGAAATATGGGCCTACATCATATGTACAGTTTTCTTTTTTTTTTTTGTTTTTTTTAATTAATTAATTTATTTATTAAAAATTTCT
>NW_026067949.1:36736330-36820863 GCF_014885135.2 Alexandromys fortis
CTTCTTATTTAGCTTCTCTAAGAACCCGAATTATAGGTTCAATGTCCTTTATTTATGGCTAGAAACCAAATATGAGTGAGAACATCCCATGTTCCTCTTTTTGGGTCTGGCTTACCTCACTCAGGATGGTGTTTTCTATTTCCATCCATTTGCCTGCAAACTTCAAAAATATGTACAGTTTTCAAGGGGAAGAACTCTCAAGGTTAACTGAGAGGAAAATCAGAAATTGTTGACAAAGAAAGCACAGGATACCTCAGATATAACTACCTTCAACTAGTAAGCACAGGAATCCGAGCAGTGTCAGGTCCCTAGAAGCACCAGTATTGAACCACCCGTGGCACAGGCTCCACTTCCAGACAGACCTTGCCAAGTCCCTTCCTGCAAGAGGAAACAGAACTAAAGTCCCCCTTGTCCTTTGTCAGTGCCTCTGAAGAAGAGTTGATTGGTCTGGGTTACACTCTCTAAAAAACAATTACGATAATAACTTAATAAAATTAATGGAGAAAGGTAAATTGTCGATTACTTCTTTTATTTTGAGATTGATGTAAATCCATCATTTTCTTCTTATGTTTCTTCCCTATAATATACTCTTTCTTACTTTCTTTCAAAATTGTTACTTCTGTTATCATTCATTATTGTTATGTAAATTCATACAATTATAAATACATTAGGACTTACCATTCAGGTGTCAGTATTGTCATTGATTTTTGCCATTTATAATGACCTGTTTCTTTTTGCTTGTTTTTTGTTTGTTTGTTTGTTTTGTTTTGTTTTTCCAGAGAGAGTTTTTCTGTGTTGCCCTGGCTGTTCTGAAACTCACTCTGGACAAAGCTGGCCTAGAACTCATTAACACCCTCCTGCTTCTGCCTCTCCAGTGCTGGGATTAAAGGTATGTGCTACCACCACCCAGATTATAACAAGGTATCTCTATTAGTGCTAGGAAATAAAAAATATTGCATTTATTATTTCAGAAAACAAGAGGCCCACTTTTTTTCTCATTTTGTCCATTTTTTAATTCATTTTCCATTCCAACCACAGTTCTCCCATCCACCCCTCCCAATGTTCCGCTGCCTTCACCCCTGACCAGCTCTCACCCCTCATCCACTTCTCCCAAAGGGTAAGGCCTCCCATGGGGAGTTATCCAAACCTGACATTAAAATAACAAAATTATCCATGATTCTGATTTCTTCTGTCCAATAAATCCTGGTGTGTCACCATCTCCTGGAATGTGGTTGGCCTACCACACCCTTGAAGAAAGCTGCCTTTCCATCCTCAAGAAACCATCAATTTTCTGTAATTCCTCACTTAAGGGTGAACTTCATGAACCTCTTCCCACTCAAATGTTATTCAAAAAAAAATTGTGAAATTTCCAGGTAAATACATGGAGGTGGAAGTGTTAGTACTAAGTGATGTAGTTCAGACTCAGAAAGACAAATGTCACAATTTTTTAACTCATATGTGTATGCTTGTTTCAAATTTTTACATTTATGTATTGTAATTAGAGTACCTATAGAATCCAGGAACTTAGAACGAGAAAATTAATGGGAGGAAGAAGAGGTTAAACAGAATACCAGGAATAGAGATGAAGGTGTAAAATAATGTAGATAGAGATTTAAGTGTGGATGAATCTGAATGAATATGAATGGACACAGGAATATTGGGGTGGAAAGGTAACACCCTAAGTATTTTTAAATGTCATGTGAAAACCTATTTTATGAGACAATATTATGTAATCCTGTATATGTCTCTATATATTTGATACAATATTGTATAATACATAATTATATAGTTTATAATTTTATTATTATATGATATAAAATGTATTTTATATTTATATGGTGTGTATATTATCTTATATAATACTATGGTATAGGTAATATATAATTATACATATAATATATATTGCTATGATAATCTAATATAAAATTTAGTGTATTGATATTTATATTGTAGTGTTATGCATATATTAATATATTATATATAAAATATCATTATGCATTATATAATTATATTAGATATAATATTATATTGACTATTTATTATAATATTTATAGTAATGAAGATGAGTTCATTTGTTTCAGCTTACATAAGGGATTATAGTTGCAAAGAATTCTTTTTTTTTTTCAAATAAAATCACAGAACCACATTTGAGATATCTTTCTTCAAATCGTGGGTCAGAAGTATCACAAGGACCCCTAAAACTGTATAGATTACTGACACTGATTTTGATTGCCCACCAGAATTTGATGGTTTATTATTTTCACATTGAAAAATCAAACTAGTGCTGAGCAAGAGCTTTCCTCCCTGGTAACACATTATTATAATACAGGAAGGTGATATGTATGCAAGCTGTTGTACGGGAAAAATGTTAACAAAAATCCTGCCCAGCTATGCAACTTGTAGCAATGCCTGAAATGACTGTGTGTGTGTGTGTGTGTGTGTGTGTGTGTGTGTGTGTGTGTAGTAACTTGTATGTAAGCAAACACTTTCTTATTTTTGTAAGCCTACTTTACAGGTGGGAACACATGCCTGATAAACCTGGCCCAGGCTGATGATCTTGGGATGTTCAAAAGCTTCAGCAGTAAACGTAGTATCTCTGACATTATTTTTTTTTAAATGTTTTTGTGCAAAGGATGGTTGCTGATGTAGTACCCCTAACTGATCAAATGCAGAGAATGTGTGGGTGTGGAGTGCTTATCCACAAATAGAACATCTATCTTTACACTCACTTCCAAGGCTTTCATAAAGGCTGAATCAGAAATATGGCAACTTTCATAAAGGCTGAGCCAGAGACTGGGTAGTCCTGGTCAGAACAGTGTCTTCTGGATAGGACAGGAATGCTGCAGTCATGAAGCCACAGCAGTGATTGCTTCTAGAGCAAAACCTGCTCAAAATCAAGCTACTTGATGTTACCGCTTTTAAAGTAATGAGCTTTTCAATTACAGAAGCAATCTGGTTTTGGGGGATTACATAACCAGAAATATCTGAAACTATCCAGTGTTATCCAAGGACAAGTATTCCTCTGGGTTAGAAACACTCAAGTTGATTGTTTTGATGTCTTTATGGACAACTTACCCACTCTTAAACTCTGTTGGAGTAAAGTATTCAGTAAAGAGAGTTCTGATTTATTCAAGAACTTAGTGCTGTATCCTCCAGCAGCTTTTTGGGTGGAATAAAGAGCATATTTTGTCCTATTATGCACCCACAGGGCATTATTAATGACTCAATTGTTGTGTTGCGTAATTGAGAATGTTGAAACAGCAATATAGTCTGTTGCCTGCACGGCAATGTATTTTCTGAACATTTAGTTTCATTTGGCTGTACAGAGGCAGTTAGTCCTATTCATGGATAGCAGAGTGCCCAGCTTGATAAAAGTCATGGATTATGGAATAAAATGTTTCTCTGTTCAGTAGCATCTTCTAAAACTAAGCGGTGTCCTAGTGCGTTGAACCCAATGTCTTTTATTAGCAAGCTCATACACAATGTTGCACTTGGAGAGACAAGTGAGTAAAAGCCCCACCAACTAAAACTAGGTGTCTATTCCTTTAGTATCCATTTCTGCATCAGTATGAAAATGTACAGGACTAAAATAACCTAGCTGCCATAGGCCACGAAATGTCAATGGCGCCAATCTACTGTAGACTTCCTCAATACATACAGTATCTTAAAGACATCATTTTAGCCAAAAATATATTGTACCAATAAAAATAAAAAATATTTTACCTTTACTAATAAGGTTTCAAAAAAGCTATTTTACTTAAAGCACCAAATATCTAAGGTTTTTAACAAAATCTATTATACATATGAAGGAGATCTCATGATAATGTGGAAGACAAATATCAAAAAAACTCAATTAAATATAATGATATATAACATTGATTTAGATAAATTATGCTGCAACTTAATAATGTCTATTCTATAGCTGTTATTTGATATTTTGAAATAACAATTCTAATCTATTTTATATAATTAGTTCCCAAGCATTTTTTACCAATTTAGAATATTGTAACCTGTAAGGATGTATAATTTACAAGAATAAACTGTCATATTCCAGAGTAGTTTTAAACTAAGTGGTTTGTGAATTCAGAATTTCACAATATTCATTTTACAGAGTAAATGCCAACATTTTATAGACAATGAAGATTAATGTTAATAATATTAAATTTATTCACCTGAAATTTTATAGTAAGAGCATGACATGGCTTATTGTCCTGTTTCTAATATGCTTTTAAATCCATGATATATTCACATCACTATACAATTTAGTGAAGGAAAGAAAATTTGCTATGTAGCAATCCTAAAGGGAATAGAATTTATCCTTTGTGAGTTTATTGTTAAAAGAACAACTTATAAAGCAAAAGTGCTTTCCAGTAGCATTATGGGTATGTGTTGGTTGAGCCTAGAAAGATTTATGATTACAAAGTTACCCTTGTTGATTATGACGAATAAACAACTTCGTTGCACATGCTGGGTTTTCTCAATAATTCATCTGTGGGTTTTGGATTAGAGTCTAGTAAAATGCACTTGCTATATTTATTTTTTGAAGCGTATACCAATTCTGTTAAGCTTTGCTAGTCTGTCTAAACTCTCCTCCTGCACTCCACGTTGGAAATAATGTTCCTATTAATTAGTAATGCTTTGTAATGCTGAAGCCAATAAAGAACACTCACATAATGTGTTTTCAAATTGTAAAAATGACCTTAAGGTGTATTTATTTTGTGGGTCTTCCGACTTTGAAGTCATTATTCCTTAATGTTTCACCACTGCCTAGGTATTACAAAGCATTAGAAGTGGATTCATGAATTGCAAATGTGCTACTTAAAGTCAAAATGTAAAGACCTCATCAAAGTCTGAATATTTACATTCCCATTGCAGATAATTAAAGGGTTGATAGGCAATTCTCCCTCCTCCTTTTTGTCAGGGTATTAAGAGATGACAGGACATTTAATATAATTTATTTCTCAATATTAACAACACTTTATAAGATCCAAGTGCATATATGATAAATGAAAATTTCTTATAATGCTCTTTTTTTAGGCTGATATAAAACAACAGTATATTTTATATGACTTACAACTTAGGTGGAACTGTTTTGGTTTGCTTATTATTTTAGAGTATTTTGATTGTTTATGGTTCTGAATATTTAGAAATATTTACTATTAAGAAATAAATACTTAATAACTAATTGGAAAGCATAAAATTTCTAGAATTTTCATTTTATGATATAATTAGCATTCTAAAATATAATCCAGAAAGCACACAGTAGCATGATATTATTTCAAAACTGACATGTATTTTCTTGATTAGATGCAGTCTGCTAGCTCTGGACTGTTTAGCTTAATTTTAAAAATCTTAAAATAAGATTTTAATTTTGTAATGCATTTACACTTTCATTGCATTGTTTGTTATAAATATTCTGTACTATTAAGTGCTAATAGCTGAATTATAGCTAAAACCATTGTTATTTCACATCATATGAGAACCAAAGAGTCTTTGTTTCATCTATATATTACATATCTTTTATAACGTTCTAATTTAATGGGATTATATATATTGACTGGAACTAAAACGGTGATCGTCTTTCTTTTATTGGTATGATTCTATTAACAATGTGTGTGTATGTTTTGCAAACTTCTTCCTAGACAAAAGAAGAGAAGTAGCCTAAGGTTTATTCTGTACTTCTCTTGTGTCATAATACTACTACTTCTGGGTTAAGTTCCTTTGAAAGGTCATATTTCATACAGCAGAAGAATAACATATTTATTGTAATTGTAAAGGACATTTGAAAAATAAAGATGAATAGGAAACAGGGCTCAAACTATAGAATAAGTGGCACAGTGTGAAATTTTATAGAAACATGGAATAATAAATATTGTGTGCTTTTTGTTAGACTCTACAGCTTGACAGAAACCCAGTAACTCACTGGGACCTTTGAGAGGGATTTGGGGAAATGTGCTATATTGTCAAGCAATAAATAAAAACTGAATAAAGTTCTGAACTGAACGCTACTTTAACATAGTGTTGGCAAAATACAGCATGAATTTTATTTGTCAAATGACTGAATTTCTAACTAAATGAATGGGCCCTTCTCCGGTAGAACTCAGCCGGACAGTTTTGCAAGGCATACATTAACAATATATTATTTTCCTAAGAATAAATTTGCATTCTTTATACTTCAACTTATACAATATGCTTCCTGGGCTGATTGGAAACAAAAAATGCAACAAAACTGTCTAATACATGGGAATCTTTATCCAATACTATACTGTAAGCAATTCCTAGTATTATTTCTTCACTTAGTTATTTAAAACAAACCAACCAAAAGCATTGCTTTCGGGGAAATTTCTTCAATGTTCAAACCAGGAACTAATCCTTTATCCAACTCCTTTTGTCTCTTCCTACAACAATTTTTCCTACAATTCCCTTAGTTTATTTAAAATCCAGAATCACAAAATTGGTCATTAACATCCTAATATAAAATCACACCTGCACTCTTGGCAACAGTGATGCTCTGGATACCAAACAGAATGAGCAGGACAAGTCCCATGATTGAGATCAGCCCGTCTAAATCTGCCCATGGTTGCTCTACACACCTCAGCTCTCAACTTTGTTCTTAGTCCATGTAACTTACAACGTTGTCATTGCCGCATTTCAAATATCGCTTGTCTTTGTCTTCTAGAATCAGCCACATTTATTGACGTGCGCATTTCCATTTGCCTACTCTCAGCTGAGGAGAGTGGCCAGGTCTAGTGATGGAGAACCTAGTGTTTGGTCTCAAGTGTAGTTCTCAGGAGGTGAATAGACATTTTGCCTCTCCATTCTGTGATTATTTTCCTATCAGCCAGAAAGAAATGTGCAGTCAAGGCTATGCCACCGAAAATAATTATGACCAATGTTTGACTGATGTCTTAGGGATATGCAAGTATTTGTACAACATAGCTGAAGAAGAAACTAAGATGTAGAGCCTGGGAATGATGTGTGAGGAAAGCGTGTCAGGAACAAATCGAACTTCCTGACACATTTGACCTTTCTGCCAAAAATAACATGAATGTAGCAATGTGGCTTTTCATTTTTATTTCACTAATGAATGATATTTTTAGTGCCAGTTCTGTGCAGATTTTATTATTATACTTTTGCAATAAAACTTGAAATTTGGGATCTATACTTATAGTATAGTTTTTCTTTTACTTTAGTATTGCTTTGTCTATCTTGGGGTTTTGTTTTTCCATGCAAAATTAAGACTTTCTGTCGTTGTTATTGTTGTCATCTGTCAATTGCTTGTTTGTTTTCTATTTCTGTGAAGAAATGCAATGGGATGTTTGTTGATGGAGACTGTCCTGAGATCTGCACACTTCTTTTTGTAGAATGATTATTTTCACAATATTAAATCTTATAATCCAAGATCTTTGAAAGTCTTTCCATCTTCTGTTGTCTTCATCATTTTGTTTCATAATTGTCTTAAAGTTTTCATTGTAGAATTTTTAAATAAAGACAACATCTCATGAAAATTGTGATGAACAAAATGTAGAATAATGAAAATTGATCTATATCTCTCACCCTGAACAAAGACTAAACCCAAATAAACAAAGACCTCATCATAGCACCAGATATCCTTAATCTAAAAGAGGAAAAAATAAGGAATGTGCTTTGAACTTATTGTCAAAAGACATTACTTTTAAAAATATAAACCCAATACAATAGACATTAAGACAAACAATTGGGACCTTTTCATTTTAAATCTATGGTCACTATTGTTAATTAACCAAAAATGTTTAATAAAACTGTAAATGAAATATCATAGAACTTGAACACAGCAAAGAACACATTATTCAAGTGGAAATGTAGCCTGAATAAAAGAAAGAAATTAATTACCACCTATACTTCTGATGAGTATTTGTGTCTAGAATATAGTATATAAAAATAGTATATGAAGGACTCAAAAATTTAAACATCAAGAAAAAATTTAAATAGACATAGAACTATACAGAGATTTCCCAAAAGATTAAACACAAAATCCAAGAAATATTTTTAAAGTGTTCAAGATCCTCAACTATCAGAGAAATTCAAATTTAAATTAAAACTATTATGAGATTTTATGTTTCTCCAATCAGAATGACAAATGCTGACAGATATGTGGAAAACTGACACACTAAATAACTGCTGGTGGGAGAGGAAACATGTACAGATTCTTTTAAAAAAATGTGGAGTTTAATCATAAAGTTAAAATAGATCTACTATGAACTAACTATACCACTCTTGGATATCGAATCAAAGAATCACATATCTTATTTCAGAAGTACCTTAACATCCATGCTTTTTGTATCTCTATTTATAATAGCAAAAAAATGGAAGCAGCCTAGATTTCCATAAAATGCATGATGAAATTGTGATGCATAGCCAGGTGGCTGTGGCGCACGCTTTTAGGAGGCACAGACAGGTGGATCTCTGTGATTTTTGAGACCAGCCTAGTATATAAGAGTTAGTTCCAGAACAGACTCCAATATTACAAAGAAACCCTGTCTTGAAAAACAAAAGCAAAAAAAAAAAAAAAAAAGGAAAAAAGAAAATCTTGCTGTATATGTATATGGTATATATATACACAGTGAAACATTTGGCTAATTGAGAGATACGGCCATTTAGTAAGATAATAGTACTAGAATTCCCACTAGGGAATCTATTCTATCTGGCCACAGGATTTTTGTTGGGTACAAGCCCTGGTGGTGGCCAGGTCCCAGAGTAAGGAGTCAGTAATGTAGTGTGGACCATCAAGAGAATCTTGCAGCCTGACTGACTAGCAGCCAGAGTGATATATATAATTTAGTAATCAGGGGTAGATTCATTTTGTTCCAAAACATAACTAATATGATTTTTGATTTTGGACATATGGTTCACATTCTTTTGTATATCTTTTAGTCATCGTTGATAAACCATGACAGAAAGGAGTAATCATTTGCAATAATTTTTCATAAAGTTTAATCATCATTGATAAACAATTATATTTTATAATCATTTGTACTCATTGACTTAACCCAATTTCTAGAATCTAGAGGTCTATCTCAGCCTGTTCTCAGTCTAGTAGCTTATGTGTCTACGAAGATGCTAGCCCAAAACAAAATCTCAAGCCCGGGAAGATTGTCATATTCCAAGAAGTATATTATTAACTCATAGTTTTCAGAGTGCTCAAGAAAAAGTTTTCTGATAGATATAATTCAAAAACATAATACAATGTTTATGTTTTATATCTTTATAAAATTTGTTTATATTTCTCATCTTGGCAACATGTTGTAGCCACTACCTGAGAACCAGCCTCCAGCAGTTCAGAGCTTGAATAGAATCCACAGGGTTATTGTAGTAAATTCATTCGGATAGGTCATTCAGATAAAAGAGTTTTCTTCTATCTGAGGGGGTAAGAAAAAAGATTCACTCACTCTCTTCTGGTTTCCTTCACATTGTTTCCTTATTCTTTTGTATTCTCATTTTTTTTCCCTACATCTATCCTGGTTTTCCTTCTCTCATTCTTAATGTTTTTATTTTTACTTTCTTGATGTTTTTCTTCTAACTTACTTTCTTTTTCCCCTTATAAATTATATACACAAAATTTTTCAAGAAATATAAAAATTATAATATATTAATATTATAATTTTGAAGGGAATAATTATAATGAATACAAGTAAAAAAACAAGTTTTTCATTTCACTACAGGATTAAAACAAAGTCATCACAAGAACCCACATACATTTGCATCTAAATAACTTTTTATGGATTAACACAGTGTAAGCAAGCAAGGTGTGTTTGTCAGACAGTTTTTTTTTTTTTTTAACTAGCAGGCTGTATTCTGTGATGACAAAGAAAGAACCAATCATTTTATTACCTATCTTGAATGGAGGGTCTTGTTGACAGAGGCTGCCTATGAATTATAAAATATGGACCAGAAAAAAATGAGCATTTGTCAGTTAAAGACTTTATCTCAATGATGCTTAAAGACAGAAACTCTAAATTCCTAAGGGGTCTCAGAAACCAGAGATATAATTTCATGATTTTCTGTGTTAGCTGTAAAGTTTCTACTAACTGCAAACAACCCTTATTCCCTTTATTCAACATGCAGTGTCAAAAGTCATTTCTTTCATAATAATTTTTTGATTTTAAAATATCTTATGATTTAAAAATATTTGATCATATTTTTCTTTTCATTTTAGTCTCAAAGATTGATGAAACTTATTTTCTTTTAATAGACTTCTTCTGGGACCACATACCTAAGAAAGTCACAGGTGCATAGTATATACTTTGTAAATTTTGATGACAGAGTGAATGATTATTACACTATTCCTCTGGAAAGATAAATAAATGAATAATAGTTATTTCTTGCTAAATAGTCATAAAATATATTTTATCTTTCTATAATACAAAGAATCTGTTGTTTGTGATTATAGTCTGTCCAAATTACACGATGCATAGTTTGAAATCATTTGTTTGTTGCTATAATTTGTCTTATTGAGTAACTTGTCAGTGTTTTCAGGAAAGAGAACACATTCTTTGATCACACAATGATTTAGCATTGTTCTTTACAGTTATTTAAGTTTGGATTTTTATTACCCATATCTATTTTCCTTAATGTAAAAAAAAAGGATTGCAGCATGTTATTCAAATCACAAATGAAAGGACACCAAGTGTTAAGGAAAAAAGAACAAGGAAAAATGAAGTGTATTGATCTATTTGCCAAATATATTAAGCTTGGGTTTGCTGAAAGTATGAGAACTATTATTCATTCTGATAAAATCAATAATTTCTCTCTAAAGATCTTTTTCTCAGATGATGGTAGGTCTAACAGGTTTAATCTTATGAAACTTCAAATTGTTATACAAGAGCTAGTTCCAGGACAGGAACCAAAAGCTACAGAGAAACCCTGTCTCGAAAAATCAAAAAAATATATATATTATTTTTATTTTTAAACTGAAGCCTTGATGTGTCTTCTGTAGTACCTCAAAAAAGATAATTGCTAAATTAGAAAATGTTTAGTAGTATGAGGTAGAATAAACCTGTTTAGTGGAATATATTCACTGTTTTGTGACTGAACCCAACTCAATTCTCTTAACTTATAAAATGTTGCTATAAATATCATTAGAACAAAAGTATCATAAAATATTTAAGAAAATTCTTCTCTATTTCTCACCATGTTCTTAAGAAATAATAATATAGATTATACTTCATATACCTTCAATTTTCTTCTATGTTCACTGAACCACAATGTTTTTGATACATTAATAGTTATAAATTCTATATTAAATTTCTCAAAAGATCTGTCTGGAATATGACTGGTGCCTTGGTACCCATTTCAATTTTAAATTTACAAGATTAAATCTGCAATTTCTCCAAACAGGAGAAATCTGAGTACAATAAAGTAATAAGAACTTTTAGAGACAAGAATATTAGAAATGAATTAAATTTAATTTAGATAAATGGACTCAGCATGGCAGAAGTTCTCTCTAGAAGAAAAGTAAGCTAAGTGTCTTAAATAGCAAAAGGCTAGGGTTAATAGCATGAATTAAATCAACTTAAATTATTAAAAATTATTGCTGTCATTTAAGCATGATAGACATATTAAACATATAAGTAGTATAAAGAATAATGTCAAATTAAAAAAGTTGGAAAGATAATTGACTAAACAAAAATAACTTCTTAGTGACAGATCTTTATGGAACAGCACATTGTCAAGACTACTTTAATATAATCTAATTTGAATAATATTGCAATTTCAGGGACAGGCAAGATAACACAGTGGGTTAAGTACTTGCTTCTTAAGTGTGGGGACCACAGTTTAGATTTCAGGCATATAAAAGCATGGCTTGGAAATGAATTTCTGTAACTTCAGCACTGGTGGGGCCTGTGACAAGATACTCACCGGTAACCCTTCTTTCTGAAACAGGAAATCCCAGTTTCTGTTAAAACCCTGCCTCAAAACTTAAGGTAGATAATACTATGGAAAGAAATCTAATATTAACAGTTATCATTGCTCTATCCACATGAGCTAATGGGCCCCGCATATTTGCAAGCACATGTTAATCATACACCCCCTACACACTTATGAATAGATAAAATATAATTTCATTTAAGTAGTTAGAGAAATAATTCAATAACTTTATTTATTTGCGAGACTGAAATAATTACAATATTTTCAAAATAGAATATATTTATAAACATATATGTTTTTTGATTTGAAATATAATAAATATAAGTCATATGTGCTTTGATGTATATGAGAACAAAATCTTCTGTAAAATACTAAAGAAATTTGATTGAAACAATCTTCTTTTATATCAAGCATTGTATGAAGAAGATTGTTCATTAGTAACATGGAAATTTAATTTTTTAAAATCTTTATGATGTTTTTAAGTTTGGGTACTTTACATGCATGTAAATCTGTGCACTCTGTATATGCAGTACCCTATGAAATCCAAGAGAGGGCATCTGATTCCTAGAATTGGAGTTACAGAACATTCTAAGTAGCCATGTGGGTAATGGGTATCAAAACTGAGTCCTTTGGGAGAGAAACCAATGTTTTCAAACAGAGTCATTCCTTCAAGCCCCTATTTTTACTTCTAATGTGACTATATCCTGCTTAAGTTAGCAGTTATGTTAACTACGCAGTGTCTCTTCTATGAAGAAGAAAAAAGGTCCACATCCATCATTAGTCAATGACATGGTAAGAAGTTATATCAAATTTATGCAATATTAACCCTTACAAGAAATTATATTATTAATAGTAGAAATGATTTTTATACATGAATAAAAATTCAGAGATCTAGAGGGTGTTTCCTTTCACACAATATTATGTGTAAGTTAATGGAGGTAACTAAAGTTAAGTTCAGAAGGACTAATCTAATTCTCTGTGATTAACAGTATTTTTCTTTGACAATCTCAATATTCTTACTAAATTACTGACTTTCGGAGAGAAATGAAAAAAATGGTTGTTATTTCATTATAACATAACTGATAGTATAAGCTGTTAAAATCCCATTTTTAAAAATATCTAAAATCATAGGTGCTACTAGATATAATATATTCTATATATCATATTATTTTAAATAAAATATGAGTTCTCTCTTTCTTGTTTTTTTTCCCATTTGATTTTATATATAATGTTAAAACTAAAGCTCTTGCCAGCTTGAGAACAATTTATGCACATAGTTATTGAGTAAACATTTAGTAACTCTAAACATATCAGAAAAAAAAGACTAGATCTTTTCCAAAAAAAGAACATTACTACATATTTTTAAAATGCATGACAATCCTAATTAGCTGTATCTAGATATCATGACTGACAACTCTGATTGTGTTATCCATAAATATTTGTTGAAAGGAAAGACCTACAACAAACAACACTTCCTGTTTCCCAACCTAGAAAATGGCAATCCTATATTAGCCTATGCCATTTCTAGTCCTTATCCATTAGAAACAAATAGATTTGCTTCTTAGTTTAGTCTGTTCGTTATTGATAACAGAAGAGTGACAAGATAAGGGCTTCTTAATACTCAATTCAAGCCACCTTAGCTGCTTCCTTCCTTTGTGGCCTAGGACTTTTACTTGAAACTTCTCTGTGTACACTATTTGCCTACCATGTTGCAATTCTAGAATCAAATCAGTAAAATAAGTGCATTAGTAAAATAAATGGATGTATGTTGTTTGAGAAACAACTTTTGGGTTAAGAGTTACAAATAACATCAAGTACCTTAAGAAGTCTCTCTATATGTAAATTAATGATTAAATTTATTAATCATAATCATTAGTTATCTGCATGTATAATAGAAGCAAAATGACTACAGCATTATGTATTTATACAGCATATAATATTTATTTATCTTTAACTATATGCCTTCTGGGAAGAGGCGGAGAAAGATCCACTAGGAGTGCATGGGTCAAAAGAGGATAAAAGGAAGACATGGATATCGTGGCACTGAAACTACGGGTGATTGTGATACATCCTGCATGGGTACTGGGAAGTTCACTCGGGTCCTCTGAAAAGCACTAGGTGTGCTTAATCAGCATCTATAACCATCAATACTACTAATTGAGCCAGTATCTAAATTTTGAAAACTAAACATTCCTCCCCAGAGGTAACATTTTTATACATACTAATTGTTTCATATTTGAAAATGATAACTTTGATTCAAATAAATTAGTGTTTAGAAATACTAAATCACTAAACTCCAGGTTTGTAGGTGTGCTCTTACTCTTTCTTTTACTTCTTTTATCGAGTTTTTAAAGCTGGTGATACTGAATATTTTGATATCTGAACCACAGATGGAAAAAAAAATTAGAATTCTGTGCCTTCTGGTGGTGTACATCATAACCTACAATATGTATAATGCCACAAAGTTGCCAACTTCTGCTACTATGCCATGTATTTAAATTCAAGGGCCATAAACTCTATCCAATTTCTCTCTGATACCCGGCTAGGGAAGTTAGCATAACCTGCCATCTGGTGGGCGTGAGGCCAATGATTTCAGGGAGAAGCAAAGGATGTTTACACACTGGCAGTAAATGCATGCTGACTAAAAAAACTCTGGCAAATAAGCTAATTGCACAAATATATGCAAGAGTGATACAAATTAGAGATGATATATATTATCAGAGTATGTGCCTCAATTGTGTTGTGATCAAATAAATTACGTTCTAACTGTATCTTATCATTTGAAATATATATTCATAAAAATTGGTACTGTTATGATTTATATGTTGCAATTACTTAAAATTATTGTACCAGAAGTAGAGAAAAATGAACCCTAAATTTAGTCTGACCGTAATTTCCATTTTACTTCCTTTTATGCATATGTATGTGCATCTGTGTGTGTGTGTGTGAGCATTATATATGTGTAAATGCATGTATATACTTGTGACAGCACTTGCACAGTTCAGAAAACAACTATTGGAGCGTGGTTCTCTCTGTCCACCTTGTTGAGCCATGGTCTTATTAATTCTCACTTTGTTGATTCTCCAGGTTAACTACTCCACAGACTACAGGGCCATTCATTTGTCTTTGTCTCTTATTATGTTTTAGGGGCCCTGGATTATAGATGCTTACAACTACCACATAGGTCCTTTTTTTTTTTTTTTTTTGTCTTTTATAACAGGAGATACAAGATTTGAAGTTAGAGTTTTCAAGTTGCTACTGCCAGTCTTTGCCCAATATGTCATCTGGAAGAATTATATTTTATTTCTGTTTTAAGTAAGAATTTAAAGAATTCATATCATTTTACTGTGTATACCTCTAAGTATTTGAATAAAATAGGCATACTAATGAGTTTTAATCATTATTAATTTGTATTGCTTTACAATAACTAAAACCTGGTCAAAATCATTCTCATGCTGATGATATAATTTAAGAATCTAATGTCTGCCACACTTCTTCTATAAGTGGTACTCAGTAATGCGTGTACAGTGCTTCTGCAGTTTAAGGCATTAGAAATGTCTCCGTGCACTAAAACTTACTTTCCTGACTCTAAATTTATTGAAAACTGTTATCTTAAATTTTATAAATTTAAGAAAAAAGGAAAGAGAGAGATTAAGACTGAGAAAATAAGTAGCCTTTAAATAATCATATACAGCATAGTAAAACAAGGAGAATGACATTAGATAGACTAATGCATATGTGTTGAAAATTTGACAAAATAAGTTAATATTATTTGGAAAAATGCTCAAAATATAATTAAGTAATAAGGCAATAAATATAGATAAAAAAGTATGTCAACTATAAGAAGTGTGGCATATAAGTCACACAACAAATCAAAATGAATCAAAACTAAGATGTATTTGAGCTGATTGGACAATATGTAATTGATTTCTCTTGTGCCATCATTTGTGAACAACTATTTTGTCATACTTCATAATTCTATATATTTCTTGTTTAATAAAAGGCAACAATATTTGATTCCAAATGCTCTTCAATTTTTAAGAAAAGATTTTCAGAGCAAAGCAGCCTCACTAGAAAAACAGCTACCACAATATTTGTTAAATTGGATTCAGGGGGGACATTTAGTCCATCTGTTATCCAACTAAACTGCTTTTCTGCCCTGAAAGTGTTTCATGAGTCTCTGGTGGATGAAGACCATTGTGATTCATTTTAGTATCAGAATATTCCAGAATAATTGGCTTTTAGAAGAGAGCTAGTATCATAAACCAACTTCTAAAATATGCTATATCTCTGAATTTTGTGGCCATAGAGGGATATTTTGAAAGCATATTACACTGGCATGTACTGCTAATAAAATGTGATTTTACAGTTATTAGGCGGGAAAAGATCCTTTTAAACTCTAATATCAATAACAGTGCAGTCATGAAAGGAGAAGTTTCTCCTATACTTTTGCCATTCTGAGATAATAAATTATGCATTTTACGGGAGTGACATTAAAAAATATGATACTAAACCTTTTCAACTGGTTATTTAACACACATTTACTACTATTTCATTTTAAGTATAGATTAAGATTTTTCCATGAACAAATCATAATGATGAAATGGATTTATCAAAATAAACAAATGCATATGAAAAGGAAACACCACAAGAAAACATATAAGATGAAAGTGTTAGTGCTCTGATCTAATCACCAAAGTATCTCTCCACTGTGAAGGCCTATGCTGAAAAACGAATTAATCATATGAGCGCTATATCCTAATATTTTCAAAAGATAAGAAGAAATTTGAAAGTACATATCAGAACAATTTTACAAACCAGGGAATAAGAAAGATATGCCTACGAAGATACAATAAATTTACAGAACACCAAATAGACTGAATCCAAAGAAAAGTCCCCTCACCACATGATAATCAAAACACTAAATACACAGAGTAAATATTAAGAGCTGCAAATGCAAAAGGCCAAGTAAAATATAAAGGTAGACCTATCAGAATTACACCTGACTTCTCATTGGAGACAATTTAAAGCCAGAAGGTCATGGCCTTGTGTTATGCAGACATTAAGAGAACATAAATGCCAGCCCAGACTACTATACCCAGCAAAACTCAATCACCGTAGGACAAAACAAGATATTCCATGACAAAACCAGATTTAACCATACCTAGACACAAACCTAGCTCTACACAAAGTATTAGAAGGCAAATTCCAACCCAAGGATGTTAGCTACACCAACAAAACCACAGACAATTGATGCTCTCATAGCAGCAAATCCCAAAGAAGGGAAAACACACACAAA
This sequence comes from Alexandromys fortis, assembly GCF_014885135.2. NCBI lineage: Eukaryota > Metazoa > Chordata > Mammalia > Rodentia > Cricetidae > Alexandromys > Alexandromys fortis. The sequence continues at coordinate 36,753,537 of NW_026067949.1, forward strand.
TTAACATCACCAACAATCAATACTAAATAAACAGGAGATAGCAATCACTGATAATTAATATCCTTTAATATAAATGGACTCAACTCAACTATAAAAAGGCACAGGCTAACAGATTGAATATGAAAACAGAATCCATCCTTCTTCTGCATACAAGAAACACATCTCAACCTCAAAGACAGACATAGTCTCAGAGTAAAGGGTTGGGAAAAATATTCCAATCAAATGGACCTAAGAAACAAACAGGTGTAGCTATCCTAATATCAAACAAAATACACTTCAAACAAATCAATCAAAAGAGAAAAATAAGGACATTTCATCTTAGTCATAAGAAAATCCATCAAGAGGAAATCTCAATAATGAACATCTATGCCCCAAATACAAGGGCACCCTTATATGTAAAAGAAACAGCTCTATAGCTTAAATCATACATTAAACCCCACACACTAATAGTGGGAGATTTCAACACTCCTCCCTCACCTCTGGACAGGTCAGTCAGACAAAAAATGGACAGAGAAATAAGGGAACTAACAGATGTTATGACTCAAATGGACTTAACAGAGATCTATAGTATAGCCCATCCAAACAAAAAAACTCATGGAACCTTCTCAACAATTGACCACATACTCGGTAACAAAACAAACCTCAACAAATTAAAAAAAAAATAGAATAATCCCATGTCTCTTATCAGATCACCATGATTTAAAACTAGAAGTAGACAGCAATACTAATTCCAGAAAGCCCATAAACACATGGAAATTAAACACTGCTCACCTGAATCATCAATGGGACAAGGAAGAAATAAAGGAAGAAATTAAAGACTTCCTATAATTCAATGAAAATGACAAAACAATGTACCCAAATTTATGGGACAGAATGAAAGCAGGGTTAAGAGGAAAGTTCATAGTACTAAATGCCTACATAAAGAAACTAAAAAATAATTCCCACACTAGTGAATTAAGAGATCATTTGGAAACTTTAGAACTAAAAGAAGCAAACTCGCCTAAGAGAAATAGACAGTAGGAAATAATCAAATTGAGAGCTGAAATCAACAAAATAGAAACAAAGAAAATAATGAATCAATAAGACAAAGAGTTGGTTCTTAGAGAAAAATAAAAAAAAAGACAAACCTTTATCCAAACTAAGCAAAAGGCAGAGAGAGAATATGCAAATTAACAAAATCAGAAATGAAAAGGGGGACATAACAACAGAAATGGAGGAAATACAGAGAATCATCAGGTCATATTTCGAAAGCCTGTACTCCACAATATTGGAAAACTTAAAGGAAATGGACAACTTTCTAAATAAATATCACTGACAAAAATTAAATCAAGACCAGATAAGCAAATTAAACACACTTATAACTGCAGAAGAAATAGAAACAGTCATCAAAAGTCTCCCAACCAAAGAAAGCCCAGGACCAGATGGTTTCAGCTCAGAATTTTACAAGACTTTCAAAGAAGAACTAATACCAATACTTCTCCAATTATAAACAGAAGTAACATTGCCAAACTCTTTTTATGAGGCTACAATTACCCTGATATACAAACCACAGAAAGACATTACTAAAAAGAGTATTAAAGACCAATTTCATGAACACTGATGCAAAAATACTAAATAAAATACTGGCAAATTGAATCAAAGAACACATCAGAACCATCATCCACCATGATCGAGTCAGCTTTACCCCAAAGATGCAAGGATGGTTCAACATATGAAAATCTGTCAAAGTAATCCACCATATAAATAAACTGAAAAATAAAAACCACATGATTATCTCATTAGATGCAGAAAAAACATTAGAAAAATACAACATCCCTTCATGATAAAGGTCTTGGAGAGAGCAGGTATATAAAGAACATATTTAAACATAATAAAGGCAGGAAATATAAATTTTAGAAAACAGTCATTTATATTTTTAATCTAAGACTTTTTATTTATTTTTTGAGTATTTTCTATAAGCATTCAATACATATCAATTGTACTCACCTCACATTCCCTAAAACCTTTCCTTCTGGTAACTTTATCAATATTCTTTTTTCTTTGGCAGGTTGGTCATATTTCAATGGAAAATTTCATAGCCATATATAGAGAGGCAACACTAATTGGATTATGTTATTAATTTTTTTTTGGTTTTGGGATAATGTTAATACTAATTTATAAGGAGAGGGAAATACTAATGTCTCTGTTTTGAGTAATATCTACTGTTAAAACTGGTGAAAGATTACACATTATACCATAAACATGAACAATTAATATATGTTTGTGTTTTGTCATGGACACTGATAAGTCAATGCATTATTAGAACACATATGAACACAGAGACAGAGGCAGCATGGACAAGGCCTTTGTGCATTTGCAGCAAGTGGAGGTCCTAGAGATTAAAGGATAAGTGCACACATGTTCTATGTTTAACCCAGAAGCAATTTCCAATTGGTAACCACTTGCCAGTGGTAACTTGTTTCTCCAAGAGAGTATTACTGTTAAGTGAGGAACACATACCCAGCTTTAGATGGAAAACAGAAAACATACTCAAGTATATCTTTGGAGGTTTCTTTTATTATAATATGTCAGTAATTTCCATTTTGTTTTCTAAAACACATTTGTTATTGTATTTGACTTTATTTTATTTATATGTTTTTCTCTATCTTTTAACCAAACAAGTTTTGGGGTACTTAGTCTCGCTTCCAGTTTATTGCTTTTGTATCATTTCTGAGTATGGGAATGAGTGAATTTCATCATCTCTCTCTGTTTCTTGTGCCTTTTCTTGGAAACTTTTCTTTTGTCTGTTTGTTTTGTGCAGTTCCAATATGTTAGATTTTTACAATTTTATTTTAATCATTCTTTAGAAATGCAGGTTTTCTAATGAGAAATATAAAAGGGATGAATATAGGTGGAAGGAAGAAGGTAGGTAGGAATGGGGAGGAATAGAGTTAGCAGAAATTATATTCATGATATATTACATATAGAAATATTCCAAAAAAGGAAAGAAAAAAACTTGACTTAAATAAATTTTGAAACAAAATAGACTTCAAACAAAAATAAATCAAAAGAGCCAAAAAGGGACATTTTACATTAGTCACAGGAAAAATCCATCAAGAATATTTCAATGCTGAACATCTGTGCCCTGAATACAAGGGCACTCTCATATATAAAAGAAACAACTACTAAAGCTTAATTCACACATTAATCCCACACACTAATAGTGGGAGACATCAACTCGCCATTCTCACCTCTGGACAGGTCTTCCAGACAAAAAAATTATCAGAGAAATAAGGGAACTAACAATCGTTATTGTCCCAAATGGATTTAAGAAACACCTATAGAGCATTACATCCAAAAACAAAAGAACATACCTTCTTCTCAGCACCTCACGGAATCTTCTCAAAAACTGATTACATACTAAGTAACAGAGAAAAACCTCAGTAGATACAAAATTTTTGGAATTAGCCCTATGTATCTTATCAGATCGCCATGGCTTAAAATTAGAACTCAATAGCAACACTAATTTCAGAAAGTTCACAAACACCCCCTTGTTTCTAAGGTCCATTTGATTGGTAATTTTTTTCAACCCTTTACTCTAAGGTGATGTCTGTCTTTCAGGTTGAGGTGTGTTTCTTAATTCCACCAAAAAGATGGATTCTGTTCTTGTATCTAGTCTACTAGACTGTGTCTTTTTATAGGTAAATTGAGTCCATTTAAAATAAGGGATATTACTGATCAGTGAATGATAGTACCTGTTATTTTAATTTTCATTATTGGTGATTTTATTTGTGTGAGAATTCCTACAAACAAGTACATTTTTTTTTTGCTTGAAATCGATCAAGAACCAACTTTCAGATATCTGTTTATTTAATCACATCTCTGACATCTGGACTTGATTGAAGTCACAACCTGCCTGAATTTTATTCAGACCTCAACAACTCTAAACTCTGTTTTATACTATTGGTAAAGTGAGACTCTCACAACTCTGCACGTGACATAAAATTATCTTGACACTTCAAATTGAAGTTAGCAATTCTAAATTGTTTTGAAAATTAAATTGGATATTTTTCAACATTCTAATTATATTCTGCTTCCTTGAGCATTATAGACTTTCCAATATTCTATGCAAATTGACATGTGAGAACTCCGATTTATGATCTTAAAGGCAAGCTTCTATTGAATCTGTATTTTAATGCAGAGCACTGTGGAGCCTGGCTTCCTTTAATAGTAGGGAGGTATTACAAATGTTCACACAAATCTGATTGTGTAGCATGCTGCCACTCATTAAAAGTGACAGACACATTACTTTACTGAACTTTCAATCATCACATGGAGAATTGATTGGTACATTCTGCATCTGTTCATTTCAGACACTCCAAGTCAGGAGACTTACTAATATAGTTTGCCTTTATTAACGTCTGCATCAATAGAAGGACAAGTGCAGTTTATGTCTCCTATCGGGGTAAACAAAATAAGTTGCATGTCATTCTTGTATTTTCTGTCAGAGATTGTATCTTACTCTTGCTCAAAGTCATTCAATTGAAATTTAGCCCATGAATGTGAATGTAGCCTAATATTTGTGACTTATTTGGTAAATGAAAAAAATTATTTTTTAGTGTAGTTAATTGTCAATATTAAATTTGAGTTTTAAAAGTAATATGAGATCCCCCACTGTATTCTGTGAATAACATTAGTTAATTAAGGGCCTATAGCATAGCTATAGGGGAACAGAGCTAGGTGGGAAAAACTAAACAAAATGCTGAGAGAAAGGAGGTGGAGTGAGAGAGAAGTCATGTATACCTGCTGGAGACAGAGCCAAAACTTTAGCTAGTAAACAACAGCCATGTGGTGATACACAGATTAAGAGAAATGGATTCAATTAATATGCAAGAGTCAGTATATAAGAAGCTAGAGCTAATGGACTAAACAGTGATTTAATTAATATGGTTTCTGTGTGATTACTTTGGGGCTAAGCAGTCGGGAATGAAACAAAGAAACAAGCAGCCTCCTCCAACATGAAAGTTTTATAAACATGATATTCTATAAAATGAGTCTGACATTGATGTTATAAATGAAGGTGTAGCTAAAATTCCCTCTAAGAATGTGTTTTCAGCATTTTCATCTTTTCTTTTGCAATTAGGGAGATGTGGCAACTCAGTATTTATTGCCATTGACTTTTATTATCTGACACCAGAATCATCCCATGACCTGTAACACTGTTTCAGATCCACTCAATTTTCTACAGCATGAATCCTAGTGTTTCAGTTCCTCTTTCAAAACATATTAATTCTTTCTAAAGTCAGACTGATGATTATTTTAAATATCACCATAGAACCTTCATCCAACAACAGATGGAAACAGAGGCAGAGACCCTCATCAGAGCACTGGAGTGAACTCCAAAAGTGCAGTTGAAGAATAGAAGAAATGAGGATATGAGAAAAGAGGTCAAGACCATGAAGGGTTCATCCACTGAAACAGTTTACCTGAGTTGGACTGGGAAGAAACCAGCATAGGACCAAACTAGTCCTTCTAAATGTGGTCGACAGTTGTATGGCTGGGGCAGACTGAGAGGCCACTGGCAGTGGCACTGGGATTCATCTCTACTGCATGTACTGGCTTTTTGGGATCCTAACTTTAAAGAGAAACATTTTCACACTACATGAATATTGTGGTATGTATAACCAAACACTAACTAAACACAACAACAACAATAAAAGTAAATCAATTCTTAATAATATAAACTATGAAATCACTCATCATGATTAAGTTGCATAAAGTTATTCTAGAACTGTTAAGATAATCATATTGGCATATTGTGAAAGCTTTCTACATTGCCAAAACTCTAACTTAGTGTCTGAGTCTTTATTTGGGGTATAGAAGGCACAAAACCATAGAAAATTTTATTAAATCATATCTTTTCAAGCCAATGGTCTTACCCTGTAATCCCACCATACTTGTTTTGCTCAGTATATTTGGAAATTATATTTCCTTTCTCTTCTCTTCATTATTATCAAATATTTGACATTACCTGTTTTCTAATTAATTAGTTGTTATTGCCGGGCGGTGGTGGCACACGCCTGTAATCCCAGCACTCGGGAGGCAGAGGCAGGAGGATCTCTGTGAGTTCGAGACCAGCCTGGTCTACAAGAGCTAGTTCCAGGACAGGCTCAAAAACCACAGAGAAACGCTGTCTCGAAAAAACAAAAAAAAATTAATTGTTATTGATTCTTTTGTTTAATTTGGAAGGCATACTATCACCACTTGAAGCAAGGACATTTTCATTTTGGTGCAATTATTGTTACATCTATATCTGTGCCCATCAATTTCAATGACATTTATTTGTATTTTTAGCTTTAACATCTGCATACATAAGAGTTTCTATCATCTGTTGATCTTTCTCACATGGAAACTGGATAAATTAAATTTTCTAACAACCCGAGACTGCTCCTCTTCAGTTTCATAATACACTGGTGTGATAGATTCCACTCTAAGTTACTCTGTCTTTGCTGAGTATTTATCTTATTTTCATTAGAAAATCTTTCTAAGACTTTTACTATTATTGTCTTTCTAAAGCTTATATCTTATCAAAAGTTTGTCTTTCTAAGACTTGCATATTATGTCATCTTTTTATTATTTCAATTAGTAAGTTTGTCTACGCCTTGTATCTTTTAAGTCAAATTTTCATATTTGGCATAGTATCAAGCCACCCTTTAAGGATAAAATATGAATTATCACAATAATAGTAAACACGATTGTCATCATGTCAATCCCAGCTAAGTGATTTATCCTCTCATATACTTTTTTTAAAAAATTTTCTAGATATCCATTGTAGCATTATGCAGAGTCCTAACTCCCAGTATTGTGATATTTCTGATTCTTAACATGGGAAAGATTCTTCTTAACATTATTTATCTCTCTCCTTAAGGATTTCCCAAGTGTCTTACCAAATTTGCTGATTTCTCAGTTTTCCCACAGCAAAATCACCATCAGCAGCAGACTCAAACACCTCCCATACATTTCTAATCATGTGCCTGATTTCAGGAGTCCAGTGAAAAACTCTTGCAAAGGCCTAGGCAATAATTTAGAGGCACCAAATGTATAATTCTCTATTTCTGTGGTCATACCACATGTTGAAGCACCCAATGATATTCATCTGTCACTTTTGTGACTGAATATGAATCTACTGATATTTTAATTAATATCTGCTGTCCAATGGCCCATTAGAAAGTACAATTTTAGCCACGCAGGTAAATGCATATCAGGGCTTTTAAGTCTCTATCATTCTATTTATCAGTAAGACTCAAGAGGCAAATCCTGAGCTGAAAAACTGCTAGCTGAGTATCAACTGACTGATCTTTTTTGACTGGAGATGCTGACATAGACACATACCTTCCCTCGTTCAGGAATCAAAAAGGAAGCCTAAACTCAAGTCCTTGTATTTTCCTTCCTGTTTGTCTTCACTATCTATTGCTGTCTTCTCTTTGGTCAATTCCAGTCCACTAGTCACTACCTCTGATTCAAGGTTTAACTTTATTGTCAAGTCTCAGAAGTGTTAGAGTGTGGTCATAATATCCCACATAACTTTGAAATGAAATTTCACCTTAATATTCATTATATTGTTAGATTAGATTAGTCAAGTTCTTATAAACAGAAGATGTAGGAGGCACAGTTTACATGAAAACATTAGAAAAACCTTAATTGTTAAAAATGCAGGATTTTTTTCAAGGTAAGAAAATTACTGATGCTTGGGCTCCTGGCATTCTTGAATGGGTGTTATTGAAAATCCTGGTAATCTTTTGCTGTTCTATGGAGTTAGCTTTCCCCTGAACTCTCCCCCTCTCTCCCCTGAGAATCCTGAACATTGTTTAGGCCCTAGTCCTTAGCTTTGTCTCTCAATGAATAGAACCCTTCCTTTTTGCTAGAGGCCCAATGTACTTAGGATCCTCTATCAATAGAATCTATCTTTGTACTTAAAGCAAATCCATCTTCCCTAGGCTCTCACGCTGAGCACTGTTTATAAGTCAATAGAACTTGCTTATATTGTAAAGAGAACTAGTTTTTGCTTGGTTATAGTAGTTTACTTTGAGAGGGAGTTTTGATGTAGCCATCTTTGAGCCATTGTTGTGGTATTTATCACGTGGAAATCTTTTCCCCAAAGTTTTGCAGTGTTTAAATGTGCAGAAAAAATAAACTGTGAGGTCAGATTTAGGAAGTGTTTGTCCTAGCCCCAGTTAAACTTATACTGAACAGAATTTCATTCTTGACCTCTTCACAGGGATCATCTCCTTGTAGGCCATGACATTTACAGGGACATCATTATGCAAACCATCTCTGGTTATATTTAAGTTTTTTTTTTAAATTGGAATTAATTTCCCCAGGTGTTCTGAGCCATTACTGAAGTAAGGGTGACTTCATGATCTCTAGTTTGCTACTATTTTTCTTACCCTATGTCCAATAACGCAAGTCAGGTTGTGGCTGAGATTAATGATTCTATGTGGCTTTCACTGAAACCGGGTGAAAAAATAGGGATCATTTCTACACAACAGAGATGAAAATTATGTGTGTGCATGCTTGTGTGTGTGTGTGCGTTTGTTTACTTTATTTTCTCTGAACACTGTTTTTGGGGGTTTTGAGACTCATAATTACCATCCAAGGTTAAAAAAATATCTTCAACTAAGTTTTGATTAGTTGTACAAAGAAAAAGTTCGATTTTAATATTCTGCTATGTGAATACAAGTTCAATACCATTAAGTTGCTTTGAACTAATGTTTTGGCTACAAAAAGCACAATTTGTTTGACTTGCTAGATTGTTTATTTTTTCCCTATTGATGTTTGTAGGTCATTAACTTCTTTAACAAGTGTCTGTAATGGGTGAATATAAAATAAGTCTCAGTCCACTTAAAACTTCAGTATACTTCCAGTTTTTCTTAATCTCTTGGATTTATAAATCATCTACTTTCTCTCTATCACTTGGTGTCTGATATTTAATAAGTTAGGATAAAGAATCTGAATGAGAAGATTACATACATCTGTTCCATTCTCTAGACATAGAATTTACTTCTGATTAAATTTCATAGAATTAAATTCTGTTCATTAATAATGTGTAATATGCATAAAGCCATAGGGATTTTGTAAAATAATAAAAATTATGGTGTCTATTAGTTTACTTAAAAAATTTAAAGCTATTGTGCACTCAATAAAAATGAAGCAGAGTATAGGTTCATGTGACCTTATTCAGAATGGTTTACAGTGGGGAAAATCAGTGCCTGCTTATCAAAAGCTTTTTATTTTGATGCAGTTGTTCTTTATGGTCTCCTGAGATTTTGATACTGAAATGTATGGACCACTGCCAACTCAGTATCCAGGTGTTTTTCACCAGTGTTTTTTTTTTCTTCGTTTATATGTAGAGTTCTTGAGTTTAATTTTTTGATTTTTATATATTTATCTTCAATGTGTTTTGCATTTGAGGAAAAGGAAAGTCTTAGATACTCTTCTTTTGCAAATGAACACATAGTCTTCTCAAATTTACACTGTAAAAAGATCATTTCTTCCTCAGAATGTTTTATACTTTGTCCAACCTTAATTTAACAGATTTTTTTGTAGTACTATTGGCCAGAACTGAATGGCATACAATCTGTAGTTTATATCATTGCACTCTAAATGGATATGAAAAGTATAGGTTTAGGTGTTAATGAAAAAAATAGATTTTTGAAAACAGAATTATGAAATAAACTTTATCCTTTGTGAATGATTGTATCAACAATTTTATCATAAATATTAAAATACCATATTTATAATTTACATGTGTAGACTAACAGTCATCCATTCGTTGTGAAGTAGATAAACCATTCTGAGGAAAAATATACAAGAATTTTTAAAAATTAAAATACATAATTTATATAATAGTCTAAATATTATTCAAGTTAAAATGATATCAAAGGAAATCCACTGTAATATTAATTTCAAAAGTCAAAAGTCAACTGACATTCTATAACTTCTGAACTATTTATTATTCACTCCAGAAAGCTCAGCTTAACAAAGTCAACCATTATTTACTGTAGTTCCACATCTTATTTTGGGTTGAGTCTTATGATCTTTTTTTTTCTTTTTGTGATGAGATCCATCAATGATTCCAGTAAAGAAGTAAAATAATTATAAAAAGACTATCATTTTTAATATGTTTGAACATGCACTTGCAAAATCTCAAATTTCTGTGTAAGATAACGTAAGTACAGTTTTGATTCAAAAAATAATATGGAAATTAAAATCACAAATAGGATCAATAAGTTATAAATCATTTCTCTATTGAATATTTACTTAGTAAAACTGAAGGGAAAATGTGTTGCATATAAGTTGATTTCAAAGATTTTCAGCAATGTCATATGCCAGCTAATTTTTCTTTAAGGTGTTAAAATCAAGATTGTGTTGGTAAACAGCTTTCTGTCATGAAAGCAGAGAAATTAACTAATTTATTTATGCTTACCATTTGGCTGCTTTTATCCAAATTGAGCAACTGGACAGGAAAATGTGCCATAAGCAGAAACCCGAAGCTTGTTAATTCTGTCCACAATTTTCCTCAGAGAACTGGGTTGTGTGAGCAGACGGGCATTTCCCTTTGTCTTGCATTCTGTTCTCACACATCATGCCAACCTGCCTTGTGAACATCATCTCAGTAGGAGGCCACATACACTGTCAGACCATCTGCTGTGCTTGCCCTTCCAGAAAACTCAGGTTGTAGAAGGCAGGGGTATCGGAGTGCCTCTTACCTGAGCTGATGCTCCAATGATTGCACACCAACCCAGATGCAGAGCATTACATTTCAATATGAGTGTAATATAGTTTGTTTATATTTATATGTTTTTGTGTGTATTTTTTATATTTCAGAAAGTTTATTGCATTTCAGAGAACTGAGATAATCCTAACTCCATGTTTGTCATCTTTAAGAGAATCCCTCATAAAGTAATGTAAATTTCAGTAAATGACAGTTTGTTCTATTTGTGTGTCAAATGCTCACATTTCTTCTTCCAAATTTGTTGTAACTAAATCAGTAAAGTCTTTTCATTTCTGATGTTTAAATTATTCTATTTTTTTTATCTTCTCTTTCCCTAATCCAAGCCCTAGCCCTCTCTAACCTAAACTTGTTCCACAATATGTTATTTTTGATGCATTAGCCAAAGGGAACCCCTTTAAAATGTCAGTTTATGCTATTCTTTCATTCAGTCCGTTCAGGGTCTTGTCATCTTCACTGAAGGAAAATATTACATTCTAATAATTATTAGTGGGCTAATGAATGACTGTTTACTCACAATTCTCTTATGTCATCTGCCATAGAATTCCAGTGAAATTGGTCTTTCCAACATTTTTTATCCTGATTTAAAACACCATCAGCATCCCTCCTTCAAATATTGCTCATCCATTAGCCAGAAATGATTATTTAATACACTTTTGGCTGTGAATAGCGCCAAGTAGAGTCAGAAACATTTTTTAAAATACTCTGAAAATATAATTCTTTGCTTTTTTTTCTAGTTACCCACCATGTAGAAATTTTATGGCTCATATCAAGTGATATGCTCATATGCTCATATCAAGTGATTCATTATTAAATTTAAGATTATAAAATGAATAGGTTGTTTAGTGCATCAATCTAATATTAAAAACCTCTTACTGAAACATTAATGAACTTAACTCATCTACCAGAGCCTTATTCTGCAATAGGTAGGAGGGTATAGTGGTGTGAATCTTTAGTCTCAGCCCTTGGGAGGTGGAAGCAGGCTGATCTCTGAGATTTGAGGCCAGCCTGCCATGAAAAGCAAGTTACAGACAGCCAGGGCCACACAGAGAAACATTGGATTGGAAAACCAGAAAAGCACTGTCTGTTGCTATTACTGAGGTACTTTTCTGTAGAAGTTTAAAAAATCAGGATATATTTTCAAATCAATTTGCCCATATTATTTGCTGGTGAGTATTTTCTGTCTAGTATATGTGGATAAGATCCTACACAGTTTCCTCAGAACCATTTTTGAAATGGCTGTGATTTCTCAATATTTGTTTTTGATACCTCGAAAGATTAGTGGTCTGTAATGTAGGTCTGCCATCATTTTATTGTGCTCCAATTGTGTATATGACTATTTTATGTGTGTGCTATATTATCTTTTGTAAATTGTCATTACAAACAATATATCATTAGGGTTCATTTTCTTTACCGGAGTAATAATAGTGGGTTTTTCTATAAGTCCATGGCCTTCCTGGTCTCAGGTTATTGATCACTTTAGTAATGTTATGCATGGGTTTAATTAGATTTAATGGGTCTTAAATAAGAAAAAAAAATTGTTTATTCCCATTACATTAGTGCCTCTACTGTACCAGTATATTTTAGAGTTAGATCTCTAGAATTTATAGTTGCATGAAATTTATAGTTATTTTTCTACACTGATACTATACTGGAGTTCTATGTCGACATGACAGAAAGTAAAAACATTTAAATGGAGGGAAGTTCAGTTGAAAAAACTGCCTCCACGAAATCTGGCAGTAGGGTATTTTCTTAATTAGGTACTAAAATTGGAAGACCTGCGGATAGTTGAAGAAGGGCACTTAAAAATTCCCACACAAGCTCGGAATTGAGAATAATAGACAGTTATTTATTTTGGGTTAGACTCACAGATCAATATCCTCTGCTGGAACGGAGATCAGCAACCAAATCCACAGACAGAAAAGAGGTCAGACGCACTATTACATTGGCATAAATAGTATAAGAGGCCACGCCTGATTGGTCGGGTAACTAAAAGCCTACTGACTATGGGATTTCCAACTGCACCTTCCGGTTTGGTTTAAATAAGAGTGTTCTGTCCCAAGCACGGCATACTGTCTCTTTAAGTCTCAGATAAAAGACACGTTTCAGGAGATAGAGCTAAAAACAGTGAGATGCCATCTTCGGAATATTGCAATTTTGAACTCATGGCAGCTGGGGTTACCTGCATTGGAACTCCACAGAGAGGAGCTATCAACAAGTAGTATAGAGAGTGCTTTGGTTCCTGGGGCATTAGTTTTTCTTAATAAACCATTAGCTACATGCCCATTGGAGTGGGGAGTCAATTTCTTCAGTTGTGTATCCTCTGGTGGATCCACAGGATCTGGGGAGTAGTTCAAAATTCATGTTCAAACCTATGACCTTGGTTAAACACAGTAAGTCACAAAAGAAAACATAAATTGATGAGTGTGAGAGAAGGACTGGGGAAGAGAGTTGACATAGGAAGGAAGAGAGGCAGAGGGTATAATCTAGAGTAATTATAATTCATCCCAAATGTGTATGGAATTGTTAAGACATCCTTTAATTCATAATAAAATACTTTGAAAAGTTCAAAACTGCATACAATTATCATAGCAGTATTTTTAAAAAAATATTCAATATTTGATATAAAAAATGAAGTCTAGACAGTGATACTCAATATTTTTTTTCTCATGGTCTCAAAAATAGGAATCTTGATAAAGGCTGATATGCTTACTTGTTACACTTTATAAAATGTGTAAAATACGTCCATTTTCTATTGATATACAAAGTACAAACAGTATAACTCTTAATTTCATAAATTTAGTAGTTAATGAATTTGGAAGACTACATTGCATCAGAGAAGATTTTTCTGAGGAAGCACTAGATAAAGTGTTGCAGTAAATTCTAATCACTTGAATTCTGGGAGCTTATTGCTGAAGGAGGAAGACTGACTCACATTGAGTCTTTGAACTGTGAAGAGCCATTCTTCAGGAATTAATCAATGACATTTTTGACTTTTATTTCTCTGTTCAGGCAGTGTCTCACTACAGATTTTATAGCATCGTTAATGCACAGAACACTAACACAAGCAAGAAGCTCTTCCTCATCTCCTTACTCTTATTAAAAAGTCCAGTTTTTTACATAGTTAATATTCTAGCATTTGACGAGGAAAATGAATTCCATACATGAATTTATCATCCATACTTTTAGTCAGTAGAGAATGCCATTCTCCATGTTTCAGAGAAAAAAAATCTGTCAGTGTCATACGCTATCCACAAAACTATTCTGGTGATAGTTTCAAAAGTGTTTTTGAAAAAAGAGGTTTGAAAATGATCAACAGTCTCTCATGATGTAAAACTGCAAAAGAAGTATAGATGACAATGTTGTTTATGTAATTTATTAAACATACTTAGTAAATAACAAGCAACAAATGCTTTTCAAGTAATGTTAAGTTCTATGATGAGACTAAAAAGCCTAATGTCTGAGAGAGTTTGACTGTGATTAGGGAAGTAATAACAAGGATCCTCAATTTGAACTGAACATTTATGGAGTGGTCGATATCAGTGGTAAAATAATTGAGAGGAAGCCATGAAGACCAGTACAAAATAATGAGGACAAAGTCCAAAGCAGCATTGATTCTCATTTGTCTTTTAGAAATAAATGAAGGGTCAAATGTTTCTCTTGTAACAAACAATGAGAGAAATAATAAGACACATAAAGTCCAAAAATTATAAAATTTAGGCAATGACACATAGGTAATTATACTTATTATTCACTGTCATAAACAAATGGCAATAAAATATATTTAAGTATTTCTGACACATTAACTAGAAAAGTTAATTTATGTTTAATGAAATTCTTAGTAACATTAAAAGTTGTTTTTCCTAAAATTAAAGTTTACTAGAAAGATTATCACACAGTGTTAATAAGTTGATCATTCAGTAGTTAAAGTGGTTTTTATGTAAAAAGTATAGTATTCACCAGTTGAATTTCCTCTTTGATTATTTTAAGTATTCAATAGATTACTATAGGCATTTGATTTACTTTTGTGTTTGTTTGTGTTGTGGGTAGAACAGAATAGGGTATTTTGAGTTTTCTTTTATCATTGTCTTTCTCATTGTTTCGAGATAGAGATATTTACTGAACTACAAGTTGACCATGTATGATAGATATACTGTCCAACTAGCTAATGGAATCCAATTGTCTACACCCTAGAACTGTAGAAGGAGCTGCAGGCAGGCCTGCTTTTCGTCCCGCCCGGCTCCCACACGACTAGCTTTACACCAGAAATAACAACACACAAATTGTATTCAAATTAGTTAACTGAAATTTATCATTTTTCTATTATGAAAAATCCAGCCTACAGTCCACAACCCCAGAGAAGCTAGTCGATAATTACAACCTAAGAGAGGAATACATGGATCCACCTATGAAGAAGAAAAAGAAAAGATCTCTTAAATTAAGATCGGGGCTGTAATTGTCTTAAGTACACTAATGATTTTGGGCACAAAAGTGTCAGTGAATACTAGTGGGTTTTATTCCTAAATATGACCTTTCTTTTATTCTGTCCTAGAGATGGCTTTGTATTTCTTGTCTTTTTTTTCCCACCCAAATAACAACTCAGGTCCGCAAAAAGAGAAAAATTGGAATTAATATGAATGGTATATACCTGCCCAAATAAATTCACTGTGTTGAAATTTTTATAGTTTATTTTTATTTTCTTTTTTTTTCTTTTTTGAGATTTATTATAATGAGATGATTTCCCACTTCCATTTCTTCCTTTAAAAAGTCCCATAATCCCTAAATATATGACATGCTCTTATTCTTCTACCTATAGATCTCTGGTTCCAGCTCATGATACTGAATCTCGTACAAATAAGAGTATTCCACATTATTTCCCTTTGTTGTTAGCCTACAAACTGATAGTGACCCACATAGGAGTAATTCAAAGTTTACGCTATAATGGGGGATGAAAGATGGCAACTCTGTGAACATCACTGGCCTACTGATTCACTAACAATTTCATGAACAAAGAAAAGGTTTTGCCATTTTGGAGGAGATGTTTAAGTCACTAAAACATGTTTAAAAAATTCAAAAATGGTCAAAGTATAGCAACAGTATTATCTAGAGTCTAATACTATTAAGTCACCGTACCCATTGCCTATCAGATTTGTTCCACCGTTAAAATTGAAACTAACAACAGAAACAACTTTTGGCTAGCCTGTTAGCTATTTAATTACCGGTGGCACTAATCATTTAGGATATATTTATTTTCATTAGATGTTTCATTGTTCAGCCCACAGAAGGACTTTGAACAAGTTTTCCCAACCCAGACAATTTTCTTTTCTTGTAATTTTCTACCATTAAAAAGATGAGAAAGAATGAAAATTCTCCATATTTACATGACCAATTTGATCAAATGCTGATTTTGGTGGGTACTTTGTTTAGTATGATGCTTTTGTGGCCTTATTTGGCAGGTAGAAACACCAACTGAATAGACCCATCTGTTATCCCAGCAATTAGTTGGCACACATCTAGATAAACCAGGCACTCATCCAATATGAGACAAGTCTTCTGTGGGAGGCCTGATTATGAAAGGAAGATTTGACTTCCATGAAAACAGCCAATGGGATCCAGGCCATTTTCCTGTATGTTCATTCATGGCCATTTTTTCTGAGACACTTATTCAAAATATTAATTGAAAAAGTCCATTCGTCAGAATAAAATTGGCTTCAGTTTTACATTGAACTGTTCATGGTCTTTTAAAACAGACAAATCATTGCTGGGTGTACTTAAGAGAACTGATGAAAATTTATCACCTTTTGCCTAATAATATTAGAATAGTAGCAGAATCTTGTTGACAACTCAGTTTTATTTTTTAATTAAGGGTATGAAAAAGGTCAAAATTTAAAATGTGTATTCAAATTAGTGATACTCTATTTACTATTATTTGAAATTCATAATTCATAAGGAAAAATACACAGCTTTTAAAATAAGATTTGTTTGTTAAGTAGATTTTTTGGTTTGGAAACTATAAACAACATGCAACTTTTTCTCACTAGAAATTATCTTAAACTAACAAACATGAATTTGGAATATCTTCATATATCCATCCATTCATTTGTGTAAGCACATATTGAGAACTAAATGCTATCATTTCAAATTCAAGTATTAAAATGTTAACAGAAATTAAGATGTGTTTAACAAATAATTTCCATGTTAAATTTAATTTCTACCATGCATAAAGACATGTTAAAAACTGTATTAAACAAATGATAACTTTTTATATAAATAATGTTTTGAATAAAAATCAATGAATGCTAAAGGGGTTTATTGTATGTTCTTTTAAAATATAGCTTATTTATGTTTAACTTAATTTATTTTCACTGAAAATATAACAATTGTACATCATAATAGAGTATCAAAACACATTTTGTCACAGTTTACATAATGTAGTATGTATAGTATATTATTTAAATCAGGTTAAACACACGATTTTTCCCTTAAACAGCTATACATTTTTCTTGTAAGAAAACTCAAGTTTATTTCTCCTAGATATTTGAATTGGTGTTTTAGTTATTTTTGTTGCTACTCACCCTGTCTATATGAACACAAAAGAACTTGCTTTTATGTCAATATAACTTACCATCTACTGATTAAAGTTTCATGCACTGACATGTCTTTGTAGGTATGAATATCCATATATAGTCCCTGTCGTTCTATGTTTGGCTTATTTTGGTTTATAATTAATTTCCATTACCACACAATTTTCACAAGTATTAGGACTGGATGTTCTCTTATTGCTGAATAGCATTTCTCTGTATATGTTTACTAACCATCTTTGTTTCTTTTATTCAGAAACTCTAGGGCACTCAGGGTCTTTTCAGCCCTTGGCTATTGTGGGTAGAGTGATAATAAAACATGGAGGGCAAATGTTTCCTCGGTACACTTACGAGAAGTTCGTCTCCATCATAAGGTTTTTGTGTTGATTGATTGACATTTTAGGATCCAATATGCTAATTTATAATATGGTTGTTATTATTAACACTCCCTTACCAAGTTGCCAAAGTCCCTTGTATTCTTTTATACATCAATGATGCAATTTGCTAATTTTAGTATTCTTTATTGTAGCCTCTTTCACCAGAGTAAGAAAACAATTTGATTATTCAAGGACTAGCAATTCTGAACATTTTAGTACAAGTGTTGAATCAGTATCTTCTATTGTAAAATTTCTTTAGAAGTGTTGTCTGACTTTTAAATCATTTTCATTTATACTGTTTAAATGAAAAGTGTGTGTGTGTGTGTGTGTGTGTGTGTGTCTTATAATTCCTGCCGTGGTGTTTCCTTCTTTCTTTGAACTGATGCTTGGTTGGGTATGTTGGTCCTTTTCAAACAGTATTTTTTAATTTAATATTTCTATTTGCTTCTGTTTTTTTTGTTTTTGAAATATCATCTTAACCATATCATTAATCATCCTAGTGTTCAGAATAATTTCTTTATGTTTTTAAAACAATCGTTTTCATTGCTTGGTACTTACCTTAAAGTTTTGATGACCTTGCATAAATACCTGTAATTAGTTTGATTAGGTGTATAATTTAATTTTCTGCAGGAGGATATACAATTTTCACATAATTAGTTATTTAAAGAATGCTCTCTAACACATAGTTTTGACATCTATGTTGAGAATAAATTGTGTGTGCATTTACGTCTAGGTTCTTTATTCTATTCTATGTGTCCATGTTTCATTTAATATCTTGTGGTCGACAACAATGATATTGTAGCACTTTTCAAGTTAGGAGTGTAAGTCTTGATTGATTTTTTTCTCAAGATAGCTTTGACTACTTGAGATGTTTTAACATTATTTAGAAATTTGAAGATTTAGTTTTATAGTCATATGAAGAATGTAACTAGTCCTTGAAAAGAATTGGATTGAAAATTCATGGTAAGAACATCTAAAAAATATTGACTCTTCTAATTCCAGAAATTAAGATGAGTTTCAATTTTCTTCTTCATCCCTATCCTCTTCAATATATATTTTTTTATTGTTTTATAACTTTATTATACAGATTTTTGCATGTTTTATTAAATGTGCTCGTGTTTTAAAATGGGATTATCGTCTTGAATCACTTACTTTGGTATTCACCTAGGAAGTGCTACATTTTTATATTTTGTATCCTGTAATTTTTATTAACTTTTGATTATTTCAGAAGCTCTGTTTATTTGTTGGCACTTTTGATATTTTTGGTGAATAAGATATTGCCATCATCCACGAAACTGCCTAGGCTCCCACGAAACCAATAGGTACAGTAGGATCAAAAACCCATTGCCATTGTTCTTGAGGTCTGAGTAGTCCTCATTGTCCGCTATGTTCAGCGAGACCAGTTTTGACCCAGGCTTTTTCAGACCCAGGCCAGCTGGCCTTGGTGAGTTCCCGATCCCCATTGTCTCAGTGTATGGGTGCACCCCTCGCAGTCCTGAGTTTCTTGCTTGTGCTCTCTCTCCTTCTGCTCCTGATTTGGACCTTGAGATTTCAGTCCGGTGCTCCATTGTGGGTCTCTGTCTCCCTTCATCGCCTGATGAAGGTTAATATTCAGGAGGAAGCCTATATGATTTTCTTTGGGTTGTCCTTCTTATTTAGCTTCTCTAAGAACCCGAATTATAGGCTCAATGTGGATGCTCACCTTACTAGACCTGGATGGAGGTGGGTGGTCCTTGGACTTCCCACAGGGCAGGGAACCCTGATTGCTCTTTGGGCTGATGAGGGAGGGGGACTTGATTGGGGGAGGGGGAGGGAAAGGGGAGGCGGCGGTGGGGAAGAGACAGAAATCTTTAATAAATAAATAAATAAATAAGATATTGTCATCAAAAAGAATGGCAGTATGACTTCATCTTTCCACTTTTTTTATTTTTATTTTTATTTGTATTTTTTTGGTTTTCTGAGACAGGGTTTCTCTGTGGCTTTGGAGATCTTTCCACTTTTGATGTGCCTTATTTATTTCCTAGCTTGACTGGAGCACTGCCAACATTTGTTCTGTGTTAAAAAGGAGTAAGGTGACGATCAAAATCTTTGACCTGATCACAATTCAGAGCAAGGTCTTTAGCTTTACCATATTTAGCACATTAGATTCTGGTTTCTTGCAAGTATCATTTATTGGTTTTGAAGCAAATCTACTATACACATTTTTGTTTCAGGATTTTAACATGAACAAATTTTAAATTTAGTCAAATGTCTTCTGCATCCATTCAAATGGTCACACAATTTGTACCTTTCATTTTGGTGATTTATTTTATATCCCTAATGAAACATCCTTATTTTATTGGGTTCAATCTTTCTTGATCATGGTCATTTATCAACTTAATGTATTGAATTTGTTTGTTGGTCGGCATTCAGGGGAGATTTTTTGTGTGTAGGCACAATGTGGCTGTTGATATGTAACATTCATTTTTTTATTATTTATGTGTATTCAAAGTTTAAATAGAGTAGATAGAATTATAACTAAGACCTACCAAGATTGCGATGTTGAGGATGTGTATTTCATGCTAAAATATTCATAGTTTATATTCTTCAATACAGTATATTATATGATTAAATACACATTAAAGATATATTGTTGCAATAGTACTTTGTAGAAGAATGCAAGTTTATTTAGATAGGGAATGAGAGAGGGTCTGCAACAGCTTTGACAAGGGAAAGAGTACAATCAGAATATACTTAAATTTAAAAATTATTTTAAACAAATATATAATTTATAAAGAACATTCTAAACTTAAATTAATTGAAAAAGGTCTATGAGAATAAATTCATTAAACATTCTCTATTAACTTTTCTGAAAAAAAATATAGTAAGAAAGACTAGAAACAGAATCAAATTTATTTATAATTACTCATTGGAGGGACAGTAGAATGTTTCAAATTAAGGAATGAATATTATAAAAATTTAAAATTAATGTGATAGTGCTTTTAATTATCTTTAAGATTATATGTGCAACATTTCATTTTGTCCCTCTCCTCCTTCCAACCCGTCCCAATCATCCGCACTTGTTCTGTTCCCCAAGGAAGACTATTTCTTCCATTCTCAGTATTTCTTAGCTGCCTGGAGCTCTCTGCCTAGGCTAGTGACCTCCTGAGTTGCCCTGTTCCATGCTAGCATGTCTACTGGTATCTTCCTCGTTCAGATCTTGATTTAGCACCCATATTGTTGGTCTTTAATGGATGCAATTCCAATGACATTTCTGCAGGCTCCCTGTTCCTCCGAATCTATTTCTTTAATTCAATTAAAAAAAAAACTATCTTGTTTTCATTTTACATACCAATCCCTGTTCCCACACCCTCCCTTCTTCCAATTCCTTCCACCTTCATCCCCACCCCTGGCCCCATCCACTCCTCAGAGGGCTTTGGGGAAGGTCCAAAGCCCTCCCTGCTATATCTAGGCTGAGCAGGGTATCCATCCAAAGAGAACGATCCCCCCCCCCCCCAAAAAAAAAAAAAAAAAAAAAAAAAAAAAAAAAAAAAAAAAAAACAGTACAAACAGTAGTGATAAATCCTGGTGCCAGCCCGTGACCCTGCAGTCTGTCCCCGCCATGCAACTGTCACCCACATTCAGTCTGTCTAATTTGGTCCTATGCTGGTATCTTCCTTATCCGGCCAGAGTTGGTGAGCTCCCATTAGTTCAGGTAAACTGTTTCAGTGGGTGTCTTCATCTTCTTCTTGACTTCTTTGCTTATATTCTCCCTCTTCCCATTCTTGGACTGAACTTTGGGAGCTCAATCAGTGCTCCGCTGCACGTCTTTGCCTCTGTTTCTGGACGAAAGTTCGATGGTACCATTTAAGATATTCATCAGTCTGACTACAGGGTAAGACCAGTTCGGGCACCCTCTCCATTACTGTTTAGGGTCTTTGCTGGGGTCATCCTTGTGGATTCCTGGGAATTTCTCTAGTGCAGGGTTTCTTACTAGCCCCATCTTGCAGTTAAGTCGGCTCCACCACTACCATCCCATCTATTAGACCCTGTTTACCACAATTCCCACTCTGCTCCTAAACGCTCATACCAATTTCCCTGCAACCTCAGAGGAACTCTGAAACACAGCTTGAAACCACCCAGCAGGGCACTCTACTCTCTAGGCCCTCCATATTCATGGGCACAGCCCATGAACCTCTCCCACCTGCATCAGCTTTTCTCTAGCCAACCAGCAGGCAAGCTTTGTGAAGATAAGGTGCCTTAGCACTCCTAACCCATTGATCACATCCTGTTAGCTACAAGTCTCACTCTGCCCCCAACACCCCCTCCCCCGCCCTGACCTCAAAGAAACCCTGAAGCACAGGCTGTGACTACACAGAGAGGTCCAAGAGGGGAAACCAAGAGAGGAGACTAAGAGAGTGTATAATCCTTTTCTGACCAGGAGCACTTCTTAAAATACTAAATAGTGTGGCTAGAACTACAATTTTGCCTTTTGGCTCCACCCAGCCCAGCATAATCATGTTTAGCCAGATTGTGGCTAAACAGTTACTGTAAAGGCAATTAGAATATTAAGTAGCTATGGTCTTGGTTGTGTTTGTGTGACCTTGATATAAACTGGCCCTTCAGATAAAGTAGATGACATGGCTATTAATATCCTATGATTTCAAGCCTTGTGGTTGTGAAAACAGCTTATACATCTTGTTCTTTGAAAAAGCAATACTTCATGCTTAAGAATCTTGGTTTCCCAGATGATTTTTGGGCACAAGAACTTGTGTCCTCTCAACATGTATGAGTATCAGTATGATATATTATTGTTTTTCTATTATTTTTACTGTTGTTTACTCTCTGATTATAAAGTTCTCATCCATAAATTTCTGGATCTTCTTAAATTATCTTTAATATGCCTATGTGGGTGTTGGGAAATTTTATACTATGTCTTCTCCCTTTACTTATTTTCTTCTTTCAGTGGTTATAAATATTAGTTGGTGGGGCTGAAGAGATGGCTCAGAGTTTAAGAGCACTGACTGCTCTTCCAGAGGTCCTGAGTTCAATTCCCAGCAACCACATAGTGGCTCATAGCCATCTGTAATGATATCTGGCGCCCTCTTTTGGCTTGCAGGCATACATGCAGACAAATACTGAATACTGTATACATAATAAATAAATAAATCTTCAAAAAATAATTGAATAAATATTACTTAGTGCTATATGATTTGTATGTTCACTTTAATAGTGGTATCTTCTGGTAAACAGTAGTTATTTTCTCTTGTAAATTATTTTTTGTTATATTGATAAGTGTTACATCATATTCTGCTACTGAGATAGGGTCTTATTATGTAATACTGGCTGACCTAGAACTTGCCAAGTTGGCCTTTAATTCACAGAGATGCACCTGCCTTTGCTCTTGCAGCCGAGATTACATGTGTGCCCCACCACATTTGGATCTATTATTATATCAAATATTTTAATTTTACTGAGCAAAAATACAGGCTTGTACTATTTTCTTAAAGCATTTTGAAATTCTCTAACAAACTATTTTATGGTAAACATATACAAATAAAATAAACACAAAAGAAAAGTTTTAGAAAGCGAAAATTCCAAGCTCTGGAAGACATTGATTGCAAAGGCTCTCATAATAAGCACGTGGAATCTCTAGGCAAAAATACATGTCACCGTGGCAAGCAATACATTTAGAAGAGCTCTACCACATAAAATGATTTCTCTTGGTTAAAATACACTTTTTTTGGTAAGCAATCTACTGATACAAACCCTGAACTACTTCTGCTACACAGACTCATAAATCCCTTCACATGGTAGTCCCGTCGATGACCTAAATGATTCCATTGTGCTCCATATTTTAACTATTTTAGCATCACTCCACACCATTACTTTAAAGCACAAGCATTCAGCCTATGAATGGGGGAAATACTATGCTTGGACCTTATTAGTTACTTCTTATGTAACTTACTGTTTTGAATTTTTAAATTTGATTTATATTCACATGAACTAATTTTAGCTTTGTGATATGATACAGAGGTTAAATAACACTAGTCTTTCAAACACCAAATAAAGTATTGCATCATAATTTGTTAAAAAATTGTGGGATTGGTGTGGTGGTATGCTGTGGGACAATGGTCTGTACCCTGTGACTTTTTTTTTTTTAATAAACTCTGATTGGCCAGTAGCCAGGCAGAAAGTATAGGCAGGGCGACAAGGCAGAAAGTAGAGGTGGAGCAATGTGAATGCTGGGAAGAAGGAGTTTCAGTCTACAGTCATCACCCAGACAGGGGGAAGCCATACACAGAGCAAGAAAGATGTGACTGTTTTGCCAGAAAGGTACCAAGCCAAGTGTCTAACAAGACAAGAATTATGGGCAAAGTAATTCATATGAACTAGTTAATAAGAAGCCTGAGTTTAAAATAAAGTCATGTAAAGATGAAAAATACACAGAGAGTCTGGATACTGTATGTTATTGTGTTGTCTTTAAATTGTTTGATGGCTGAAGAAGGAGCAAAAGCTGCTAAAAGATATTTGAATGCTGCTGAAAAATACAACATATATATATTTTAAAAATTTATTGACTTCAAAATTAAAGTCAAAAGGTATGTTCCTTTGGAGAAGAGGTTTTGCTTTTCTTTCCACTGGAAATGAGAAGCTGTGGATTCATTCTGGGTTAAGAAAAATCAGGTTTGATCAAGGAAGACTCTCTGAGAAACCTCTGATAGGAGTGGATGGAACAGATGTCTGTGTTCCACATCCAGGACAGTTTCAAGACTTGTGGTTGAGATGATCAAGCCTCACAGAATATTTCAGCCAGGACTTGACCATTATTCTAAATTTTCTTTAGGTCCCTTTAAGATAATCAGAAGCCCCAATCAGCAGGAAGTATCCTAAATACTATGTCCATATTCCCCAGAAATAGATTATGGATGTTTGCCTTTGTTTAGAATGTTGATTACAAGTTGATATGTATAATGGTCAGTAGAAAAGCAAAACAAAGGAGATTCAATTCAGAGTTCTTGTTTCAAAAGTGGGGGACTGCTGTAGTACAATGGTCTATACCCTGTGACTTGTCTTTTAAATGAACTCTGATTGGCCAGTAGCCACAGGAAGTATAGGCAGGGCGACCAGGCAGAAGGAGAGGTGAGGCAATGAGAATTCTGGGAAGAGGTTGTTTCTGTCTGCAGTCATCACCCAGAAAGAGAGAAGGCCAAACACGGAACAAGCAAGATGTGACTGCCTTGTGGAAAAAGGTACAAGCCACGTGGCTAACACAGACAAAAATTATGGGATAATGTAAATTATAAAAATTAGTTAATAAGAATCCTGAGCTAATGGGCAAATTCGTTTATGTAGACCTCTATGTGAGTCTTTGGCATTTAATGGCTACAGGACTGAGCAGGACAGAAACCCCCATCCATGAGTGGTACATTTTGAGGTAAGAGCAGCAGTACTAGGAGTTTAAAGACAGCTTTAGTTAAATAGTGTTTGAGACCAGTCTGTGATGAATGCTCACTCAAAATAAACATTGTACTTTCCATGTTATACTGTAGTATAATTTATGTTTCTTTGAAATTGTTCCAAATACATACATATGTTTGTGTGTTTTTATATATGTGCATAAGTACCCAAAGCAGTATATATTTTTATGGATTTTTATAAAGATTAGCATCTTACATACAAGATGACTGCTGTAACCATTTTCTATATTTTCTATAGAAAATGGATTCTTAACACACTTATGTTTTAGGGAGTCACTTGCTTGTTCCCAGCTGCCCAGACCATGAAATAATCACTCAGAAATTATATCATTTAAATCACTATTTGGCCTATTAGCTTATGCATACTTCTAACTCATGCTTATCTCTTAAATTAACCCATTTATATCATTTCACGTTTTATCATGAAGCCCATGGTCCACTGGCAAGTTTCCAGCTGGCAGCTCATATCTTTCCCCTCTAGTGGATAAATGGCTTCTCCTTGTCTCTGCCTTCTTTCTTTTAGCATTGTTTAGTTTTCCCCACATAACTCTATTCCGCCATGCCAGGCCCAAGGCAGATTCTTTATTTACCAAGGTATTCACAGCATACAGAGGGGAATCCCATATCAGAAACATAGCTATAAAATATGTTAATTGCCTAACGCTATGGGATTTGAAATTTTTGAGGACTTAGAGCATAAGCTAAATCATTACTTATTATTTATATGTATTTATTTATTTGGTGGAGGATCTCTGTGACATGTCATATATGTAACAGTCAAGAAGTAATTTGTGGCAGTATTTTCTTCTTCCACGGTGTGGGAGGCTGGGACAAAACTCAGGTTCTAAATTTTCGTGGCTAGATCTTTTACCTGCTGAGCCATCTTACTGGCCTCTGAGTAATTATTTTTCCTAAAGTGATAAACTACATATATTTTTTTCTCAGGAGTCTCTCAGACTAGAGAATTATCTCACACTTACCTTTTCTTATTACTAGATTGATTTATTCACTCTATAAGGCTTTACTTAGTTATCAGAATCATCACAGTATATATAGTGATTCCAGATAATGTATTAATCCAAAGACATAAACCAGTATTGACAACTATTGAGAAATGTATTGCAAATGAAAAGTTCTTAAAGAGTTGTAGATACATTTTCATTGACTTTAGTTACCCTAAATCATTCCAATGTTAACTCATGAGTGATACAACAAATAAATAAGATGTGAATCTGAAAACAAGATTCAAGGTTGAGAGCATCGATGGACTGGCCTCAAGGGGGAGAGGGATGAATCTTAGGTATGTATCATGTGCATATATGAAAATGTCTAAAACAAAGGTAAATGTTTAAAAATGTGAACATAGTGAATATAAAAAGGGGAGGCTTTAAAACATTCCCTGTCTAACTAGTAAGATTAACTAGTGAGCTATCAAAGTTTGACTAATTTCCCTTTCACTGAATACTGTTAGGGAGTACATCCATAGAGGTGCAAAATCACTTGGCAACATAAAGTTTGTTTTATCTTTGTTTATGTGGTGCTATTTAATTGAATGCGACATTTAATTTTGACTATATTTGAAATTCTATTATGTTGTATATTAGTTCATTTGTCATGGTGTATGTTTTCCTCAGTGCATTATGCCTTACAATCCAAGGGTATAGAGAACAAATTTAATTTACCGAACTTGACACACAGTGTGTGTTTAAGCAATTGAATTTGCAATGCCTGTGGTTGTTTGTGTGAGAGTTTACGTTATCAGTTGGCATAAAAATGGGAAGCACTCTTAATTTATCAGAAAGCGAAAAAGAACAAATATTTTATCACAGTTACCACTTTGTAATTTCTTTTTTAAATTTGGTAAATATTTGCTTGTAAACTGCACTAATTTTCTCTAAGTACTTTTGTATTCATTTTAAATTAAACATATTAAATTAGACATAAATTCTTATGACTAAAATATTATGAAATTAGAATTAAAAAATCTTATTTTATTTCTATTTTCAAACAAGTGTTGTCCTCTCTAGAGTTTACTCTAAGATATTTTAAGTAATGCTTCTTAGATTAATGTTTTAAGCACATATCTTCAAAGTACTTTTAATATTCACATAAATGAATACAAGTTTTTTTTTTCCTTTTTCATAGTGCTTTATTTGCCTCACATGTGCGAGTCCCAGGCTCAGTCCCCAGCACTCCCTGGTGTCCCCAACAGAATTTTTCATCAATGCATTGTAGTTGTGCTTGTTTATGAGCTACAGCGTGGCATTTCAGTGTGTTTGTGTGTGTGCACAGCATGCTACAGCATGGCATTTCAGTGTGTGTGTGTGTGTGTGTGTGTGTACAGCATGCTACAGCGTGGCATTTCAGTGTGTGTGTGTGTGTGTGTGTGTGTGTGTGTGCACAGCATGCTACAGCGTGGCATTTCAGTGTGTGTGCGCAGCATGCTACAGCGTGGCATTTCAGTGTGTGTGCACAGCATGTAGGAGCAGGGTAATGGCACCTATCACCTCAAACAACGATCACTTCTTTGTTCCAGCCCTAGGCCTTCACACCCACACTCTTTATACAAGTTGGAAATAGAATTCCTGGGGGCTGGTTTCTCTCTAACTCGCCACACCCACTCCCGAGTATGTCTCGAGGGCTCTGATCTTCTGTGAACAACTGTTTTGCTCTTGCTTCTGTGCTGCACTGCCGCAGATGAACAGAATCTGTTCTCAACACACAGACACACATGATCCATTCACTTCAAGGGCATTTGGATACTGTGGTTTAAATGGGGAAAAATATCACTCATAGTCTCTGGCATGTGAATGCTTAGTCCCCAATTGGTGCCATTTAGGGAGGCTTAGAAGGTGCAGTCTTGCTGGAAGAAGGCCAGCTGGGGTGGGCTTTGAGAGTCCACAGACTCAGGGTGTACACTGTTTGCTCTGTTTCCTGCTTGATGTGGACTTGTAGTGGTCCTGCCCTGTGCCTGTGCCATGCTCTCTCGCTGTGACAGTGACGGACTCCCTTCCCTCTGGAACTGCAGACCAAAAGAAACCCTCCCTTCCTTGGTCGTGGTATTTCACCACAGCGACGGACAGGTAACCAGCACGGAATGTAGAGAGCCGAATGGTGTTCTGAGAGGCAGAGGTTGATGTCCTCCATCTTCACCAACCCCACAACTGACAAAGGTCTGATCTCCAAAATATATAAAGAACTCAAGAAACTAGACCGTAAAAGGCTAGTCAACCCAATTATAAAATGGGGCACTGAGTTGAACAGAGATCTCTCAACAGAAGAAGTTCAAATGGCCAAAAGACACTTAAGGTCATGCTCAACTTCCTTAGTGATCAGGGAAATGCAAATCAAGACAACTTTAAGATACCATCTTACACCTGTCAGAATGGCGAAAATCAAAAACACCAATGATAGCCTTTGCTGGAGAGGTTGTGGAGAAAGGGGTACACTCATCCATTGCTGGTGGGAATGCAAACTTGTGCAACCACTCTGGAAAGCAGTGTGGAGGTTTCTCAGGAAATTCGGGATCAACCTACTCATGGACCCAGCAATACCAATCTTGGGAATATACCCAAGAGAGGCCTTATCAAACAACAAAAGTATATGCTCTACTATGTTCATAGCAGCATTGTTTGTAATAGCCAGAACCTGGAAACAACCTAGATGCCCTTCAATTGAAGAATGGATGAAGAAAGTATGGAATATATACATATTAGAGTACTACTCAGCAATAAAAAACAAGGACTTCTTGAAGTTTGCAGGCAAATGGATGGAAATAGAAAACACCATCCTGAGTGAGGTAAGCCAGACTCAAAAAGAGGAACATGGGATGTTCTCACTCATATTTGGTTTCTAGCCATAAATAAAGGACATTGAACCTATAATTAGTGATCCTAGAGAAGCTAAATAAGAAGGAGAACCCAAAGAAAATCATATAGGCATCCTCCTGAATATTAACCTTCATCAGGCGATGAAAGGAGACAGAGACAGAGACCCACATTGGAGCACTGGACTGAAATCTCAAGGTCCAAATCAGGAGCAGAAGGAGAGAGAGCACAAGCAAGGAACTCAGGACTGCGAGGGGTGCACCCATACACTGAGACAATGGGGATGTTCTATCAGGAACTCACCAAGGCCAGCTGGCCTGGGTCTGAAAAAGCCTGGGTCAAAACTGGTCTCGCTGAACATAGCGGACAAGGAGGACTACTGAGACCTCAAGAACAATGGCAACGGGTTTTTGATTCTACTAGACCTGAATACAAGTTTTTTGTACATCCATTGTTACTTATCAATTAAACATTACTTTTCAAATTAACAAACCTGGGAAAATAAGACAATGAACTTCCAGATCAGATAAATCAACATTTATTTCTTCACTTTATTCAGTGCTAAAGTCAAGCAATATTTTATTTTTTTTATTTTTTTAGATTATAACTATACCATTCTCCCCTTTGTTCCATCCCACTAATGCCTCCTATATATCCCTCCTTTTGCTTTCAAATTTATGGCCTCTTTCATTAATTCTTATTACACACAGAGAGACACACAAACACATGAATATGCAAAAATATACCTAAATGTATAGATAGAAAATTCTCAGTCAGTATAGTGCTATTTTATATATGTTTTCAGAGATTACAGCTTGATATTGAATAAGCAGTTGCTGTACTCTTGCCCTGAGAAGATTATTTTTCCTACTCTAAGTATCTGTAGTTCTTTGTGTCTGGTTGAGGCCTCCTGGGTCTACCCCCAAAACCATGTTAGCATGTCTATTGCCATTGTACATTTTTACAACCACTTTATTAAACCAGTATAAATGGAATCTAAAGATTTGATCTCTACCCATGAATAAGTAAAGTTAATTTTTTTTTTATTTACCAGTTGTATCCTCATGCATCCTCTTGTGCATTTGGCCTCTTTGTAGATGAGAGTTGTTCAGAGCTTTCAGTGTACTGGCTTCTTGCTTATTCTCAAACATCAATATTAAATAGTTTAAATTTGCAACTTGTCATAGCCTGAATCTCCTTTTTGGTTGTTATTTCATAGAACAGATTTATTTTAAACAAATCTTCTCTTAAAAATTAACAGAAGCCCCACCTACCTAGAGAGACATAATGACGCATGTCTCCCAGCATTCAGGTAACTGATGCAAAAGGATCAGGAGAATGATGCCATTCTTATCTAAAGAAATTTCAATATGCAGATAAATGAATACAAGTCTGTTGTACATATTAAATATATGCAATGTTACTCATCACTTTAAATTCTGCTTGTCAAAATAAACTCAATAAACCTGGGAAATAAGACAATGAACTGTTTTATCATATCATGTCTGTCAAGACCAACATTCATTTGTTTAATTTATTCAGAAGTGAAGGCAAATGATATTTTATTTTTTTTTTACTTTTTAAGATTATATTCTTCTCCCATTTTCTTCTACCCTACCAATGCCTCTTATAAATCTTTTTTCTCTTTTCAATTCATGACCATTTCTCCTATTAATTATTGTTTTACACAAACACACATAGACAGACACATACACACACAGACACACACACACACAGATAGGCAAATACAAATACAGACAGACACACACATACACACACACACATGCACATGTCTCCATATTCATTATTTCACTAACTGACAAGATCAAATACTAACAACTAGGCTCATATAGAAAACCAAATACTGAAAAAAACAAAGAAACATGCCAATGAACAGTAAAAAATAATTCTAACATAGTAACCCAAATGTCCTCAAAGCAATGACCTTAAACTCTCTGAGGAGTGGATGAAGGGTGGGGTAGGAGATGCTGGAGTGAACAGGAGGAAGGGAGGGAGTGGGAACTGGGATTCCTGTACAAAATGAAAAAAAGATAATGGTTTTCGGGTATTTTTTTAATAAAATAAAAATAGAAAAAAATCTTATAGACTATCTACTGCAACCGTAGCCACCTAAACAAATGGCTTAGATAAGTCAACTCATTTTTATTTCCTTGAGGCCTTAAATAGTACTCATGTATTTAAAGTTTTCTTTCAAAATTATAATAGCCAATTCCCATAGGCCCTCCTGTGTAAATATCCTTAAATTTTGTCTTGAAGGGTGGACAAAGGCAAAATGAAAGTCACACAAGGAAGGAGCAAGAATGAAGCTGTACCATGAGCGCATCAAGGACTTTTTCTCTCCCGTGAGGGAGGGATGTTTTCTCCGAATCACATATGAAATGTAATTTTGCCATTACTGAAGATGTTAGTTGCAGCTCTTATTTTTAGCTTACTTAAGCTGTACTTTCTTTGCTCCCGTTGCTCTAAGTGCTATCTTATACTATGCTCAGCTATTAACCCTAGACATTTCACTACTGGCAACTCATTTGAAGCTATTATATCTGAATTTCAGCAACCACAGTAAGGATTGCTTCATTTCTCATTATCACATTGGGCATTATTACAAAAGTAAGTAACTTCTAGATTTTCTACTGATCTTTCACCTAAGTTTCATGGAAAAGAATCCAGTTTTCAGTCTCAGAAGCAATTGCACTTTGTATAAGAAAAAAAAAAAAACTTGTTTAATTCTTTGAATAGTAGAGTAGTAAGTTAGATGAGTTATTTTAATTTGAAACTTAAGGATATCTGTCTAGAAAAAGTAATCTGCTACTTTTTCTCTCCTCTTAGAAGTGACCATGCTTACATAGGTTGCAGAGATATGAGTTGAATTGATATGTGTCACTCTCGGGTAAAATTTAAATAGCCAAACAAAATTACCAACTTATCTTCCCCTTCATTTAGTGATCGTTGAAGCAGATATTAAAGTAATTCCATATTAAAGTGCTGAACTATGCTCCTCTGCAGAGCCACGCTGAATATGCAACTAAGGCTAGTGATTAAACTTGTTTTGCTTTAAGTCACTGGCATTTAAAGGTTGGTTTTGAACATTGATTAACATTGATAGCTTTTTCTGTTCTTATTAATACAATAAAATTTTTCATTTTCACTATTTTGTCTGCAAGTGAAAAAATATAAGCCTCACCAGTTCCTAGAATTTTGTTGGTAGGTTTACTTTATGTTTAGGGTATGATAATACCTGACATATATTCCATAAATACTTGCTGTATGCACTAAGAAATAAATATATCATTAGAAATTTTCTTCATTTTAAAAGTAAAAGGGTAACATAGAAGAAAATAATTTCAGAGAATCTCAGGGACGTCGGGAGATTCCTAAAGGTCTCTCAATAAAATGAATATATATTTACTAAAAGAAATAACTCAAGCAAATATGACTATTGCATATATGTCACTAAAGTAAATAACATATGTATTTTTACTTAATATAATAAGGTATCTAGAAATTAGCCATATATTGTGTAATGTATAAGATAATTTGATAATAAGAAATATAAAAAATATTCTTTATATGTGAATTCTTCAGTGCTATTTTAAACATGATATTTTAAAACTGAAAATATTGAAGATTGCATTTATTGAAGTTAGATCTCACAGTATTAAAATACTGTATTTTTAAATAGCACTGTAGTCACAGAGGCACATTTACCTAAACCATCATTAGAAGCATCATTCATTCTCTCTGAAGGGAGAGAGTGGTTTCCTTAATAGACCAACATCTGTTCATTCAGAAGGAAATGACTTCCCTGAGGGACAATTAATAAAAGTATTGCCACTAAACACAGCTGGTAAATTGTCAATAAAAATTCAACAAATTGAAGAGGAAATAACTGTGGACGTATCAATAATGAGGAGTATACAGAATGCAAATAAATTATTTTACTCCAAAATTACTTAATCTGAAACTTTTAGTTCTTAACATACAGTACTTCAATGATTGGAAATAAAAAACCTTATTTAATATTGTCTTTATACGTTGTAAATTTTGTCTTTAATGAACATGGTATAGATAGGGGGAAAAAAACTATTCAGGGGGATAATGTTTCCGTGGTGTATGGTTGCATAAAAGATATCTAGGTACACAATTAAATTCATTGTCTGTTTTCTTATCTGTTAGCTGGCAATTTGAGTAACATAAACCCTGGAGTAGAAAATGAGCCTGACTACATCACATTTTAAAGACCGACTTCTAGACTGCATTCTTAAAACTAACTTAAGTCTATGACAGTCACCGAATCTAGAATAAGAATCTAGAACCAGAAATCAGAGGGGGAAAAATGTGCAGCACTTTGGTTGGAAGAACAGCTAGAGAATTTAGGTTAGCCCTTTAAAGTTGAAACTTGACCATTGGGGTATAATTGAAGAAACTTTAGAACAATCATTATTGTGTGGGTTTACTACATTTCTAAGTATGTGAGCACAGGTATACAGGAACTCCTGCTTGCACATGTAGAGTAGAGGTCATTAGAAAACATATTACTCTCTGACATCTGTCTGTCTATTTTATCTAATCTATCTATCATCTATCTATCTATCTATCTATCTATCTATCTATCTATCTATCTATTTATGTATGCTTAAACATTTATTTATGCATTTATTTATCTAAAGAACATCAGTCAATAAAAACGGAGCTTATCAATTTGACTAAATTCGTTGGCCAATAAGCTCAATAGGTCCACCTTTGCTGTTCCCTGTGTGCTGGATTTATATAGGTCATACCCAACATCTTATGATCACCTAGTGCTCTTGCTTGTGATTCAGGTACTTTATCAACTAAGTCATCTCATCATCCTTTGCTGCATACCGAGCCCCCGTTTCTGCGCTCTGTGCGCTGGCACCCAGTTACAGAGCTTTGGGCAAGGGGCTGGAGGTTAAAATACACAGACACACACAGACAGACAGCTACACGGATCATCCTTGAATTTGGTCAGAGACTAATTAATAGTCTCTAATTCCCCCAAAAAATGTCCCCTTTATTGTGTTCCTAGGCAGATTACATAGAGATAGCCATGCCCCAGCCAAACCCACCAGAAACCATTCCCCTGCCATCAGGAACTCCTGAAGGTCTTGTGCTCAGAGCAGCTGTAGGCACTCAGATCAGGGGATTACAAAAAATTCAGGATTTCGGGTTTCACTGCTCCCAACAATCCTTGAGTAAGGATTCCTCACTTTAGTTCTTTAACATCAGAACCAGATTTATGTATTGGGTCAAAGAGAGATTCAACAGTATAGACACTTATGTTACCTAGAGCTTTGTGCAGTAGAGGTTACTGAAAAATTCCTCCTAGTGTGAACTTACACATTAAAATGAAGAATTTCCTAGATATGCATATTTATCAAATTTCAAACTTCCAACTCTCAATTCTCTGTACTCATAGAAGAAACAATACCTTTCAGCCCATATTTCTTAAAGGTCTTTTCCAGCTCAGTAAGTTTCTTCTCATGTGCTCCCAGGTCAAATTGCTTCCTTCAGAAATGTATGTGTTCATATTTACCTATTTGTTTAATTTTTTAGAGAATAAGCATTGCATTGTATTCATCTGTTCTATACTAGTATCCAATACCTACATTTGATGGTAGACAAATATGCATTTGTAAATGTAATAATTACAGAAATATGGAATTATAACAATGTTGGTTATTTGTCATTTTCTCCTATCACCTAATTTATTAGTAATTGCTAACATGGTCAGGGACTATTAATAGATTTTCTGACCGCTATTTGTTGGGATCCTAGACAACACATAAGGGACTATCTCTGTTTGTATTTTTGTAACATAGTGCATCACATACTTAATTTACTTTAATTTTTTTTTTCTCTATGAGTGTGCGTGTGTGAGCCACAAAAGTGGAGGAGAATACAGAAGTCAGAAGAAAACTCAGATTTTCTGGAATTGAAATTGTAGATTGTTGTGAGTTGTATGTGAATGATACGAACGAAACCTAGGTCTTCTTCAAGGGCAGTAAACAATTTAAACTGCTGAGTCATCTCTCCAGCAAAACTCACCTACTTATAATCATTCATTTTAAGAGAAGAAAATTGTCAGTATTTCCTAAGTGTTCATGAAATATATCCATTTATTTTTCCTGATCTTCAATAGCAGCTCTTAATGCAAGTAATTGCTATTTGCTATAGATCACTGCCAGGTTATTGTAAATATAGCCTGGTAAGAATTATTGTGTCTGGTCTTTCCTTGCTATTATTGAATCCAACTGTGCATAGGCATTCCTGAAACCATTTCATAGACTTCTACTGACTTTAGAATAAGGTTCAAATTCTGTAACTTAGTATGTAGTGATTTGACCTTATCTAAAACATAAAATATGCTATGTTCTATTTTATATGACATGTGAAATTTTTCTCCTTTTTATGTATGTATGGAAATTTATAAATAAACAATACCTTAGGTCTAAATTACTACAGTGTCTCCAAACACTGAGTCTTCTATGTGGTTATATTTCCTGTTTTCAACTTAACCATCAGTGTCTAACAAAAGTTTCTCTTGACCCTTTTTACCAGGTCCCCTGCTTCTGGTTTCATGTCATTTTTCTAAACAGTTGACACATTGATGCAACTTGTTAGTGACTGTCCTTGTGTTATAATCTTAGAAAGCAAATCCTGGTTTTCTTATTTTATTATTTATTTTGTTATCTGAGAGTGCTCAATCATATTTGATTGCTAAATAAATGACATTTACTGAAAATAATTAATAATTACTCATCATTTACTATACAATAACAACTTTTATTCATGTTCATTTAAGAAGTTAATGTTTTAAGTTTATAACTTTCCAAAACAATGTTAGAAGTAGAGAATGGGTAAAAACAAATAGACAGTTTTGGGTGCAGTTTTCATGTCTTAATAAATGATAGGAACTGTGAAATAATTTTAAACACAGAAAGTGATGTGGGAATCCCCTCTTTGCTGTAAAAATATTTTATTACTATTGGTTAACAAAGAAGCTGCTTCAGCCTAAGCAGGGGAGACTATAACCCAGCTGGAAAAGATATTTAGATAGAATAGGCAGAGTCAGGGTGACGCCATTTGCTGCTGAAGGAGAAGGACCACCGTTGGAATCTTATCAGTAGGTCATAGCCTCATGGATATACACAGATTAATAAAAATGGGTTAATTTAGATATAAGAGTTAGCCAGGAATGTGAGCCATTGATCAAACAGTCTTGTAATTAATATAGTTTCTTTGTGATTATTTGTGTCTGGACTGCTGGGAAATAAACAAGCAGCTTCCATTTACACAAGAAGGATTGTTCTTGTTCCTAACAATACATTTTAATATGTAGAAACTTTATATTTAAAAGTTTTTAGTGTTCACATTAGATCCTGGACAGAGATTTTCAAGATTCAATGCTTTTTTTGTTGTGTGTTTCTGTGGCCCTATACTTCCTTGGTATGCCTCTACTCCTTCTTTATGTAATAGGAATTAATACTCTGTGTACACTAAAAGTATGAAAATTGCTATTTATTCCTTTTTAATGAATGACTGAATAAATATATACAATTGGTTTTAGTAAAAGAGATTGTGTAAATTAGAGAGGGCACAGAGAAAGAGAGAATCAGTCAGAAAGAAAAAGATCACATTCTTGCCATGGTTTCATTGTGCAGGTCAGATTTCATCTTTGAGGAGACAGCTCTGACTTTCCATCATACTGAGAAGTGTCCTGCAGGTTCTAAGGACTTCAACCGAACTCCCTTCCCCCACAAATCCACTCCACCTCTGGGCTATAGCATGTATGTAGAGGATCTGGTACAGACCCATGCAGGCCACAAGCTGGATGTTTCAGTCTTTGTGAGTCCATGTGCACCCTGATTAATCAATTCAGTGTGCCATGTTCTGTTACTTCATCCTTTCTTACTCTTGTAGTATTTCCTCCCCCTCGTCTGAGGGGTTCCTGGTCTCCGAGGGAAGGAAACTTCTTAGAAACCATCAATTTAGACTCTCTTTTCATAATGTCCTATACCATAATCATTAATCATTAAAATTATTTGTCACAATTTTATCTGTAGTAATTTAATAGTTAATTTTAATCTAATGTTTTTTATACAGGTAAAATAGTTTTTCTTATTATAAATCAGCATGACATTCAAGACAACGGATCAATATTATTGTACCACTTTCTACAAGATGTAGGCAGATTTTTTCCCAATCTTGGAGGCACTTCCAAATTACTATACAGAGGCTCATATTACTTATGAATGCTCAGGCTATAGCTCAGTCTTATTACTAATTAACTCTTACAACTTAAATTAACAAGTTTCTATTAATCTGTATTCCACTATGTCCCCCAGTAGGTCCTGCTCTCTCTTCAGCTCCTAGTGACTTGCTTGGTTCTGCACTCCTTTTTCCCATCTGTGTTAGTTTGGTTTTCACACCTAATTTCCTACCCCACTACCTGCTTTTCAGCTCTTTATTAACCAATGAAAATGATCCATACCCACAGTATACAGAAGGATTATTCCACAGCAATAAGTGAACTCAACTTTACACAGACTGCATAGAAGAAAGATGCTTGAGCCAGGACCATCTACATAATCATTCAAATCAGAACGGCTTATTACCAGAACTTCATTCCCTACTTATGACTAAGAAAGCAATGTTGATTTTGTGGCTTAGAACCATTCAGATTATGGCAAGTTTCCATCTTAATTAAGATGAAGATAGAAAAAAATTGTGTGACATGGATATTGAATTCCGTATTTAAAGATATTAGATAATGTGAAATGTTCTGAAAGTGTGAGTCATTATTTACAAAATCAGAACTACAAGATGGCTGAGAACATCATACAAAAATTCTTTAGACTAGAAATCAAAAATACTCAATTTTGGGTCAAGGTGATATTCCTTCTGAAAGTGCGGCGAGCCTTGGTGTGTGATTGCTATACCCAGTCCCACACCTTTGAAGGCTACTAATTTTGCTTATGTTAGCACCTATCAATTTCAGAAATCTTATTTAAGGCTTTGGCTTAGTGTCCATTTCCCCTTCTCACTGCCAGTACTTTGTCTGGGTTGAACTTATGCAAATTTTATGGAAGCTGCCACAGTCTCTCTAAGTTCATACACAAATGAGACCTGTTGTGTCTGGAAGAACTATTTTTGTAGAGTAATCAATCACATCTGAATTTCGCAGGCTTTTCCATCTTACCTTCTACATTGATCCCTGAGACTTGAGTGTCAGGGTTGGATAAAAACATTTGATTTAGGGTTGAGAGCTTAAAAAGTTTTTTCATTCTCTCCACACTGTCCAATTGGATCTGTTGATTCCCAACTATTGCTAGAAGAAACTACATTGATGAGTGTTGCATGAAGCACTGATATAGGGATATAGCAAAATGTCATAGAGTCAGTTTATCACTATGCTCATTTAGCATTATAGTAGTAGGCTCTCTCTAAGTCCCATGTTCTTGGCCAAATAAGCATTGTCAGGTAGGGTTCCATCTCATAAAATGGGCCTTAAATAAAATTTTATTTTTTTTAAATATTTATTTATTTATTTATTATGTATACAATGTGTGTGTCTGCAGGCCAGAAGAGGGCACCAGACCCCATTCCAGATTGTTGTGAGCCACCATGTGGTTGCTGGGAATTGAACTCAGGACCTTTGGAAGAGCAGGCAATGCTCTTAACCACTGAGCCATCTCTCCAGCCCTTAAATAAAATTTTAAAAAGTGGTAGGTTACTGCAAAAAAAAAAAATTGTGTCAATATTGCATCAAGATTTCTAGCAGGTGCATTGTTATTGTAGGTCACAGGGTTTCTAGTTGGATTATATAGATGATTTCTTTGCTCTTCCAGTAGTGTGCACAGTAGCTTTCAGTACCAGCAATGCTAGTCAATGGGAATGACACATTTACCTAGAAAACAACTCAATTTCCACATATCTCATGACCTTGATGCTGTATTCATTAAAAGAACCTTACAGTAAGATTATGGAGGTTAACCAATAACATTGGAAATAGCTTTAATGTATGTGTGTGTAGGGGGGGGGGGGTTGATCTATGATCTCTTGTTAATCACAGGATATTCTTCAGACCTAGCTGACCAGAAAAAAAATTAAAAATTCAAAATATTGGACCAATCTGAGTGAGTTTGTAAAGGACTCTCAATTTATCTCTCTGAAACTTCAGAGGACAGGCCTACATTTATACTCCTCCTGTCAATATCATCTATGTTTCCACAATAATAGCTCAGAAATTTCTCAACACTCTAAGACGTTCCCAGCCTGAAGTTTTAAAGCCACCTCAATCTTATCAATAGTATATTGTCATGTCTGTCATAGAAATACCTTACTCATACCACTAATTTCTATCTCAAGGTTTTGGGGTTTTTATTATCATTTTCACACCTTACAGCACTATTACTGTGGTAATTCAAGGAAGGAACTCAAATAGAGCTGCAATCTGGAGGCAGGAACTGAAGCAGAAGTCATGCAAGAGCCCTGGCTAACGAGCTTGATCCCTAGAGCTTGTTCAACTTCTTTCTTTTGAAGGACTACCAGCCTAGTGTGTTAACTTCACCAGTGTTCTTGCCTACCCATATCAATCATTAATCATAAATTTCCTAAAGATAAAAACATTTATGAAATTCGTCCCAAGTATGTCTATACTCCTTTAGAGTTGACAAAACAACTATGTCCAAAACTTGGCTTTTAAATCATTCAATGTCCCAAATTCTTATATGTATATGTTCAAATTATAGAATTGTTTATTGAGGAAAAATGTATTGGGACTTTAAAATTGAATTCCAAAGTATTTGGTTCTTTATATATATTCTCAAAGCACCATCGATTTTACTTTCTTTGTTTTTGGATTACTTTCATTCCTATAAATGTGCTATCATTTCTTACAAGAGAAAATGACTCTTTCACTTTGAAATCTTTTCTGTTCCCATCCTCTTGGAAACTTTCCTGGCTGTCTACATGCAATATATGCCATGATAATTTGTATGCCTCAAGCTCGACACAATTGATACAGTTAATCTTGTAGTGAATCTACTGAAGCAGTGAGGTAAAATAAATCTTTCTTCCTTTTAAATTGTTTCTTCCTTACATTTGTCAGGGTGACATAAATCTCACTACTTTAAATATATGCTACAACATTTCTTTAATGTGCATGAATATGTTTAGGTAAAATTAAAATTTGAATCAGAAACTAATGTAGACACTTGCAGATTTCTTTTTTTACTTAAATCACAGGTTAATGAAGAATTCATTTGATGTTCCTACAATCAGCTGAGATGAACCCTAAATGGTAGTGTTAAATTGCTGAAAATAGAAACAGAAACACTGCTTCAAGGCTCTGATCTAAAATAAAAAGGTGTTCTGTTACATAATTGTGCAACACCAGAATTCAATATTTGATCTTGCAATACTTGCTGCTGATGAATACTTGAGTATGTGCATACATGCATACATGAGTATATGCATACATGCATACATGATTCATAAGTGTGTACTTACAATTGTTCATTTTTTGAATGGTTACTGAAAATTCCATTTTTCTTTGTACTTACCATTTTCCATTAAAGTCAGTATCATCACACAAATGTTCATCCTAAACAAATGAGTAAATAAGGTTAAGAAAGATCTAAGCAATTTAAAAAATAAAATTCACCAGGTAATTATGCAGTGAGCTTCTCCTATGATGCAGTTTATTCTTCATGCAGTAGCAGAAGTTCATAATTTGAGATTTATGCTACTAATTCTGGAAGTAGGTGTTGAATATAAAGATATTATGCACCAAAAGTGCTGAATGAATAAATTTGAAATAACAATTTAAAGTTAAATGTTAGTTTGGTCGATCATTTAAAATAAGAAAGCTTCATAGATATTGTCCTGGTAATAAGTAATAATGATTACACCTTAGAAAACCATCAGTATAAGATAAAATTAAACTATTTTATATATTTATATAAAAATTATATGAACATTTACAAATAGAAGTCTATAAATACACAAGTAGGTGACAGTTTTGTTTTATATTTTGTTATACTGAACTGATAATTTAGTTATATTTAAATGTATAATGGAGAAATTTCTCTGCACATCAAATTAAATGCTTGTATTATTTAAAGAGTTTGCAAAACACATCACTATTAATAGTACTTTCAGCTATTTATGCTTTATGTACATGGAACTTGTATATTATGTGCCATGGTAGTTTTTTGGATTAATCTTCAAAATATTCAGTTACATACTAGGAAATCCATGATTAATAAAAACAATGTAAAATAAATCTCTTTTCATTGTTTTCTTGAGATAATTTTTAAATACTGATAGACAGTTGGAGATCCCTTGCTGTTTTTAAAATGGATTGAAATGACATTTGTTTCATCATTTTCATATTGTTCCCGAAGGAAATAATCTTATACATGGTAAGTGCTAAATCTTCCTATATTGACCCACTTATTACCTCTCAGAATTCCAAAATATTTTGTCTCATCTTCTATTAAGAAAAAGAAATTAAAGAAAATGGCATATGCTTATCTTTTAAATTTTTAATTAGAAGAAGCTTATTTCTTTAAATTAAAAAAGTTTTATGGATAGTTCTTATTTTATAGTAAGTTGCATATTTTTTGTGAAAAATCCAATCTAAAAATGCTTTGAAAATTTTGTGTAACCAATATTATTTTAATTGATTTTAATTAGAAGTATACTTCCACCCTTTCACATGTTTTATCCTTTTTAATTGGGTGAAAGTGATATTTCTATACATTTCGTGGAACATAGGGTCATGCTGGTTTCCTTGAACTTAAAAGAAAAATTATTTTTAATAAAATAGAAAAAGTACAGTATTTGTGTGCCAAATAAATACTACCATTTATCTGAATGGGATGTGTTCAGGAAATAAAATTGATAACTGAGAGTCGTTAGAAAAATTCCTGCACATATTGAAGTTTTTACAATATGCATACTCATTATAGTTTATCCTATTAATTAGAGATCATGAGGAACTAATGATAAAATACATGTTTTCAAATTTGTGAATTGTTTATATGCAGAATTTTTAAAATTTACTATTTTAAACAGTGCCTGGCCATGGGAGCTGATAGAAAATGATACTCTAGCATGTGAAGTCTACTAGAGGACCTTATACAGTTCTTTACACAAAATTTAATTGCTTTTTGCCACAACATCTAAGAGCACAGAGTAAAAGAAGAGGTTATCTTGAGGTGGCTGAATTAAGTCATTAGAAGACTTTTAACAATGTCCTTAGCAATCTGATTTTTTTTCCTTTATCAGGTTTTCACTGATTTTCAGACTTAACCACTTTTGTTGTGAACCAGTCCTGTGTCCAAAACGCAACTCTGCGATAATGTGAATTAGTGTTTATAAAGTTTGTCTCAGTGTTCTCTAGCCCTTTTCCTTCCTCTGCAAGAGTTTCACAAATCTCTGAACTAACTTTATCCAAAACCACCACAAACTGAACCATTCCAAATATCCTTCCGTCTGTGAATGTAAGTCAAGTCAAGGTGGTTCCACAGCAGGAAAAACACTTCTACACTTTAAAATATTGAATCATTGTAACAATGAGATCCGGCTTGTTGGGGTTTCTGTCCCGCCCGGTACCCCACAGCCGGCAAGCCCCAAAGAAAACCACACAGAGATCTCTAAAGGTTATAAATCTTATTTTTCTTGACTCTCATCCTAGTCGCCAGAAGCAGGCCCCTCATGTTACAAATAATTGATAAGTAAAACGCCCACATGGATTGAAGAGCATTATGCACAGTGGATAAAAGCCAACAGCAAAGACTACAATGTTTTAAATACAGTGCAACTTTAGAAATGGGATCAAATTAGGCGGTCCAGTGATTGCTGTCAGAAGGATGGCTACTTAAGAGAAGTACATCCTTCTACAGCAGGTGTCTCTCCAACTAAACCATATCTACAGCCCTACATACTGACAAAGTTTAGGAAAATTAAATTTGAAAAAAAAAAATGTTTCATTTGGGTTGCATTATAGCAGAATTACACCTGAGATATCTTGGATTGCAAGGAAATTTCAATTTTATTTGTAGATAAATGATATTTATGTACG
This sequence comes from Alexandromys fortis, assembly GCF_014885135.2. Classification (NCBI taxonomy): domain Eukaryota; kingdom Metazoa; phylum Chordata; class Mammalia; order Rodentia; family Cricetidae; genus Alexandromys; species Alexandromys fortis. The sequence continues at coordinate 36,796,684 of NW_026067949.1, forward strand.
GAATTAATGTACTTAAAGCGTGTGATGGATTCAGAAGTCAAAACTTAACTAAAAATAATGAAAGGGTAAAACTAAAGTCAATTTTAGCTTTTTCTTGCATTTCAAGGGGCAAAGAAAGAGATGTTAATTGTGACAAATGGTATTTTCTTTTTTGGGTGACTCACATGATTAATTTGCTATGAATGTGTTCATTAGAGGCACTCAGCTAGTGTCTCTCCTTATAGGCAGACAATATATAGAAATGGATCATAAGGGATCAGTTAAAAGTGTCACAGTTTTAGCAGGGCAGTGGTGGTGCATGCCTTTAATGCCAGCACTCGTGAGGCAAAGGCAGGTGAATCTCTGTGAGTTCAAGACCAGGTTGGTCTACAAGAGCTAGTTGCAGGACAGCTATGGCTGTGACATAGAGAAAACCTGTCTCGGAAAAAAAAAATGTGTCATGGTTTTAATAGTCTTTAATTAGTGCATATTAAAATCTCCAAAAACAACTAAATAAAATATAATTTTAAGAATTAAATATTGAAGACATTTCATTAAAATTAAAAACGATTTACAGGTAAAAAAGTTTACAATGAAGTCTATAACTACTTTAATAATTAAACGGTGGCTAACCTGATGTTATAGTTTTATTGATCCCTGCCACATCTGAGAAAATGTCCTGTCCTTTTGCTTTAATATTCTAAGTTAACACATTCAGCATGGTGGCAGAACACAAGAAAAACAAATAAAACACTTTTAAAAGAGCTTTACATCCTTTGCCATCTAAGATTCAGACTTAAAAAAAGTTCTTTAAGATTCCATCTCACCCAAGTCAAAATTGCTCTCATTACTAACACAAATATTAGCATGATGTGGTAAAGGAAGACTTCCTAATTGTTGGGACCAATTGAATCCTGGCCTTCGGCTGCTCTTCCCTGTCTAGAGCCTTCTAATTGAAGTTACTAAAAGCTGTGCCTAGACTAGAGGGTCAGAGAATGGGATTTTCACCTGTTGGCCATTGACTGCAGGGTATTTAAGCCTCCATGGTGCTATTAAACAGGGGCTTTTTGGTACCAGTGTTGGAAAGTCTGTGTGTTGGTCTGTCTCTGCGTGTGTATTCTCAACCTCCAGCCCCCTTGCCCGAAGCTAGCGAACTGAGCTCTAGCACTTAGAGAGCAGGGGGGGGGGGGTATGTGTGTGTGGGTGCTTGTTAGGTAACCTGATGTTATAGTTTTATTGATCGCTGCCACATCTGAGAAAATGTCCTGTCCTTCTGCTTTAATATTCTAAGTAAATTAACACATTCAGCAAAAATTCAGGACACAAAAAGAACAAACAAAACACTTTTAAAAGAAAAGAGATTTACATCCTTTGCCATCCAAGATTCAGACTTAAAAAGAAAGTTCTTTTAAGATTCCATCTCACCCAAGTCAAAATTGCTCTCATTAAGAACACTAATATTAACATGATGTGGTCAAGGAGGACTTCCTAATCGCTATGGTGGTTGTATAAATGAGTACAGAAATGTGGAAAACCCTCTGAAGTTTTACCAAACAACTAGAAATAAACAACATAATGCAACTATAGCACTGCTTGATATGTACCCCTAAAACTTTATATTTGACTCCAAAGACACACGTGCAAGTTCATTGGCCTTCTCTTCACACTGACTAGGAATGTAAAATGCATTGATGTACATCCGCAGATAAACAGAGAAGAAGAATAAGATCACAATGCATTATGGCATTCTATACAAATGGAAAGGAAAATGAAATTTTGAAATTTGCAAGTAAATGCATAGGAATGAAAAAAATATAATGAATGAAGTAAATTAGGCCTACAAAGGAATATGTCACTTTTCATTATATTATCACCTTCTGCAGAAAATAGAACTGCTGCATTAATGAACTCACATTAGCTTTGATTAGCTGCTCTGATGTACACATGATCAAGAAAACTAAATCTCCTACATTTATGGGTGAGATGCCATACAGATTCCTCCTTCTTACGGAAGAGTTATTGGAGGGGAATGGGAAACCCTTTTTCCTTGGGTGTTTGGCCCCTAGTAGACTCCCTATGAGTGTAGGTGCAGCATTACTGGGACTTAGTGGATCATCAAGAAAATAAGACAACAAGTTTACATGGAGAAGTTGACAGAAGAATAGGAAAGTGGAGTGGGGAGAGGTGATGCAAAGATTAAATGATTATATTTCAATAAATACAACTGTAAAAGCCTTTAAGGATAAATTTTAAGCAGCAGCAGCAATGAAATACAATGTTCTCAACCTTAAGTAGCAAACCCATTTCTCTTTCTGACTTCTTTTCAATTGGGAAAATTCACAAGACCAATAACTACAGGAAAGCGATATCAGGGAGCTACTTTTCCTTAGCTTTTGACTGGGCCACTTTGTGGATATTTTGTTTTGTATTTCAAGTTAAGTATTAAGGGAACTATTTTTAGTCAAGAAATATTGATGTATAAATTTAAAAATAAGGCATTTAGATAATTCTAACTCTTTCCACTAATTCTAATTAATCCTACGAAATGTGTATGATTAAAGAGCTAAATACAATACATTAAAGAATATTAACACAGTGGCTTATTTTGAATAATAAACCTCAAGCTTTCCATTAATTTTCTTGTTGTGTTTGGAAGAAAATGAGTCTATCAACCCAATGAAACTATAGAATCATATCATTGATGTTATACATATGGCACATAGCTAAATTCACATATACATAAGCCTAGATCAAGGGCATATTCAAATGTATATGTAAAATATATTATTTCAGTTTATTCTAGAAGGCTTCAGCATAATATAATTTTAAGACAACTTAATCAATTACTTGTTTGTTGTTGCAGGGAGCTGCTTATTAGTCCTGGCAACCTAGAACTGGGTAAAATTCCCAGCAACTTTATCCTGTGGCAGATCTGTGGTGTCTCCTGACTCTGCCCTTCTTTCTCCCAGGATTCAGTCCAGTCCTCTCTGCCTACCTAAGTTCTGCTCTATCAACAGGCCAAGGCAGTTTCTTTATTCATTAATGGTAATCACACTACACATAGGGGACTCTCACATTAGTTTGTAAAAAATATTTTAAAGAAGAGGTAGATAAGTAAAAATGATAACAACCTGAGTGTTTACATGGTGTTTCTGTAAAAGATTAAATGATCTTACTTGCATTGTTTCTCTCTGAGGTAATAAAGAATGAAAAACTGATGCACCAAATATAAGTTTATGCTGTAATAAGTTATATGATAAAATGTCCATTAAGGATTAAAACACAATAGTCAATTTTTTTCAGAGAATATTATTTATATAGGATAGTAAAAGAGGTAAAAATAAAACACGATTAATAAAAACAAAATTGAGGTTCAACCTAAGTGTCAGAAAAGCAAAACAGCTAGCTACTAGCTCTTACCTCAACCTCACTCGACAAAGGACAATCTTGCCTGTAGGAATCTCAGAATAAGACTGACTTAGAGCTGTCTTCTCACATTTTATAATCGCTTTTAGTTCTGGGATTAAATGTACCCACCACTATCACCTGGTTTCTATGGCAAACTATTGTAGTTACTGGGATTAAAAGTGTGTGTTATTACTGCCTGGTCTGTAAGGCTTGCCAGTATGGCTGTTTTACTTTTCTGATCCTCAGGCAAGTTTTATTTATTAAAATACAAACGAAATGCCACTGCATAAAAATATGTTAGCCAAAAAGTTAAAAGTGTAAAAAGAAAGTCTATGAAGTATCAAACATAACAAAATGCTGAAAATACAGGGAGATTCTAGATTTAATAAATTGAAGAGAATGCAGAAGTGATTCCATGTAACCAAAACACAAACACATTGACAATGAACAAGGCTGAATTAACTCTGGTTTTTCTCTCTTTTCTTTTGTTTTATCCTTTTTTTTTTCTTTAAAAAAAAAACTGGGATTACTCTGTGTAACAGCTCTGGCTGTCCTGAAACACACTAGGTGTGCACACCAGGCTAGCCTTGGACACACAAAGATCCACTGCCTGCCTGTACCTTCTGAGTGCAGTGATCAAAGACTTGTGCCACCAATGCTCAGCGTTGGTTTTCTTAATGTCTGAGAACTCTTGCAAAAAGAAGTCACTGGAAAGGTAAGGTGTTAAGAAATAAAGGAAAGAAAACACAATAAATTTAAGCTTGAAAAATGGTAAATCATAGACTAAATTCAGCAATACAGAAAAAAAGGGACACGTGATATTTAATGTGCCTTCTGGAATGATGCTCAGAGAAACTTCGCACATGTAGAACCCCTAAAGAAAATTAATGATCAAGAACCCGGAAGTACTTTATCTTTTAATCTTTCATTCTCTTAAGTTCTGTGGGTAATGACTAATTTGCATACGTCTGACAGAGCTGAATTGTGGTTTGTAAGACCCTAGCTTCAGCATTCATCACAAAGTCAAATAGGGAGCTCAGATCAAAGCTTTGATATAATGATTCGCACAGCAGACCCTTTCAGCTACAAAGCTTAAAAACATCACTATAATTAAAAAAAAATGAAGTTTGGCCATGCTGTGGTAGCACACACCTTTAATTCCAGCACTCAGGAGGCAGAGACAAGTGGATCGCTTGTGAGATCAAGGTCAGCCTAATCTACAGAATGAGTTCCAGGACAGACTCCAAAGCTACAGAGAAACTCTCGAAAATCCAAAATAAAATAAAAGAGTCTTTTTTAAATAGGACAGTGAACATATTTTAAAAAAAAAGGAAATAAGGGCTGGTGAAATTCCTACTAAGTCATCAGCAACATCTGTTAATAAATCATTGGCCATCTGCATCATGTTACTTGTATTGGAACAGCTTCTGTCCCTGAGAGGTTTCAATTTCCTTCTAGTTACTGCTGCTGCAAACAACAAAGTTGAGGGAGACTGTTCAAAGCTGCAAATTAACAAATATAGAGAAAACCAGGAGAGGGAGGAATGAGACAGAAAAGAGAACCTGAACATGAAATAATAGAACACTGCCCGGAGTGAATATCCTGAGAAGGCTTTTTCCACACCATCCCTTGGATGAGTCATAATACTGGAATGCAACAAGTGTGCTACTAAATTGGCTCATTCTTGCAGATTTGTGAAGGAAGAGAGGTATTGTCAGTCACAGGAGTAGGCAGGCCTTCGACACCATCTCCCCGCTCCGGGATGGTCAAAGAAAGTCCTTTAAGTGAGAGAAAAATTCCCAGACACCAAGCACCAGGAATAACGGAATTCCAAGTAGGCCATTGCAACCTGTGGAAGCCAGCAGAATGTTGAGCTACATAGAAAAGTCTTTCACCAGGAAGGAGAAACTGATTCTTTGTTGCAGCTCCCCTGTAGTTTCAAAATGCTGCTGAAACAGTGGAAGCAGAGGGAGAAACCACAAACCACCTCCTCCTCTACTAGGAAGAACTACTGACAGATATTCTTAGATCATTTGATTATTCTTTTCTACTATTATACACACTACTGCACTCCAGTGCTTCAATTACCATGTTTTATCAAACGCTTCTCCGGAATTCACTTTTACTGTGGTCTCTCTCTGCCCCTACTGAATAGCACTTCTCTATTACTTCTGCTACTGCTACCTCATGCACTTTCCGTCTCATTCTTATTTTCTTCTCTATGTGCTCACTTCTCCATCGTCTCATCATTTTACTTTCGAGTTATTAATGTCCTTAACACAAAGTTTCCATAAGCCATAACTTTCCAGTTCACACCAGAACTGCTCTTAATCAACTATGTGACCTCAGTTAGCTCCACCTCCTCCTCTTCCCCTTCTTTATTTCCTTCTTCTCCGTTTGATTTGTTTTAAATGCATGCTTATCATTCATTGTTTCTTAGCGTATCTCAAAGAGACAATGTTTTAGACTGATAAGTGTTCTTCAGCACCAGTCATTTCATCAACTTCAGGACTCACCAGTTTAATTCCACAGCAGCATTCTAGAAGGTAATTTTTAATCATAATGTGACTGCTCCGAAGATACCAGTCTTTTGATGAAGTGTTCTCCATTGTCTTCATCCATGAAGTAGACGAACAGATGCCAGCAGCAGCCCAAGCGAATACCTGCATTCAGATTTATTTTCAGAAAGCTCCAGCACAACTGATTTACTACACATTGGTCCCAAGGCACAGTATACTTTTATATTTGGTGCTTATTCAAAAGGGGATATTAGAGGAATTAAAAATAGATGGCCATTGCTATAGCCTTCATATCTGTTCTCTAGTAATGCATTTTAAAATTAACATCCTGAAAAGATTAATAACTCATAGAATTCCATTCCCCTTATTTGATATTTATGAGTCATGATATGAGTTTTTAACAGTGATTTATCAGAAAAGTAGTCTTACAAGGCTAAGTGATGCAAAGTGAGTATTATGCATGATTATTAAAGGCTAAGTCATATTTAAGTCCCCCTGTCTCTCTTAATTTTCCATTCTGCAATGACCTATTCTCATGCTAGTTACCAGCTGTCTGACATTTGGGGATTACATATTCCTGTGACAGCCTCTGCAGGGGTCTGGAGGCCTGTGCACTTGTGTCCCTGATGGTCTCTTGTTTGCTGCACACTGAAGATGTCATGCTTAGTAATGTTATATCTCCCTTTGGTTTACATGTTCTTTCTTGAATCTTTAATTTTGATTGATCCAACAAAAATTTTAAAAGGTATAAGCTTTGTTAATTTTTTACATTTTAAATGTAATAATTTGTCAAAAAACTGATAATTTTCAAAACAATTTTATTATCTAATAAATTAAAATGTTCAAAGCAAAGCTACATTTGCTATTTGCTTATATAAATCAGATATTATCTTGCATTTTATAGTATAAACAACAAAATTATGCAGCCAGCCCTGTGTGACTTTGGAGAATTCTGCTTTATAGCTGTCTCTTCAGTGAAATAAACATGTCTCCATGGACTAGAAAATGAACTTCAAGTTCCAATTTCTTTGAAGCAAATGTAACAAAACAGGATCTAGCAGTGCTTGATGTGACATGTGGAGGTCAAGCTCTCTGGAGTTTGAAAGAACTAATTTTAAAATGTAATAGGCCAGGTTGAACCTTGTACTAAATTAGCACTTCTTATATCATCCAAGAAAGGGAACATGATGAAAATAGTTTGTAAAGGTTATTTTGTTCTTCCAAGAAAATATTTAAGCATATTATAGAATTTTATCCAATCTCCTTTTCTGGCTGTAATTGTAATAATCAATATATTACTTCAAACTTTGTTTTTGGCACTTGACTGCAACCTTAAAGTTTCTCTATCTGCTGAAGTCCTTATAGGCTTAGTTAGATGCAGAGTGAAAAGCATAATTCTACCAGAAAAGGTAATTAGAGAAAATCACCTTGAACATGAGCTTACAGAACGTATTAAGGAACATGGTAGGGACATAAAAATATGGTGAGTCCAGAAAAAGAAAGAAGACAAAAGGGAGATAAATTCCACAGGCGCAGTTCAAACATCTTGCTGAACTCTGCACTTAGACATACTGCAACAAATAGCTTGCTTGTCAATCAGAGATTGTAGACGAACAGAGATAACATTCATGCTAACCCACAAAAAACCCACACACTCTTTCTCATTTTGTCATACATACGCACATATACACATACACTTACTACATACACACATACCATGATACAGCAGAAATATACACATAGGTATACATGCCCTCCTATGATCATCACTAATAAATAATTCAGAAAAGATAATGACATTAAAACTTAAATCTATCAACCTGGAGAGGGTTGAAAAAGTTATTGAACACACAAAACAGTGCTTATAATACATTCAAGGAAGAATAATTTGATTTTGTCAAAGAAATATGATAAATTGTAATTTGTTTCTGTTACTGGTTTTATCTAAAGTGAAAATGCCAACCTTGAAAGATTCAGTAATAGGTTAAAAATAAGCAAAGAATGATAATATTTGATTAAGTGCAGATAACACATAGGAGAATGCATCAAAGAATTTTAATATATGCTTCCCATAGGCCAAAAAAAGCCAAGGATAGCTGTATGAAGACTGAAAGAATCCACACACAATACCAAATACAAAAAAGAAACTGCACAGAACTACATGACTCTTGTTAATGAAGCCAGAAGGCAGGGGCAATTTAATATCTTCTCTAATCTTACTACGTGTGAAATTCAGTTTACTTACAAAACATTGTTCAGTGTTTTCTATCAGTAATTTTGAATATCAGAGAAAATAAGAAGGTAGCAATGTTCTGAGAAAACATAGCTAATTAATAAATACGTACATTTTTCATAAAAAGTGATTAGCAAAGCGTATGAGAGTATAGTGGTGACATTTTAAACACACGAATGTTCAAAAGTAAACATTCTTTATGGTATCTCTTAGAATGCTTATTAAGCAATATACTCTGCCTGTGGCGCATCTACACCAGAAGGAGCACATGGCATTCAGTAGAGTGCTATAAAAAGTCTAAAATGATACTGTTGTACACTAGGACAAAGATGCAATCTCAAGAAAAAATAGGAGAAGGAATAAGAAAAAGTCAAATCAAAACTATTTAAATACAATAATCATTTAATTTCCATGTGTCTTAGCCTGGTACATTAATCAAACAGAAGTTACTGGGTAAGTATAACAGCAGATAAACATTTTTATCCGGACTGGAGCCTAGTATATACATGCATATGCATATGCATATGCATATACATATGTATATGTATATATAGAGAGAGGGGGGAGGAGCAGGAGATAGAGGCTTTACAAAAGACAATAGTAAAAAAGATTTGAAATAATTGAAGAAATTATTAGAGCTGATTAACAGGAAACAAAGGCATAAAGACAGGATTCAGCATCGCTAGCAGCTGTCAGAGATGACTTACCCAGGGTTTTAGCTACCTACCCTGTAATCTACTCTGACAAAGCATCGAGTTACAAAGGCCCAAAAGGAAACAAAGAAGGTAGATGACTACCTATAGGAATCAATGATCTAAAAGAAATTAAGCAAGCTGTTGTAATTTATGGCTCGAATTCTGAATTCGTTATGAAAATATGGACTTCTAGCATCAAAGCAACACCACATGACTGGATTCGGTTAGTTTGAGCAGTCCTAGATGATGGGCCCAAGTTTATGTTTAGATGTTATTTCAGAGAAGAAGCAAAAATTATGGAAAATCTTGGAAAAGCAAAAAGCCTTGAGACTTCCCAAGATCAAATTCATGGTGAAGACCTTTTTATAATCTACAGGTTCAAGCTCTATACAATGAACAAACCTTGTCCCTATGCCACAATTCAGCCTTAAATGATTGGGTCAGGATACAAGAACCAGGAAAATGTGTTGAATCATATACTAGGGTCAAACAGAGCCAGAGAGAATCAGTTAATGACTTTTTACAAAGATTAATTAAGGCTGTACAAATAGGAGTAACAGACCCAGATGCTAGATGAGTACTTATTGAAATGCTGGCTTTTGAAAATGACAACATAGAATGCAGAAAGATACTTGGGCCTTTCAAATTAGCACCTATGGTTGAATGGATCCTGTTGCAGGAGGAGGAGAGAGCCTGCTTTTCATCCTGGCTACCCTGCTAGCTTACACCAGAAATAATCACACAGAAAGTGTATTTATTTAAACACTGTCTTGCCCATTATCTCTAGCTTCTTATTGGCTAACTCTCACATCTTGATTTAACCCATTTCTATTCATCTGTATATATTACCTTGAAGTGGTGTCTTACCGGGAAAGATTCAGCATGTCTGATATTGGCAGCTCCATGGTCGTTCTCTGACTCTGCTTTCTTCTTCCCAGAATTCAGTTCTGTTTTCTCTGACTACCTAAGTTCTGCCCTATCAGGCCAATCAGTTTCTTTATTAATTCACCAGTGAAAGCAACACACAAAGAGAAGGACCTCCTATACCATTTCCTCTTTCTGTTTAAAAAGGAAAGAAAGGCTTTAACTTTAACATAGTAAAAATACATATAACAAAACAGGTATCAAACAAGAACTACAGATACTATATTTATTTCATCTTTACTTAGACATGGATGATATCTAGACATGGAAGTTCTCTTTAAGTTTATAATGTTGTATTTACCCTGTTGAGTTTAAATCCTACTTCATTTTTACACAGTTATTTGTTTTGTCCATATCTACTTAAATACTACTTCTTCTGTACATCCTACAGTTCTTTAAGTCTAATTTCAACTTTAATAAGTTTACATGTGTTCAAATGTTACCTAAATCTGTTTCAACTCCTAGTTTATTTAGAAGTCGGATAAATTTTTCTCCAAATATTTAGGTAATGCTTCAATTCCTCTTTTACTTTTCTTTAAATAGGAAGAGTTGTCTTGCATAATTTTTTTCTTTTTTAATTTTAAAGGATATATTTACTTTATGTATATGGCTGTTTAGCTTGTATATGTCTTTTTGTGCCCAAATAGGCCAGAAGAGGGTGACGGATCATCTGGAACTGGAATTAAGCATGGATGTTATCATCCATGTGTTTTCTGGGAATCCAACACGGACTCTCGGAAAGTGTGATGACTAGTGTTAATGTCTAAGCCTTCTCTCTAGCCATTAATCTCTTTTTTAAAAATTAACAATGTGCTTGTCAGTCCTGTAGAATTTAGATTAATAGCTTTATTATTCAATGTAAATTTGTATTAAATAAACTACATCTTCCTAGGTGTGCTGGCTGTTTACCTTACTGTTATAATGACTGAAGATCATACTCAATTTCTTCAATACATTTATGGTTGTATATCTTTCTACTTTGTTTAGATTGTGACACATATACTTTGAGGCTGGCTGTGAGCTGTAAGGACATTAGTGTCTGAGAAATATTTAATTCGCTAAGACAATTCCTCCAATGGTTCTTTTGGCATATTTTCTTTCTTCCTACATGGTATCTTTTCTTGATCTTACTTCTACATTTGATGAAAATAATACATATTTTTAAAATTTTTTGGTACCTGTTGGCATGATATATTACATACTGCTTTCCTTTTAACATAGTTGTGTTTTCAAAGGTAAAATGCACTTCATCCATAGCAAATACAGAATAATTTTGCATTGTTATCTCCAAATACTATTTTAACACCATTTTGCTATTTCTTTAAGAATTTTATGAATGTTCTTTGATCATAATCACTGTCCTTCAATAATCCACAGATCAAACCTACCTAGCTCCTACAGAAATGCCAGTTCTCTATTTCTTTTAGCATGCCAAGTCCAACTTTAAGCGGTTAAATTATCTAGAATGTGACCCTGACCTTAACAATGAATAACCTATTATACAATTAAGAAAAATCTTTTGCCCTTTCCATAAATTGTTAAATGCAAATAGTTTCTCAGCTAGGGGTGGGATTTAATAATAGCCTTCCCAGATCCTTCCTGGGATTTTCTCTGGCTTTAGTTTCTTCTGATATTGTGCATGCTTCCAAAAGTGCAATAAGTTCATAGCTGTATCTGTTCCTTTGTGCCTGGAAAATGTTGGTTCTTGAAAACATTCATTACATTTGCTTCTGATGTCGTTCATCTTTCTCTCTTTAAAGATCCTTGAACCTTGGCAAGTCAAAGTGTGTTACATACATTTCACTTGGACCTGAGCAATTCATTGTTTATTATTCTCTACATGTAGATGAGTCGTATGTGTGTTAATTGCCATCTACTGTATGAAGTAACTTATCTGATGGAACATATTGATGTAACTTCTGTATTTATTCAATCTACTCACAGTTCCAGAGTCCTAAAGTGTAGGGATAAGCCCTCCCCTTGGGGGCGGGCTGCCCTCGGGCGTATGTTTACTGATATATTGGGTAAAGAGAGGCTGCGCGCCCCTTCCCTTCCTCTCCTGTCTCCGCTGGCTACTCCGCTGGAACCTTGGTTTCGTGAGTCTGGTTTTGTTATTAAACTTGTTCAAATACCTATTACCTTGGTGATTATTAATCCGACCGCTGCACTAAAGGTCCACTAATGCTTGTTTTATTTATGTCTTATTTTCTTTCCCCATAGACATAGCACTAAAAGGGAACTGATTCTTTGGGATACTTTATCTGTTACTATTATTATAACATTCCATAAGGAGGTTGTGGTAAGTAGAAGTGAGCTAATATGTTATAGTCTTGAAAAGAAGTTTCAAATTTTCTCTGTATGTTTCTTCATTCTCTACTCCAGTTTCATTTGTAATTCTTTTCTAAGGTAGGGAAAGAGAACTAAAATGGTCAGCTAGATATTTCTGTTCCATACACATGCTCTTGAAAATTTTATAATTGGTGTGCAGTAGTGTTTTCTTTTTTTAAAAAAAGGTATTGAGTCTGAATTTAATTGGTTATAATTTATTTCATCCTACCAAAGTTCTGAAATAGTTATTCTGAGCTCTTAATTTAAGAGTTATATAGAAACTGGGCTCAATTCCCACCACTCATTTGGCTGCTCACAATCATCTACCACCTGTAATCTGAAGATGCCAGGCATATATACGGAATAGGCATACATGAAGTAAAAAAAATACACATATAATAAATTATTAAAAATTATGTGATTAAGAAAAAATGTATTTATGTCTAAAGCTGACAACATTTTCATCCAATGAATGATATACTAAAACTCTCTGAATTGAGAAGAGAGCAAGAGAGAGAGAGAGAGAGAGAGAGAGAGAGAGAGAGAGAGAGAGAGAAACAGTTGGTTTAATATTACAGTGGATTTTGGTAATAAATGAGATCATTACAGTGGAACAATGATCTTAATGGGCATCAGAGACCTAGTTTGCTGTCTTCCTCGTCTGCTTTCCACAAGCCTTTACGTGAGCTCTCACTGGACACAAACTCCCTAGAACCCCGACCTTTCCTGAGTTAAAAACAGTGGAAAAAAACAAAGCATTGATTTTCCCATCCAGTCAATGATGCTTTGTTGCTGGTGCCCAAATTAAGACAGCTACATGAAACAATTAGTTTTGAAGGTTATTCAGTAGAGAAAAGAAGACGGCACAACAAAAATTGCAACCAAAAGTGCTGTGTGGCACCTCCTTCTCCAGCTATCGTCTCTGCCTCTCTAACCTTAGGGAAGGGCCTTGTGAAGGTTTCTTTCTTAGGACTTTTAAGGATTGTTTACTTAAAAATTTAGGAGCTTCCACACACTGAGACAATGGGGATGTTCTTTCAGGTACTCACCAAGGCCAGCTGGACTGGGTCTGAAAAAGCCTGGGATAAAACCGGACTCGCTGAACATAGCAGACAATGAAGACTGCTGAGAAGTCAAGAACAATGGCACTGGGTTTTGATCCTATTGCACATACTGGCTTTGTGGGAGCCTAGGCAGTTTGGATGTTCACCTTACTAGACCCGGAAGGAGGTGGGAGGGAGGTCCTTGGACTCCCCACAGGACAGGGAACCAGGTCTGCTCTTTGGGCTGATGAGAGAGGGGGAGTTGATTGGGGGAAGGAAATGGGAGGCGGTGGCAGGGAGGAGACAGAAATCTTAAATAAATAAATAACAAATAAAGAAATAAAGAAATAAAAACTTAGGAGCTTTCCTTCTCCCTTTAAGAGGAAATGTTTCCCGTTGAAGCAAGCGTCTTAACACCTCAGACAGGGTGTCGTTAAGAGTCTACCAGTCTTACTTTACAAACTAAGGACTTTGTTAGAGAAACATACAGGAATATGACTGGGCTGTAACTTACCAGAGAAAGGGTACCTCAAAATCAGCTATCACACCTCAAAGACAGTCCCAACCTGAGTAGGAGTCACACAGGTTACATCCCTGTAGCTCTGCTCAGTGATTGTGACAACTTGGCATTCAGGTGCTGCTTCTATTACCTTGGGGAATGACCTTGTGAAGGTTACTTTATTAGTACTTGAAGTCGTACCAAAGAGTTCCACAATAGCCTGGAATGGAGTATAACAGAGGTTTATTTATTAGAGAAAAACTCAGAGTGTGGGTGATCCACAGTCCTCTGCATGCGCTGGTAACTGGAACCAAATTCAGCAGCAAAGAGGGAGTGGATTCTTTTCATCTGTACTTACAGTACATGAATCCATACGCAAAGTGATACAATGTCTTAAAGGCTATTGGCTGAACGAGTTCCCACAAGGACGTGTAAGGATTGATCACTTGCTGAGACTTGTGAGCTTTCCTATGCCCTTTAAGAGACTATGTTTCAATTCTGCAGTAATTGTTATACAAAGAACAAACATGAAACATGAAATTAATGTACTTTGTTATATTACACAGACATATATGCTTGAGAATCTACATATTTCCAAATATAAGAACAAATACATACCTAAAATGTCAATATTTCCTTATATTTACGAGTAGCCTTTCATAGGGGAATACAATCACTATTGCTCCAAATCACAAATACTAAATTCAACCATCTTTCTTTGTAAGTTTAAGGAAAATTTTACTTTGCTGAAAGATAATAAGTAAGATAATTTGAACTCTATTTAATTGTAACAGTTAGGATGATGTCATAGTTAGCCTCTGGATGCTGAGCAGTGGCCTGTCTGCGAGAATGTAAAAGCATTAAGCCACATTAGGCTCCTTGTCATGAATATCTCTTAGCTTTCTCAGTCCCTATGCTTGGAAATCCAAACCTCCTTGTTGAAAGATATATTTAGATGGGTTTTTCCTATCGGACTCTCTTTAGACCACCAATGCACAAATAATAACTTGGCAAGTTGCTATTAATTAGGAAAGCTCACCCTTAGCTTAGGCTTGTCACAAATAGCTCTTATAGCTTAAACAAACCCTTTTTATGTTAATATATGTTCTGTCAGGTGGTATTACCTCTCTCCCAATTTGCACCTCTTGCTTCCTCTCTGTGTCTCGCTGGCAGTTCTGTCTTTCATTTTTCTAGAGTTCTCTCTCTGCTTGGAAGGCTTGCCTATACCTCCTGCCTACCTATTTGCTGTTCAGCTTTGTATTACACCAATCACAGAAATACATTTGACACTGTGTCCAAATATCCCACAACAGAGTCATATGCCTTTGCGCCACGTATTCTACCACCTAACCAAATGTATTTGCAAAGAGTGAAGGGAGAGGAAATCTTACCAAGACAAAACAAGCATAACTATCCCTGTAAATGCTCCCGAGAAAACCATTTTTCTGGACACAGGCTTCACACAGTTGAATTTTCAACAACTTTAAAATGGTAATTGGTGTATTTTATTTTTTAAATTATACTTGAAAAGATTTATTAAGACATTTTACTTAGCAAACACATACTGACAGCTAAGAAATTACATGTGTATTATTCATTTAAAAACCCATCTTTTTTTAATCTTCCACTGTTAATAGTGCAAAACAACTATTTGACAAAAGTTGTAATATAGCAATTTCTCATCCTGTTTAAAATTCATGAAGCCATATCCACACAGAAAAATACTTATTAATTTCCAAATTGCTTTATTGACTAATGATAAAATATAGTCTTGCAGGGTACAGCACAATTGTGAATAAAATGAATTTTATATTTCATTTTTTCATTTTTAGATGAATAGATAGTTCTGATAGTTTTACACCTTATATATTTGTCTCACTTTGATTTGGGCTACTGAAAAAGTATTTCTTTCCTCCTTTTTTTTTTTTTTTTTTTTTTTTTTTTTTTTTTTTTAAGATAGGGTTTCTCTGTAGCTTTTGGAGCCTGTCCTGGAAATAGCTCTTGTAGACCAGGCTGGCCTCGAACTGACAGAGATATGCCTGCCTCTGCCTCTGCCTCCTGCCTGAGTGCTGGGACTAAAGGCATGTGCCACCAATGCCCAGCAAAGAATCTATTTTTTAACCAACAGTTTTAGTGCAAGATGAATTTAGCTACTTAAAATACCATATTATGTTAGATATATGGACATCTGGATAGTGCACCAGATGTGAAGTAGATACACAATGTAACTTTGAAATTAATATGGTAAAACAGCACTGTCATTCTGAATCCTCCCTTCATTCTGCATAAATATGTCTTGCTACATGACCTTGCAGGCCTTCTTACCTCTTCAAGGACTATGCTACTTCTTAAATCTGGGATGTACTTGTGATTGCTGTGGTCAGTTGAATAGAACACAAATGTAACTCTAACAGTTTACAACCTGAGAAGTTTGGGATGCTTTCGTACTTCAGCTCTGTCTCTTTCAGTGGTTTAATTTGGTGATGTAAACTCTTTCATAGTAGGTAGATGACAGATGTCATGATATGGGGAGGACAGGTGAGACATCAAAACAGAGACCTCCATAGACTATGCACCCTACAAATAATTCTCTTATTGAGTAAAGTTTATAAGGAAGCCAATGTTAGAATTTTCTTCATGAACTAAAACAGAAGGGACATCAACCTAATATCCTCAAAAGAAAAGGGGGCAGCATTCATTTGAGTACATATCTCCAACACTTTTGGGAGAGTTAGTGTTACACACCTGAGGCTTTGAACACACTTGCAGGTACCATACAAGCATTTAAAAAACTTTAGTATTCTGGGAATTAAAAATAATGTGCATACATTCATTATCAAAAATGTATTGTTATATAAAAAAACTATTGTTTTAGTAACTTTAGATGCTATTTATTATTTTGTTCAATTTACATATTAGACTACAAATATGTGTCACTACACACATAGCAGGGCAACGTACTGTACTGTGTAAATTTTAAATCATTGCAACAGTTATGATTCATTGAAACAATATGTAAAAATGAGATATAAAATTATTGATATGATTATTATTAGTATAATATATATTTAACATATATAAAAATTGCTTTTATATACTTACACATATTTCTTTATACACACATGCTGATGTTTGTGTAACTTGATGTTATTTTACTTATTTCTCTATGACTTTCCTTGTCACTTCATTATTTTTCTTCAAATCATATGTAATAATATATTTTTGCCTTGAGGGAAAAATTCATAAAAAATACTAGATAGATGTGTTCAAATATATAAAAATTATTGATTTTAATTTAACTGATGGTTGTACTGGAAAATGGTTTTATAGATACCCCAAATAAGAACTTATTCTAATAGATAAATTTTCAAATATAACCACAAAGACAATGAATGAATATATCTTTTCCTCCTTTCCTTATTATACATGTTGTGAATAATGACTTTGTTGCTGAAGGCATACTCTATTATCTCTTTTCCTCAACAATGAAGTGTAGAATGCAGGGAATTCATTGTCCTCATAGGTTCATGACAATGTCCAACATAAAATGAATTCATTTCAACTTTATTTGTCTGATGGTCCTTAAAGTTTAATATTTTAAAAATTAAAAAATTAATCAACAGTAAGGTTCTATACAATAAAAATAATGATAATAAATTATAACAAGTCAGTGGAAGTGGTCTTTGAGGTCTCACAGATGCTCCAGCCATGCCCAGTGTCTCAGATCACTTCTTTTAGCCTGAAGGTCAAGATGTAGTAACCCAAAGCTCCTTCCCCAGCACCAAGTCTTTCTG
The DNA here is from genome assembly GCF_014885135.2 of Alexandromys fortis. Classification (NCBI taxonomy): domain Eukaryota; kingdom Metazoa; phylum Chordata; class Mammalia; order Rodentia; family Cricetidae; genus Alexandromys; species Alexandromys fortis. The sequence goes on from NW_026067949.1 coordinate 36,814,106, forward strand.
CAGGGTGCCTTGTTTCCCAAAAATACTATAATGACTCAACGTCCATAAACTATTGTTAGGAATTCTGAGTTAGCAGGAATTTGGAGCAACTGGTTACATCAAATCTACTCTAGAAAAGAGGAGAGGGTTGAGTTCAGGTGCTTGGTTTGCTTGCTCCTTTTTTTGCAGAGTCCAGTATGCCCATCTCAGGAAATGACATCACGCACAATTAAGATAGGTATTCATCAATTAACATAATAAAGCTAAATTCTCACTGACATTCCCAGAAGCTCATCTTCTAGGTGTCTTTTGATTCTTCCAAGTGAACAGTTAACAATGATTATCAGAGGTAAAATGGATGAGGAAGGCTATATAGATAAAGAATTAGGGTTGTTGTGATAAACACGTTCTCAATATTCTTATACCCCTTCATATTCTTTTATTCAAAACTAGTGAATGTGGTATTCAACATACGAGAAAGAAATTTTGAGATCTTAATGTCCAGGGATTGTAATGATTTATCTAGAGAAGTTGAATGCAGTACCAGGGTCTTCAATAACTTGAGTTTAAGAAGCCATTTTTATGAAACAATCAATCACTTGAAATCATGTCAAAGATTTTATAGAATTTAAAAAACAAAATTATTTATTATGAAAAAATAATGCAATAGCAAATGATTTCTCACAAATGTTATTTTCTCTAATATTTAATAAATAAGGCATACAAATATATGCATTTAAAATGATAATAAGATTGTTTATTTTGGTATTTGTTAAATATGGATTTAAAACATGTAATGTAATTTTCATAAATTCCTACTTTAAAAATTAGTACCTATTCTACTCAATATAGTAAGAAACTAAATTTTATAAAACATGCATTCTACAACAATTTAAATTTTAAGTAAATGCTCAAAAGTACAAATTACACTAAAATGAAATCAACTTACTTTTATGAAAAAGAAGGACGTTGCAACAAAGATATCTGAAAATTGTTAGCCTAACCTATGATTTAATGATTTCATAAAAGATTTTAAGAAGCTGGCTTCTATAATTTGTACAATTTTTTTACTTGGGTAAAGCAGATCTTAAAGTGGTCAGCTTAAAAATGTGCAGAGTATAAGAAAGAAAATACTGTAAAAATGGAAAGTGAATAATTCACGTAGCCAAGTATATATTCTATATTTCTATAATCACTAGACTCTGCAAAAAAACTGCTAAATTATAGATACCAACTTAACCTATTTATTTTAAATAGTATGAGTTCTATTAAGTGTTTTTGAAAAGAGTGATAAATTCCTTTAATAATTGATTTGTCCAGCAATTATATTCAATATTCAATTACTCNAATGTTGGCTTTTAAGACTGATTATAGCCAAACAAGTTTCTAGACATTTGTTTGGAAATTATTAGTCTTTGGAGTCAGTGAAATTTATTAGTGCATTTATATGAGAAAAGATGTCTGAACTCTTCTGGGAAACTTAATTATTCCTTTAAAAGCGTGGAAATAGTTGAATACAAGAGGTTCTTTGTAGAAATTTCCTGTATATTTTAATGTAAGATGCATGCACAACTATTTTCCAGTCACAGAAATGTAATGTACAATTTTGTCATCCCTTACTAACTAGATTCCTTAAAAATATTGAATATGAGATAGTAGTACTATGAAACGTAAGTCTTATTTTGTTTCCTATTATTCCTCTACAACACTGGAAAAACAAATCCTTGTAATTTTCAAAGTTCTGTTTCTTTTTGTATGCTACCTAGTTGCCTGGAGGCTGGCAGGACCTAGATTATTCCATATGGGTTTGGTCAATGGAAAATCAGCATTCTGAACAGATGGAGAACTTTTAGTAATATAGTCCAAACTCCAGAAAAAAAAAGAACAGTCACTATTAAAGTGATTACCAGTGGCATAATCTATCACTCAAGGAAATATTATTATGTTTCTATACAACGTTCTAAAAGCTGAGTTGAGTTATTTTGGAGTTCCAGCTATGTGGACTTTCTTAGAGGCCAGTATGTCTGGAAATAATAGGAAGTTCTGCTTTTGTTGCACATTCTTCTCACCTTATGGATTATGTCATGTTACTTTTTTGATATATATTTTAGCAAGAGAATAAGTATAAATAATTATATCCATGAATTCTATCAACTGCTTTAACATCTTACCAAACTAAAGAGAGGTCCTGTGTGAAGCCTTGTTTTGTACAGACTTTTATGCATGTTCACACACTCACTGTTTTATCCCTACTTACATGTTTCCTTATAGATTCCCACATTCTTACAGCAGAGAGAAATCTATACAATACTGAATTTTAGGTTTGTCATGAATAGCCATAATTTTAACACACATTGTAAGAATGGCAAATGAGATAGATATCAAATCTCCATTATTTATGAGTGGACCTCATCTTAATCATTTCATCTAAAACAAGAGTCTGGGCATTTTAACAACTAATACTTACTGTTTCATGTCCTACTGGTTCTTTTCTTCATGGCTATGTATTAGGTTGAGAACGTACATAATTAGTCCAAATGAGAATTAATTTATGAAAGCCCGAACTTAAGTCGATATATTCAACTTGACAGGTTATTGTAAATCCCTGTTCATAGCCTTCAGTGTAAGAATTTAAGATTTAAAAATAACAAAATATATGCAAATTTAATTGAAAATATTTTTTCATACAATATGTTCTTATCATAAATGTCCCTCCCTTCTCCAAGATCCTTCCTAAGTCCCTGACTTTATAACTTTATACTTTATTTCTCATGTATGTAAGTAAGTTTTTGAGATTTTTCAACAACATATCCCAGCCATGATGTATTCAAGAGATAAAATATGAGACCTTGAAAACTGTGTTACACATGAGGTAACAAAGAAAATTACAGTTGTATTCTGGTCACAGTAACTCCTGACTATCAGGTTTCCATTTGTGACTTAATACCATTATTGCTGCAATTAGATAGACTACTCCTGTTACATAAGCCTTTTAGACACAGAGCCATTTTTCCATAATTATGTATTAGCAAATAGTCTGCATCTTTAAATGATTCTGGCTAAACTACAATGTCATTGTCACTATGGTTTTGTGGGTTATTCTAGAGTACCCCTGGAGCTCTAGTAAACTGTCTCAGTCATGAAGAACATTCGATGCTCTTCTAAATAGACGTGGGTTCAGCTATCAGCATCAACAAAATGACTCAAATGCACCATCTGTAACTCTAATTCCAAGGGTCTAACATTTCCTTCTATTATGCCAGGGTTCTGCTGCACAGATGTGGTGCATTTAATTCTGGCAAAATGATTTATACACATAAAACAAATATAAATATATTTTAAAAGATATCTCTAAAAGAAATATTAAATATACCATGATTGTGGAGAAAAGGGAGGTTTACCTTATTCTTTGTATACCATCTACCTTATAAATATTCATGAAAACATCTTTAAAACCCACTATGTATATTCTACTGTACCAGGATCATGTCTTGGAGAGCTCACTTAATATCTGCTTGGAGTGCTTGCTTTTATTTTCTTTAATAAGTAAAAGTCAGCTTTAAATATGTAAAATGAATTCTGTCCATTAAATGGAAGAACTGAGAGACACCTGTAACAAATGTACTAATAGGAAGTTCTGTTCTGTTGTTAACCCTGTCCATCATGCTTACAGCCTCAAATTACTGAGTCACCACATTGTGGAGCCATGACCTACATACTGAGAGATGGCTTGGGACCACCATATTTATCACCGGCCTTCTGCATTTCTTCTTTCATACTGACATTGGTAGTATTTATGTTTCTTTGCATTTTGTCAAAAATCCTAATTATCATAAATATATTTAAATGAATGACTATAGAGAATACACATACACACAGATAGACCAACAGACAGAGACAGAAATGTATTTTTGTCTGATGTTTTGGTGTTTTTATATAATATATCTCTGCCTTCGCCTTAATAAATGTGCTGTAGATTTGAGAATTAGAACCTGAATGAAATGTTAGGTAACTCATAATTTTCTATTGAAGTAGCTGAAAACAAACTTTCTATCATTGTCGTTAAACATTGTTATTAAACAAACTTGTTAGGCAAGTTAATAAATACCCTTGCTGGATAGCCATTCTTCCCATCATAGGTACCTCATGTTTATCAGGCTTCCTACTTGCTGCAATCAGATAAAACTCCTATGTCTCCTATCTTCAACATCTGTGGACATTGACTGTGGTGTTCTAGAATCCTTATTCATCCTTTGCAATTCAGCTCTGTAGAACTCATCATCAATTCTGTTCTACAAAAGACAGAAAAACACTCACTTTAAAGGCCACCAGTACCTCTTCTTTCACACTGTTAATTACCTCATAGGAAAAAAAAATTCCTTTTGGCACTCAAATGAAGAAAAATTAATCTAAAATTATAAATGTATGTAATAAATCCTTTTAGCATGGCATTGAACTAAGATTTTTTTTTTAAAAAAACTCAGTCCTGAATTCCTTGCCACAACATATTTTGCCTTCCATTCCACTATGGATCTGATTTTATTGACTTATTCATTTGCTTACATTCAAGATTTTAGAACCCAACCAACCCATATATGGCCTCCAACCTATTAAATTTTATGTATGAAACATTGATGCACATATTTCACTCTAGTGCATTTATATATGTCACTCCTGTCCTCTGTTAACAAGTATTCGCTGTAAAACTCTTCTTTCCCTGCTGTAGGAACTCTTTCAGCCAGTAGCCTTACAATACCAGCCTACTTGGGCATGGCCTCTTATATTAGAAATGCCATTATGAAGCATGCGCTCGCTTTTTCTTCCAGCTGCTGGATTTGTTTCCAGTTTCCCCATTGGTGCAGAGAACTGGGATCTGTGAATCTACCTCTAAATATACAACCCTTTCTTATACTCAATTCTGAGCTAGTGTGGGATTTCTTTTTAGCGTCCTTCTTCATCTTGCATTCACGTGGATTCCAATTTTATGCCTGTTGGGTAGATAAGTCAGAAATAACCAAAAGGTCTTCAAACACCCAAGTGAGGATGATGACAAAGCAATGGAAAAAGTTACCGAGGCTCTACATAAGGTATTTCCTTCTGTGAGTGATGAAATGCATTTGTTACTGGGTTATCAACTATCAGAAGGAGGAAATAAATTGAGATAACTATAGACAAAGGTCTCTAAGGTCACCTAAAATGACCTCAGGTTCACAAAGTTATTCCTGAAGGATTCATTTATCAAGTAAACACTAATAATCTCTAGATGAATGGTCCATGAGAACTTTGGCTGCAGCCTCCATCCCTGGCCTGCAGCATACTGGAAAGCTGTGAGCGAATGTATCTCCCCGCTCCAGGCAAGAACATCTGCTTGGCTTTCTCCTGGCTCACATCTGAAGCACTTCCCTCCACATCATCAGTACCAAATGTTAAAAAGAGACAAGAGACAGTCAATCCAAGAAAATCTATTTCTACTATTGGGAACAAGCAATCAATTTCCTGAAAAGAATGACCTGGTTTCAAGGCAGTTTACCAAGTTTCCTTGAAGGTTTTGCTGTTTAATCCTCAGTCAAAAAAAAAAAAAAATACCAATATTCCACGACTTTGATGAGGCAGTCCTTCCCCCCATGGTATTTTTTTTATCCTATGAAACCTGCCACAGCCCCACCTCCTCTGAGAAGCCTTCCTCTGACACTTCTGTGTTGGCAGAGGTTTTTGCTTGCTCTTTCCTACTACCTTGTGCAAGATTGTGTGGATTGCATTCATTACCCTTTATTATGTCTGTCTGCATATAGCCCCATTCAGTAGACTTTAGTTTATTATCTTCAAATGATTTTTTAATCTATTACTCTGTCTATCCTTTTTCTCCCAAGCCTATGCATATTTATCAAAGACATTGTGACCTGTTTAGAGGCATTTTGTCTGAATCTGTCTTTATTGTTTATCTGTAATTTTTTTTTTTTATCACAGCTGTAAATTGGGAAGTGGGTATGGCTAGGACCAAAGTGATTGTTTTGACTGCGGCCTCTGCCCTGTTTGGTTTTCCAAAATAGCAGAAGTACCCGAAAGAGTCACACTTAGACCCCAACTCTGGAGTCCATGCTAACACCATGTAGCATGCCGTTGGTCCGCAATCCTTTTCCGTCTGTATGAGTAAAAGCTAAAACTGACACACAGCTCCGGACTTTGCTGTGCTCTCCAGCCTGCAGCTGTGCTCTCTAGTGACTGCGCACAGCGACTGGAGCCTCTTTACAGAGACCAATATGAGAGACTGTTGGAATGTGCCGTGCCACTCCGTTCATGGTGGTTGGTAGCTGGCTCCATTTGGACAGTTGTCTGGAGATTTGTCTTTGTATAATGGCTGGTATGAGAGACTACGAATCCAGGGTGGTTCTCTTTTTCTTGCACTTACAAAAGCTTTTAAAAGCATTTTTAGGTCTGTTTGGGCCCATGCCCCATGTATCAACTTTTTTTTTTATATGAAATCACGAGTCCATTAAAGTGTCTCAAGACCTTTATTTGTCTCTAGAAACCAATTATGAGTGAGTACATCCCATGTTCATCTTTTTGGGTCTGGGTTACCTCACTCAGGATAGTGTTTTCTATTTCCATCCATTTGCATGCAAAATTCGAGAAGTCATTGTTTTTTACCGCTGAGTAGTATTCTAATGTGTATAAATTCCACACTTTCTTCATCCATTCTTCCATTGAAGGACATCTAGGTTGTTTCCAGGTTCTGGCTATTACAAATAATGCTGCTATGAACATAGTTGAACAAATGC